>NC_088362.1:38575725-38590725 GCF_034508935.2 Berghia stephanieae
GTGAATAGAAAAGCGCCAGAAGACAATAGAGAATAAAAATTTTTCGCGGCGGTGGTGGGGTTTGAACCTGCGACCTTATTGGTACGACAACTCCGCCTGGCAGGTGAGAGCGTGGCTCTACCGTGTGAGCTATCCACGAACACAAAAATATTCGTTTCAAACTCAAAGTCATTACTAGATCCCTCTCTCACCTACTTCTTGAGACCGCCGATTCGTTCGTACACCACCATCGCGAATAATTTAGACCAGCAGTTAAGCTTAATAGCCAATATTCACAACACAAACATATAACATAGAAACGATTGAGACATTGAGTATGCTCCGGTGTATGGGGTGAATTTTAATTCAGAAAAGTGAGTGGAGCAGGCACTTATGTTGGTAACAACAAGATATGAAGTGAATAGAAAAGTGCCAGAAGACAATAGAGAATAAAAATTTTTCGCGGCGGTGGTGGGGTTTGAACCTGCGACCTTATTGGTACGACAACTCCGCCTGGCAGGTGAGAGCGTGGCTCTACCGTGTGAGCTATCCACGAACACAAAAATATTCGTTTCAAACTCAAAGTCATTACTAGATCCCTCTCTCACCTACTTCTTGAGACCGCCGATTCGTTCGTACACCACCATCGCGAATAATTTAGACCAGCAGTTAAGCTTAATAGCCAATATTCTCAACACAAACATATAACATAGAAACGATTGAGACATTGAGTATGCTCCGGTGTATGGGGTGAATTTTAATTCAGAAAAGTGAGTGGAGCAGGCACTTATGTTGGTAACAACAAGATATGAAGTGAATAGAAAAGTGCCAGAAGACAATAGAGAATAAAAATTTTTATTCTCTATTGTCTTCTGGCACTTTTCTATTCACTTCATATCTTGTTGTTACCAACATAAGTGCTGCTCCACTCACTTTTCTGAATTAAAATTCACCCCATACACCGGAGCATACTCAATGTCTCAATCGTTTCTATGTTATATGTTTGTGTTGAGAATATTGGCTATTAAGCTTAACTGCTGGTCTAAATATTCGCGATGGTGGTGTACGAACGAATCGGCGGTCTCAAGAAGTAGGTGAGAGAGGGATCTAGTAATGACTTTGAGTTTGAAACGAATATTTTTGTGTTCGTGGATAGCTCACACGGTAGAGCCACGCTCTCACCTGCCAGGCGGAGTTGTCGTACCAATAAGGTCGCAGGTTCAAACCCACCACCGCGCAAAAATTTTTATTCTCTATTGTCTTCTGGCACTTTTCTATTCACTTCATATCTTGTTGTTACCAACATAAGTGCCTGCTCCACTCACTTTTCTGAATTAAAATTCACCCCATACACCGGAGCATACTCAATGTCTCAATCGTTTCTATGTTATATGTTTGTGTTGAGAATATTGGCTATTAAGCTTAACTGCTGGTCTAAATTATTCGCGATGGTGGTGTACGAACGAATCGGCGCGTCTCAAGAAGTAGGTGAGAGAGGGATCTAGTAATGACTTTGAGTTTGAAACGAATATTTTTGTGTTCGTGGATAGCTCACACGGTAGAGCCACGCTCTCACCTGCCAGGCGGAGTTGTCGTACCAATAAGGTCGCAGGTTCAAACCCCACCACCGCCGCGAAAAATTTTTATTCTCTATTGTCTTCTGGCACTTTTCTATTCACTTCATATCTTGTTGTTACCAACATAAGTGCCTGCTCCACTCACTTTTCTGAATTAAAATTCACCCCATACACCGGAGCATACTCAATGTCTCAATCGTTTCTATGTTATATGTTTGTGTTGAGAATATTGGCTATTAAGCTTAACTGCTGGTCTAAATTATTCGCGATGGTGGTGTACGAACGAATCGGCGGTCTCAAGAAGTAGGTGAGAGAGGGATCTAGTAATGACTTTGAGTTTGAAACGAATATTTTTGTGTTCGTGGATAGCTCACACGGTAGAGCCACGCTCTCACCTGCCAGGCGGAGTTGTCGTACCAATAAGGTCGCAGGTTCAAACCCCACCACCGCCGCGAAAAAAATTTTTATTCTCTATTGTCTTCTGGCACTTTTCTATTCACTTCATATCTTGTTGTTACCAACATAAGTGCCTGCTCCACTCACTTTTCTGAATTAAAATTCACCCCATACACCGGAGCATACTCAATGTCTCAATCGTTTCTATGTTATATGTTTGTGTTGAGAATATTGGCTATTAAGCTTAACTGCTGGTCTAAATTATTCGCGATGGTGGTGTACGAACGAATCGGCGGTCTCAAGAAGTAGGTGAGAGAGGGATCTAGTAATGACTTTGAGTTTGAAACGAATATTTTTTGTGTTCGTGGATAGCTCACACGGTAGAGCCACGCTCTCACCTGCCAGGCGGAGTTGTCGTACCAATAAGGTCGCAGGTTCAAACCCCACCACCGCCGCGAAAAATTTTTATTCTCTATTGTCTTCTGGCACTTTTCTATTCACTTCATATCTTGTTGTTACCAACATAAGTGCCTGCTCCACTCACTTTTCTGAATTAAAATTCACCCCATACACCGGAGCATACTCAATGTCTCAATCGTTTCTATGTTATATGTTTGTGTTGAGAATATTGGCTATTAAGCTTAACTGCTGGTCTAAATTATTCGCGATGGTGGTGTACGAACGAATCGGCGGTCTCAAGAAGTAGGTGAGAGAGGGATCTAGTAATGACTTTGAGTTTGAAACGAATATTTTTGTGTTCGTGGATAGCTCACACGGTAGAGCCACGCTCTCACCTGCCAGGCGGAGTTGTCGTACCAATAAGGTCGCAGGTTCAAACCCCACCACCGCCGCGAAAAATTTTTATTCTCTATTGTCTTCTGGCACTTTTCTATTCACTTCATATCTTGTTGTTACCAACATAAGTGCCTGCTCCACTCACTTTTCTGAATTAAAATTCACCCCATACACCGGAGCATACTCAATGTCTCAATCGTTTCTATGTTATATGTTTGTGTTGAGAATATTGGCTATTAAGCTTAACTGCTGGTCTAAATTATTCGCGATGGTGGTGTACGAACGAATCGGCGGTCTCAAGAAGTAGGTGAGAGAGGGATCTAGTAATGACTTTGAGTTTGAAACGAATATTTTTGTGTTCGTGGATAGCTCACACGGTAGAGCCACGCTCTCACCTGCCAGGCGGAGTTGTCGTACCAATAAGGTCGCAGGTTCAAACCCCACCACCGCCGCGAAAAATTTTTATTCTCTATTGTCTTCTGGCACTTTTCTATTCACTTCATATCTTGTTGTTACCAACATAAGTGTCTGCTCCACTCACTTTTCTGAATTAAAATTCACCCCATACACCGGAGCATACTCAATGTCTCAATCGTTTCTATGTTATATGTTTGTGTTGAGAATATTGGCTATTAAGCTTAACTGCTGGTCTAAATTATTCGCGATGGTGGTGTACGAACGAATCGGCGGTCTCAAGAAGTAGGTGAGAGAGGGATCTAGTAATGACTTTGAGTTTGAAACGATATATTTTTGTGTTCGTGGATAGCTCACACGGTAGAGCCACGCTCTCACCTGCCAGGCGGAGTTGTCGTACCAATAAGGTCGCAGGTTCAAACCCCACCACCGCCGCGAAAAAAATTTTTATTCTCTATTGTCTTCTGGCACTTTTCTATTCACTTCATATCTTGTTGTTACCAACATAAGTGCCTGCTCCACTCACTTTTCTGAATTATAACTCCATGTAATAATGTTATTACTGTGTCGGGAAGATACACAAACAAAAACAAAACCAACTGCCATTTTATCAGGAGGAGAGCATTATCATCCATACTGTGAAAAGTACGTAAATAGCTCTTGCAAAACCCATAGCATATCATAAGTAGTAGTAGTAGTAGTAGTAGTAGTAGTAGTAGTAGTAGTAGTAGTTGTTGTTGTTGTTGTTGTTGTTGTTGTAGAAATACCAGTAGTAGTAGTAGTAGTAGTACTAGTAGTAGTAATAGTAGTAGTAGTAGTAGTAGTAGTAGTAGTAGTAGTAGTAGTGGTAGTAGTAGCAGAAAATGATTGAAACAAGCATCATTGTAAAGTAAAAATGATGATCTTGACACATGCCAAGTTTTGTTGTCCGGGCAGTAAAATCTTAAAGTATATGAATTTTTTTATTGTAAAATTCTTATTTGGCATGACTTGGTGAGATCTTCATTTTTTCTCCCACAGTATTCCATGCCATGAATTATGTCCAAATATCAGTTTAGGAATAAAATATAAACCATTAGATGAAAATAATATTAATCTTATTTTTTAAAGCATTTAACTAATTTAAATATTATGTAGTTTTGGGCACATTTGAAAGAAAACTTTTCAATGGCTAGATGACTTTTTTCTATACTTAAATCCCTTACGATTCAAGTCAAAAGTACATTTTTTATGAATGTTAGGCATTATTGTTTGAAGATGTATTCTGCCTTTGTGTGGTTGTCTCAGGAAATGCCGACTTTATAGTGTCATATAGGTGTCAATGTTTAGGGTCATTGAAATCCATCTCAATTACTCTTATTTTTCCATGTTGAATAAGTAATATAATGTAAGTTCATGTTCTCCTTTTGTGCACAAGTGAATGTGTTAACTTTTTATAGACTGAAGCGTCCAGGTATATATGGCAGTGATTTCTCAAAAATTAAATGACCTTGCTGTGCTATGCCTGTGGTGTTATACTGATTTGACTCTGACTGTTATTCAATTGTTTTATCTCTAAATTTGACTGACTGGAGTTCAATGGTATATCAGATGACTTTATAAGACAATGACTAAATGTGTATTCTTGGAAGAAAGGAGATGATTCTATATAACCTATATGGACAGTTTGTTCGTTTTGAATGTAGTTGGTCGATAAGGAGAAAGAGGTCACTATAAGAATAAACTATATGCCCTCATAATTTTGAATCCTCTTTTGTCCACATCCGTGTCCGTCTGTTTGAGCAAATCATTTAATTTAACCGTACCAGTACTTAGTGTTAGTTGTAATTGATGATTGATACTGCCTTATTTGTAGTATGACCAGTAACCTTGTTGGGTGATTGAATTTTTTCTTGTAAAGAGGTCATACTTTATAGGCAGATTGATAGTAAATTGAGATATTGAAATCATACACAATATTGGTTTTTAGTTTTTACTGGTCAATAAAATCTTATCCTCATGAGTTATTTTACCACATAAAGACATAAAACATATCAGTTTACTGTTATGACCAACACAACTGTTTGAGAGGAATCGAAGTGTTAAAAAAAATATACAGAACAAAAAAAAAAAACCATGAATAAATCAAGAAAATCAACTTCCAATATGATCATAATGCACAGGAATATAGATGCATATATGTACTTTTGATATTTATTAAAACTCTTGAGATACTGCCGCTGCGTTTTGAATAACATTTTTTTCATTTAAGTGCACCATAATTTACAAGCACTTAAAATTAGATCCACAATTTGTGATATCTAAAGAAAACTATTAACCACAGGAATATCACATTTTCACTGATCTTTAGAAAGACAACTGATTTTTCAAATCAAAATAATAAAGTGAAGAGTCTGTTATTGTTTTCCCGCTATACAGACATATTATAAGACCATAAATATCCATAATTGCCCCCATTGGACACGGCACTGCCTGATACCAGTTGAACTCCAATTACCTCACGCAGGTAGCAAGCAGCGAGGGCCATTCCAACTAAAATAGCGCTGATTCCACGCAGTGATATATATATATATATATATATATATATATATATATATATATATATATATATATGATATACACTACTATAATATTATGCCTTCAAAATGAATGAATTACCTTGCAAAGTACATTTACCAATGTGCTATCGCAAATATACCATAGTTCTATTTTAGTATTTATATGCATTAATTATTATGTTCTCATTGATACATATCTTTCCCATCCCACTAACTCGTCCCATTGATTGAATTACGGATTTACCCATGTGGATAGTGGTGATGTCAAGGGTATTAATTGAAATTCCTCACGATCCCACTATTCATTGAATATTAAAATGTTGCAACCTAGTCAAAGATTTGCTCCGGTATTTTCACAGATCGGGTATCAACGAACCCTTCAGTGTTGAATGACCCAGTATGAATCAGGGTAATGACAGCCCACATCCTGTGAGGGACCAAGCCGAACGGCCTACGACGCAACAGATTACAGACTACTGACCTGAACGGCTACTGTCTGCTATAACGGAAAACCTTCCACGCCAATCAGTTAAGGCCACTCAAAAGAAAAATGAATAGTTTTTGAGATACGGGATGAAGATTAATATGGGGAAACTATTTGACTCCTGTCTGTCTACTCCTACTTGCCACTCTCCTACATAGACGTGACAACTTCCAACGTTCAAACTTCCAATCTTGATCTCCACTCCCATCCGTTTCCTCGTCTATCTTTTACGGCTTTCCTCCTTTTGTGGGTGACCAACAGTCACTGAATTTCCACTGTCATCCTAATGGCCAATAATGACAGAGGCGGTCGTGTTTTTAATCCGGGCCTCGCCAGATCCGGTATGATATTTCTAGTTGCATTCATTCATTAGTTGTGGCTTGAGTTTTACTGCCACCATGACCTTCCTGAACAAACACTCCCCATTTATCCGGGCTTGTGACCGGCCTCACGTGCACAATAGATCAAGCAGCGCTTGACGCTCGGCTAGAGAGCAGGAAAGTGGGTTGCTGCCATAGGTACATAAATAGAAAGATCATCATCATCATCCATCGTGGCTTGTGCTCTTGAGCACGTTGCCGGTGTGCTGTCCCCACGAATCACGATCCTCTGCGGTGCGCATGAAATCTGTTTTGCTTTTTAAGTCACATTTGGCCATTTTTATGTTATTAAGATAAGTCAGTCTTCCTCTAGTGCTCTTTCCTTCGATCATCCCAGATGTTAACAACTTTTCTATTCCGTCTCTTCTCCAAACATGTCCCAGAAACCGTAACTGCCTCTTTTTGATGTTATCGATCAGTATTCTTCCCTTTCTCACCTTCTCCAACACTTCCTCGTTCGTACACCTGTCTGTCCATGATACACTCCACATCTCAAATGCCTCTAACCTCCTCGCACATTCTTTGTCAAGCGCCCACGTTTCACAACCGTATAAAAGGGTACTTATGACATATTAATGTTTCTACTACTTTCATTCTGGTCTTCAAGTTTAGGTTGTTGTTTGACACAACTGGTCGCATTTTATGGAACACGTTTTTTGCTATTGATATTCTTTGTTTTATATCCTCTATGTCACGTGCGTCATGGGTGATGACGGTGCCTATATATGTAAATTTCTTTACATGTTTGATGGTCTCTCCTTTGCTTGACAAGTGGAAGGTCGTGTTGTTGTCATTCTTTGAGACCGCCATGCATTCGTTTTTCTTAATATTTAGTTTCAGGCCCATCTCTTCATAGGGTACCATCGTCTGCGTATCTTATGCTATTCATATTCTGCCCTCCAACGACGACGCCTTTCATATCTTTAATTTCTTTGAATATTATTTCACTATATATGATGAGCCAAATGGAAAAACGACCATAGTCCAATTTAGCTATTTTTTGAGTTACCTTCCCTGTCAAAAGTCCACTACTCAAGGCTTCTTTTTCATAGATTAACGAAAATAAAAACGACCGTAGTCCAAAACTATAGCGAGATGAAAAAAACACTATAAAGTGAAAAAATGACCATAGTTCAAAGTAAAAGGTGGAAGAAAGACTGTAGTCCGATAATAAACAAAGACTCGATTGGTTGACTCGATAACGTGACCTTTTCTACCCAGTCCCTTTTCCGTTTAAAGTCACGTGACGTGTTTGTCTTGATATAGCATTAAAAGTTTCAGTGAATATTTATGCATTCAGAAAGGAAATGAAATAAATTATTATTATTATTATTATTATTATTATTATTATTATTATTATTATTATTATTATTATTATTATTATTATTATTATTATTATTATTTATTATTATTATTATTATTATTATTATTATTATTATTATTATTATTATTATTATTATTATTATTATTATATTATTATTGTTATTATTATTTATCATTATTATTATTGCTGTTGTTTTTATTGTTATTATTATTATTACTATTATTATTATTATTATTATTATTATTATTATTATTATTATTATTATTATTATTATTATATTATTATTATTATTATTATTATTATTATTATTATTATTATTATTATTATTATTATTATTATTATTATTATTATTATTATTATTAATGTTATTATTATTATTATTATTATCATTATTATTATTATTATTATTATTATTATTATATTATTATTATTATTATTATTATTATTATTATTATTATTATTATTATTGCTGTTGTTTTTATTGTTATTATTATTGTTGTTATTATTATTATTATGTACAAATTGAATAACTTTTCATGTAATCAATTTGACATTGGTATGCTTTAATTTTAGTTTCTGTGTTTTAATGGGTTTGTATCTGAAGTCTTTGTGACTTAGTTGTAATTAATTAAGACCCACTCATTCTACCTTGTACTTGTATGATATTTTTTGTTAAGGTGAGGGATATGCTTTCCTGGTCTCCCTTTATCCGCTAATATTACTGTTATATCAGTGTCATCCTATGACTTTACTCAATGTGGATTTTGATGCTTGAGTATTAAGAATTCAATTCCCCTCAACATATTAAGCACAGTAAAATGCATATGGACAATTTACTTCTTTCTTTTCTAATCCTTTTGTTTCTGCTCTTTCATTCAATGTGTCCAATTTCTACCGTAATTTACTAATTTATTTAAGCTTACCAATGACGGGAGTTTGTGAGCGCTGATTAACCGTTCACTATAATCATACTGCCCTTATCTGTTTTCTTTACTTTTCTTCGGCATGACATAGAACTGCCTTTTCACTCCTTAAATTAAATTAAATTTTGGCATGGACTGATTATCGGACTAAAATTGTGAAAAAATCCAAAATTAACGATTGTTCTATGTCCCAGTCGAAGTGATTATATTTTGTTAAGGATAGTGGCCTTTTTTTCTGGCAATGCAGTACATACTAGTATGTATTCTATGATTTATGATCCCTGTCCATGGCAACTTCTTTTCTTATTAAAAGAAAGCATCTCAGGCTTCAGGCAGCCTTTGATTCCTTCTGCCAAATAGATTTATCTACGTTCAGATGGAAAATAGACCAATGTCCGAGACGGGGTGGGGGTGAAAAAATTGCTTTAACAAATCATAAATACATCCATCTTGCCCAGTTTTTTAAATATTAAAAGTGAAATGGCCCTTCTTTCACACAAAACAAATTGGGATCATTTCAAATTATTTAAGGACGACTTTGGGACTTTCAAAGATTAAAATTGGATTTCCCAAGTTCTTGTAAAACGTGGATATGGTCATTCTTCCATCTAGGTCTTCATATGTTAAAAAGGTCTGGTGATAAGACGCAACCTTGTCTTACTCCCTTCTCGATGTTAAAGAAGTCTGATGTTTCATTATCCAGTTTGACACACGCTGTTTGATTCCAATATAAGTTTTTCACAAGTCGAAGGTCTTTACTGTCTATACCGATCTTTTCTAAGATTTTGAATAGCGTATCACGCTGTACTGAATCGAAAACTTTGGAATAATCAATGAAGCATAGATAAAGTGATTTTTGTTGTTCGATTGACCGTTGCATTAATGTTTTCAATGGAAAGATTGCACTCACCGTACCCTTTTCTTTAACAAAACCAAACTGCTCGTCACTTATCTCTGGAGAGATCTTGCTCCTCATTCTTTTCATAAGTATTCTTAACATAATTTTTGTGGCCTGACTCATTATGCTGATTGTTCTGTGTTGGTCACAGTCAATAGTTCCTTGTTTTTTTGGTATCGTAATGAATACCGATTGTCTTAAGACATTAGGCAATTCACCCTTTTCATATAAGACATTAAAGGCTTTTGTCAGAATGTCTTTTCCCAGATCGTCGCCGGCGTCAATCAATTCTTTTGAGAATCTATCTTGGCCTACCGCTTTCCCCTTTTTCATCTCTTTGCAAGCAGCTTCTACTTCTTCTCGCATAATCTGGGGACCCGTGTTTACAGTAGAGATTTCTTTATTCAAGCTCGTTCCTCTTTTGTCATCCGCGTATAGAATTTTAATGTATACTGCCCAACGTTCCAAATTTTCGTTGTTGTCGATAAGTATATTACCGTTTGCGTCTTTAACGCATTTTCTTGCCACGGCTGGGCGTTTTCCACTTAGATCTTGTATTGACTGGTAGAATTGTTTGGTGCAGTGGCGTGGGGCCATTGGATCGAATGATGCCAGGCACCGTACCAATCTTTTAAAAATCATTAACAGCATAATTTAATTAAAAATAAAACTGAGAAATTTTAACTCCACTGTCTTTCGCCAACTCGCCAACAACATACTGCCTTTTTAGTTTCCACTCTATTCAAGATTCCGAATCACGCACTGCGCCGACTCGTGTGTTGGTGACATCACTGCGCGAAGTAGTGACTAAATCAAACACCGTGGTGCAAAGCAATCCAAGCTCCAGTTAATGCTCTATCCATTAGTATCGCTACAGCTGATTGAGCGAGAAACTGGGTCGAATTATACTATCTTCAAATAGCGGAAAACCCTCGACTTGTGCCAGGATCTGAGAGCTCCACCATTGGACGGGGGGATGCGCCAAATTAGGGTAACTTCGGCCATCCAAAATATTACATTAACTGTCAAAAACACTGATCATTGTCAAGTTTATTTGTAAGCAGCAAAGAAAGACAACATAAAACTTAAAAATATGACATATCAACCCCCCCCCCAACTCTTTTTCACGATTATTGAATAAAGTAATTCTTTGCAACGAAGCATTGTGGACGAATTTACCAACATTTTTCTTGCTTGTAGTGCCGAGTTGATGGTAAGGTGTGTATGAGTGTTTATTTGTGTGGGTGTGTGTGTGTTTGTTTGTTTGTGCGTGTGTATTTGTGTGAGTCAGAGAAAGAAAGCGAAGATTGTCAACAGTTATACTTTGGTGTGTTTTTAGATTTTTTAAGTACTTAAGTGGAGTGATTTTTTCTTTGTGATGCTTTAAGATCTGAATCTACCTTTTATGTGTGCAATCATTAATCGTAGTCCACTGATTTCCATTATTTGAGATATACTTTGAAGTTTTGTTTTGTTAAACAATGAATTGCAATGAATCAAGTTGACTCTTTACTTCACCGACCGTTTGGGAGATTGACACAAGATGACAGATTAGAAATAAAAAGACTAGTTCCTCACCAACCAACTGATTTTGAATTAACACAGGTGTGGAAATCTCGAAAACGCTCTTTTTCAGTGACATGGTATGATAGGCATGAATGGCTCACAGTTAGTTTAGAAAAAAAACGTTTCTTTTGTTTTTATTGTCTACTTTTTACAGATACAACAAACACTGACAAATCATGGACATCTATAGGCTATAGTGACCGTAACCACCTCCATCGTAATTCTTAACCTCCTGAACGTTGTTTTAGCACCCTTAAAAGAGTGAAAAATTTCTTGCGAAATTCAATGAAACCCACAGCGGTTAAATTCGTTAATGATTCTGTCAATTCACAAAGCTGAAATAGATGCCATTCCAAATTTCAATAAACACATTATAAAAAGATTTGCAGAGATGAAACATCGCCGTGCAGATTTTCTTTACAAGTACTAAAAGTAAGTAATTTCTGTCATGGTTTTTTTATCTTTTGATTTACATTTATCACATATTGATTGCATTATCGACCAAAACCAATCCTTTATATGGTGGACAAAGAATAATTACAAAGACCTTTTCATACGGGACTTGTATCTCAGTGTTGTGGCTTGATGTTTTCATGAATTATTTGTTTTTGTGAGTTTTGTCCACTCGTAGAAACCATCGACCCTCCCCCCACCCTTCCAAAAAAGAGAGTTTTTAACATGTGCTCTCTCCTCTTAACCGTGTTCACTGTTTTAGAATTTTTTTTCTTCTTCTAATCATGGCACCACCATACGCCGTCAATACGCCACGCCGCTGGTTTGGTGTTAGATTGTTTTAGTCTTTCAATTCTGTGACATTCATGTTCAATATAATCTTCCTTTGCTCTCTTACACTCACGTTTTATAATCTTATTAGCTATATTATATTCATTGCTGTTGCGTTCTAGTTTTGGTCTTTCATTCATCAGTTTCAAGATCTTGTCATCCATCCACCTATGTTTTGGTTCGTGTTTTTTCACAGATGGAATAGTTTCTCTTGCAGATTCTGTGATGCAGTTCGATACTTGATCTATGTTAATATCTGAGGTCAAGTTTTCACTTTTTTCTTTCACGCATTCTTTGTAATCATTTTTTATTTGATGGTTAATTCTCAATATATCTAATTGCAGTTTTGGTTCCACTTTCTTTTTCTTTATTTGTTTAAGTTTTATTTTTAGCGTGGCCTTGACAGGTCTGTGGTCACTATTACAATCTGCGCTTGGAATAGTTGTTGCGTTGCGTACAATATTTCTGAATCGATGTTGGACCAGAATAAAGTCTATCAGATTTTTATAAAGGCCACCTGGGCTTATCCATGTCCACTTCTTTCTATCGTGGTTTTTAAACCATGTATTGACAATAGTAAGGTTTTCCAATCTGCACCAGTCGATAAGTCTTTCCCCTCTATCATTTTTGGTACCTAGTCCGTGGGGGCCAACGATATTTACCAACCTTTGCATTGAAATCACCAATTATTAAACGAATTTCGTCAGATTTACATTGTTTTAATGCTTGTTCCATATCTTGATAGAATGTCTCAATTGTGTTTTCGTCACTGTCTGGTGTCGGGGCGTATATTTGAATAATCTTAACATTAAACGGGTTTCCTTTCAACTTTACTAAAATCACTCTTTCTGAGATTGCAACATGATCTAAATAGCACTTTGATGTTGATTTGTCTAAAAGAATTCCAACTACTTTTTCATGATGTTTTCCACCTGCATAATACAATACAAAATCATCTTCTTTAACTACTCCTTCTCCCGTCCACTTCGATTCTGAGATTCCATGGATGGTAATTTGGAACTTTTCATATCTTGAATAACGTTTTCAAGTTTTCCTAAATGGTTTAATGTACGTATATTCCACGTGGCCGATGTGATTGTTTCATTTCGCACTAGTTTGAAACGTTCAACGTGTTCGGGACAGCTGATGTCCTGGGAAAGTGTGTTAGTGAAACGTTATTGCTATATATATATATATATATATATATATATATATATATATATATATATATATATATATATATATATTATATATATATATATTATTGTATATGTATGTATGCCTTTCAAGTGAATGAATTTTATTTCCATGAATCACATTTACAAATGTACAATCGCTTATGCGCTATAATAATATTGTGTAAAAATCCATTTGTACCCTCTACATCAAAGAAACTTGCTCGAAGTGGTATTAAAATGGGGATCACAGACAGCGTCGATGGATGGACAGCGGGTGTGGATATATTATACGTAAGTGTAGAGAATAACAAGGTACGGAATTAGGGTGATACGAGAGAAGAAAAACATTTCTTTGTTTGTCTGTGTGAGCGCGCGCGCGTGTGTGTGTGTGTGTGTGTGTGTGTGTGTGTGTGAAGGAGTAAGTAAATGAAACAGAGAGAGAGAGAGAGCGAGATAGAGAGAGAGTCAGAGAGAAAGAGAGAGAGAGAGAGGGTGATATAGAGAGAAAGAGAGAGTTTTGTTTATGTTTTTGTTGGTTTACGTCCATATCATTGTATTTCCTTCTTATGATCTATTTGCTTAATTATTATCAGAAATACATTAGTCAATGGCAATACCCAATGCAAATTTCCAGAAATGGATAAATAAAGTTCATCTTATCTTACCTTATCTTATCTTATCGCATCCTAACTTATCAGATCTTATAATAAACTGATTCTTATACTCTCGTTGTTTACTTATCTTTTCCCCATCCCCCTAACCTGAATGTATCCTGTTAGCGCTGTTATAAATAATAATTATTAGTATCATTTATTTAAATTGAGATCAGTGATGTTGTCAAGAGTTTGTTAATTGGAAACCCTTACGACAGCACTGTTCATACGGAAAACAAGGCTTTGCACCTAGTCAAAGTTCTGCTCCTATATATTCACAGATCTGGTTACATATTGATCTGGAGCTGAATATGAAGTTGGGTATCGGGATATCTGGGAACTACTTATTTGGGACAAGAATGACCAAGAAACCCATCCATGAATTAAACAAGCAAAAGTAACCTTTAGCGCCGCAACCAGCCACAGCCAACCTCTACAAAACAGATAAGGAACTAATGATAATAAATTGAGAAACAGAACGTGAAAGGATGAAAAATTAACTTACCCACAACCTAACTTAAAAATTAATTTAAAATTTACTATTATTCTTTTGTTTAATTATGTGTTAACGTGTTATTCTGTGAGGTTATTCCGTTGAGTTATATTAAATTATTTCTGCTTTAACGGGGATTAATACTTATCTTATGAACCTGATCTATCCCTATATATAAAGTGCCACATATACCACCACTTCTACTATTTCTACAAACATAAAACTTTATCACTATCTGTCGAGTTGTCAAGGCCTTTAAGCCGACTAAAACGGGGTAAAAGAGGCACAAGACGAATTCTGTCCTTGGGGAAACTATTTGACTTCAATTTGCCTATTCCTACTTGCCACTTCTGCTACATAGACGCGGCAGGTAGTGACATTTTTAATGGTTGGTGGGCAATGAACCGATTTGCTGATTGAAAAAAAACGCAGTTTGACGTTTCCAGTTCAAAGTGTCAAAAACTTACATTTCATTAATCCATTTGCTGTTTTAAAAAGCTGGAATTAGCATTTGAGCACTAGACGTCTATTTACTTTCATCTTGTGTTAAATGTCAAGTGATATTAACTGATTTGGTACACAAATTACCACTGGCATTT
>NC_088362.1:38595725-38600725 GCF_034508935.2 Berghia stephanieae
AATAATAATAATAATAATAATAAATAATAATAATAATAATAATAATAATAATAATAATAATAATAATAATAATAATTATGACGATAAATAACAAATCTTTATTGTCCACAAAATGGAAATATTTCCGTGTTAATTCGGATTGCAAATGTATTGATGTTATGGGTATTGGAAAAATACTCACACCCCACCGGGGTATAACATATTAACACACAAAACTGCAAACTCGAACGTTCATAGTCTGATTGATATAACTTAGTGATAAGTTAATTATAAAAATAGCTGTCTAAAAGCAATAACAACGGGTTGACTAACGTCAAATCAATTCCTTCTATTGATGCTCTGTGTTAATTTAAAATACTCACAAAGTCCGCCAGCCAGAAATATCACTCCAGCCCAAAAATCTACATGGAACCTTGAACGTTATAGTCTGATATATTTTAATGAGAACTAATCATAAAAGTGGGTGTCTAAAAATAATAACAATGAGATGGGTGGCGTCAATTTGGTTCCTTCTATAAATATCCAAGAACTTTACTCACTCCATCCGCTCTCTCCTCCTTCAATACATATGAATCTATTCTCTCATCACTTTTTTGTGCGGCTATGCATGTGGTCTTGTGAAATGACACTCGCATTTGGATCGGACGGTACTGGATTCGAGTCCCGCTCTGAGTGGCGCATATTTGAGTCCTTGGAAAAGGCTCTTTACTCGCATTCTCTCACCTTGTTCACTGTTAAAATGAGTACCTCGCTGTTTACAGCGTCGTCTCTGTCGGGAAACAATTGCAATATCGCTTAACAGTCATGTCTCGCCTAACATGTTTTTTTATGTTGGCCAAGGACCCTTATAAAGTGATTTGAGCACCTTTATTGAATATAGCGGCATATATAGTGCAAGTAAATTTCTCTCTCTCTCTCTCTCTCTCTCTCTCTCTCTCCCTCTCTCTTCCTCTCTCTCTCTCTCTCTCTCTCTCTCCCTCTCTTTCTCTCTCTCTCTCTCTCTCTCTCTCTCTCTCTCTCTCGACATGTTAGATTATTATAGCTATTGCTACATATGATGCGAATATCTTGGACGGTTAGTGATGCTATGAGTTTAGGTAAAATGCTCACAACATCCACCAGTCGGAAATAACGTAACGTCACACAAAACTACGAGTAACCTTGAACGTTAAAAATCTGATTGATATAATTTAGTGAGAACTAATTACCAAAATGACTGCCTTAATAAAATAACAAAGAGTGGAATGATGTCAATTTTGTTCCTTTGACAGTCTTATTGATATAATTTAGTGAGAAGTAATCACTATTGTGCGCAAGACGAAAGATAGAATAACAGACAGTAACTGGGATCGGTTCTGTCGGCCACATAGCCTCACTATTAATTAAAATTTATTTCTAATTTCACCAATTTTTGGAGTAGTATCAAACCTATTGTAAATTTGACGCTGATCACGAATCCGACGTGAAAACAGCGAAAATCCGAAAAAAATTGTCCACTTTTTTATAATGCCACGCCCCCGACCGCCGATCGCCTCAAAAAATATCTCCCCGTGTGTGGGCAAAAATCATCTGCGATTAACGCAGGATCGGATCACGGGTGATCCGCCCCGCGATGAGATGTCAGCGTCTATGGGGGGCTTAACATATATAATTTAAAGAAACCTACCACACCTATAGATAGTATGCAGATGACGTCACTCAGGCCTTTGTTATGGTTTTTGCCATCCGCGTTTGTGAGTTGTTCTCACTAAACTGTATTAACCAGACTATAAAAGTTCATGGTTATAGATAGTATGCAGATGACGTCACTCAGGCCTTTGTTATTGTTTTTGCCATCCGCGTTTGTGAGTTATTCTCACTAAACTGTATTAACCCGACTATAAAAGTTCATGGTTACACAGAGTTTGTGTGTTGGTCCGTAATACTTCCGGATGGCAATGTTGTGAACTCCTTGGCCAAGCGCATTCTATCTATACAGAGTTTGTGTGTTGGTCCGTTATACTTCCGGATGGCAATGTTGTGAACTCCTTGGCCAAGCGCATTCTATCTATTGGGACGGGACAAAACAGTCCCGTTGTGTCCCAAGCCGTTGTGAAATGCTACAAAATCAACGGGAGAGGACTGTCCCAGTCCCGTGTTCATATCGTTTGTGATAGTAGAAAAATATAGCAGCCTTCCGCACTAGGACAAAAAAAAGTCCCAGACTTGGCGGCGCCGTGTCAAAGTTGCAATGCCTGCCTTTATTTTCTGCATCCCTACTACTACTACTACTACTACTACTACTACTATTACTACTACTACTACTACCACTACTACTACTACTACTACTACTACTACTACTACTACTACTACTACTACTACTACTACTACTACTACTACTACTACTACTACTACTACTACTACTACTACTGTTGCTTCTGCTGCTGCTAATGCCACTAATATATTAATACCTACAACCCTTATATTTTGTATTTTATTTCCAATTCCATTGTATTTATTTTCCAACAATAGTCCACACTTTATTTTATTTCACTTTCTATACTGCATTACACAGTTCCTCCCCGCCTCCCCTATTTTGACATAATTAATTACGCACCTTTTATAAATTTCTATTGCTCTATTTTAATTCGATAAGATCGGAGATCACCATAGTCTATGGATTTGACCCTTGAGCAATCTTTGGGTCATTAAAGGATGCACTCAATATTATTTCCTCTTTCCATTTGTCTTTTTTTCTACGTAGTAAGGCACAGAAATATGCAACCTCCATTTCATCCATTTAATGATAATACATCTTTATTGAGAGAGAGAGAGAGATATGCGCTGGAGCTTTATGAATTTGTGTGTACGTTTCTGTGGATGTGTTGATAATATTAAATAGTGTTTGGCACCCAAATAATAATCTAAAATGTAAATTTGATGTGGGAATCTCATTATATGCAACTGTACTGTAACTTTATTGCATTATATAGCAGCCCTATCCCGGGCGCCACACTATTATCCTTATGTCGAGTCCCAATCAGTCCCGTCAATGGCGAAGCGGTCTGCCGCCTAGCCAAATAATACCGCGTTCGTGTCGCCAGGGTCGTCGGCACGTCCGAGAAAAAAGCAAACGTCCCATGCATCAATCGATTCGCGGCCTGCCGATCAGAAAATGCGACGGCGGGGATGGCGAACTGACGCACATATTGTCCCTGAACGTCGAGAGCCAGAGTATGGCAAAAAATGAGCTTTTATCAAAGCTATTGGCCGTTCACTGCGTAGATATCCTTCTATTACAGGAGACCCACCTTTATTCAGGCGCGCAATCTTCCCGATTCCAGATCCCAGGCTATACGGTGGTCCAACGCGAGGACACTTCGAGGCTCAAAGGAGGGGTTAGCGTTTACGCTAAAGAACCATCGAAGGTAAGGGTCACTGAGAGCGTAACGGACAGCAATGGGGTGAACCGAATTTCCGTGGAAGTAGGTGGACTGTGTTTGCATAATATTTACAAATATTTTCTATTCAAACCACCTAGAGCGACTTGGACTTCACCACCGGTACCGGTGGTCAGCCATCCTTCCATCTGTCTGGGAGACTTTAATAGCCACCATCACGAATTGGGGCTACCGAGACTGCAACGAGGCAGGAAGACAACTCCGCTCATGGATGGACTGTAATGATCTACACCTAGTGTACGATCCTACAGCCAAGGGTACCTTCCGGGGTACCCGCCATAAGAAGAAGTATACTCCAGACCTCACCCTCGTAACGAAAGGCGCGAACGGTGAACCGCTGCAGGTGAAGCGGACAGTCCTCGGGGACTTTCCGCATAACCAGCACAGGCCGGTTCTTGTCACAGCTGGGGTGCAGTCTCTCCCACTTTGCAGATGGAATTTCAGGAAGGCTGACTGGGAGGAATTCAGTTCCTATATCGAGCAGGTCTGCCCTGCCATTCCTCCCAAGTCCAAGAATATAACCAGATTCAGTAGGCTACTGGTTAAGAGCGCTCAACGCTCTATTCCACGGGGCAAACGGAAATTCTACACCCCTTGCTGGACAGCAGAGTCGGAAGAGCTGTACCGAGAGTACCAGCAGACCCAGTCCCAGGACGCAGCCGATAGACTACTTCAGTCTCTGGCAGAGGGAAGGAAGCAACGGTGGCAGGAGACCGTGGAAAGTCTCGACTTTACACACTCCAGCCGCCACGCTTGGCGTTTGATAAAGAAATTGGACCCAGATCGGAATTTCGCGAAGGCTGCACCGGAATGCGAGGCAGACACAATTGCCAACAACATTAAGAACCGTAGTAAGCGGGTCCCTAATCAGGCTTTTGAGCGCGGTGTCCGCAAGGCGTACCGTACGATTTTGGACTCGCTACCTGCGGAGGAGTCGGACTGGACGGCCCCGTTCAGTCCCCGAGAAGTGGGTGCAGCCATTAGCGAAGTGAAGAACGGCAAAGCAGCAGGGATAGATGGTGTATATCCCGATATGGTGACGCATCTGGGCCCCAGGGCACGGGCCTGGCTAGCAGAGGCAATGTCTGACATCCTTGCAAAAGGAAAGCTTCCACAAGTGTGGAAGCATGCGAAGATAGTTGCCATCCTGAAGCCAGGGAAGCCGGCGAAGGAGGCAGACAGTTACAGACCCATATCGCTGCTGAGCTGTCTTTACAAATTGTTGGAGCGTGTTCTATTAAACCGATGGGGGCCGGTCCTAGACGCTGCCCTGCCACCTGAGCAGGCAGGCTTCAGGGAAGGGAGGTGCACCACGGAGCAGGTCATTGCCCTTACAGAGCATATTGAGCACGGGTTCGAGAGAAAACAGCAAACAGGTGCTGTGTTTATAGACCTATCAGCGGCGTACGATACGGTCTGGTGCGATGGGTTAATGCTCAAACTTGCAAAAATCATAAGGTGCAAAAAGACCTTGAAGTTGTTCTCTTCGATCTTAGGGGAAAGGCAATTCCACGTCGCGCTGGGAGACGTCACGAGCAAAGTAAGGAAATTGAAGAATGG
>NC_088362.1:38605725-38618225 GCF_034508935.2 Berghia stephanieae
AATACAATGCTTCCGTTGTTGGAAGAACAAGCAAACAAAGGAAACCAAATGTATTTACGGATCATCACGTCACCCAGCTCGAGGCCTTTACTGTCACTATGTACGACAAAGCATTAGATTGCACAGGTGTTAATGCAGCAAGAAAATATTTATTTTGCCAAAAAGGTCGTGCAATAGAGAGACTTCCTCCCCACAAGAAGTGCATTACAGCAACACATTAAACGGGCGCCATATCAAGCTGGCTATGTTTTGAGCTCTGCAACAGAAAACGATCCTGTACTACCATCACCTCTGGAATGGGGCTGGAAAATGGACGGAGGAAAGATCTTACCATACTGGTCATCACAGCCGGAAGTATCCAAAGTGTGCCAACAACTTGTCAAATGTGGCTGCAAGAAAGGATGCACGTCCCGATGCAAAGGTTTGCGAGCCAGCTTACCATTACCATGCACAGACTTATGCCGATGTAGAGGATGTCATATCATAAACAATTAGGTAGGTTGAAAATGTAATTTGATTATAAAGGACTATAAGGAAAAGCCAAACAAATAAAAGCCAAGCAACTTTGGCCAGGCTTAACTCTTGACTTTAAACAGTCAATATCAGGTGTCAAGGTAGTTAGCATTAGTTTGAAAGCTTACCCCGTCCGGGAATCATTGTAAAGTGCTTTGAACAGTTTAGTGGATATTGCGCTATATAAAAGCTCACAGGGTTTTTTTTTCATTGTAAAGCCACATGAATATGGAGTTGGCCGTGGATTTTGTACTGTGTAATATAATTTTCATGATTTTATTCATTTTCAAATAATATTTAATTTCGCCCTATTTCACGCTGTTAACATATGCCCCGTTGAAAACAAACAACCCTAAATCTTTCAAAATGAAAGCTATAAGATAGGGAATATGTCTATGGTTGATATACAACAAAAAGTACGAGGAGAAATATGGTAATTTCGCAACATAATTAATATGTTCAGTACTAATCAGAAAGAGGGCGAATAGAATTTCCTCGATTATTCCCCTGAATTTACTAATGTTTATATAGTAAAATATAAAATGCTTTAAAACCAACTTTTTGGTAAAATGTCAGAATGCTTCTCTATCAGATTGTGTTCTTGGTGGTATAAGTTACCTGTGTGCCAATTTTCATGCTTTCATCACCTATTTGCACAATTATACCTTAATTCCCCCTGTTATAGTGCGGAAGGAGCCCAACGGAAATAGGGAATTACGTCATAAAGAATGTTACTGGGACAATCGTGCAAAACGCATGCTCTTAAAATCTCGAAACAGAAACCTTTCTCACCAACGTACCCTAAGTTAACATTGCCGTGTGTCTGCTACTGTTAACACGTTATATTATATATATATTATCTTTGTGAAATCAGTTTGTAATTACTTTGATGTCAATTCTTTTACTATTGAAAACATGTCAAAACTGAGCGTCTCTAGTAGCTGAGATTGTTCAGCTCACCACATTGCCATCCGGAAATATAAGGGACCAAAAAAACTGTGTGTAACCTTGAACGTTTATAGTCTGGTTAATAAATTTTAGTGAGAATTACTCATAAACACGGATGGCAAAAAAACAATAACATAGGCCTGAGTGACGTCAACTTCATACTATCTATAGAGGGATCAAAGGCGGACTGGTCAACGCAGGGTAATAAGATCCAATAATGTCCGGACAGCAGCTCGACACACAACCAACCCCTTGTTCATTCATCTGAAATCGCTGAGGAAAAACACATTTTAAAATGGACAGTGTTAGGAGGACTTGCAACAGCGGGATTCAGAAATGAGAAGGCATCTGAGCAACGTCAACTAATTAGGAATAAGGCCAGCTGTTACAGAACCCAATCTTATTGAATACCTTTGAGATCTCCTCTGAAGACCTATAGGGGAACAACAGTGCCAAGCAACAAATGCTTACGAGCTTCAGAATATTGTTGAACAGCAAAATGACATAAACCCCTTGATAAACTCCAAGCATTGATTGGAAATCGTGGTAACCATACGCGTTTGCCGCGTGTCCACCCTCATGGACACGACCATAAAATGATCTGTCTTTTGTGCAGTAGGCGGTAGTGGTGGCGGTGGTGTGGTGGCTGTGGTAGAAGTAGTATGGAGTAGCAGCAGTAGCAACAGCAGCTATATAGTAGTAGTAGTAGTAGTAGTAGTAGTAGTAGTAGTAGTAGTAGTAGTAGAAGTAGTAGTCGTAGTAGTAGTAGTAGTAGTAGTAGTAGTAGTAGTAGTAGTAGTAGTAGTAGTAGTAGTAGTAGTAGTAGTGGCGGCGGTGGTGGTGGTGGTGGTGGTAGTAGTAGTAGTAGTAGTAGAAGTAGTAGTAGTAGTAGTAGTAGTAGTAGTAGTAGTAGTAGTAGTAGTAGTAGTAGTAGTAGTAGTAGTGGTGGTAGTAGTAGTAGTAGTAGTAGTAGTAGTAGTAGTAGTAGTAGTAGTAGTAGTAGTAGTAGTAGTAGTCGCAAAAGAAAAAGATAAATGAACAAGTGCGTGTATGAGAGTTAAAAACAAAAGGGATGGATGGGAAATTCCAAGAAAACTGTGTCACAAGGTCGTTCTTGACTGAATTAAAAATAAGGCTAGCACTATTCAGTATCTGATACTGAATAGTAGTTTTGCACTATTCAGTATCAGATACTGAATAGCGGTTTTCCACTATTCAGTATCTGATACTGAATAGTGGTTTTGTACTATTCAGTATCTGACACTGAATAGTGGTTTTGCACTATAATACGGTGTTGTTGTTTTTTTCCGAAACCTGACAAAGAGGGCAGCTGTGGGAGTGAATCTGGGACTCAGAGGAGTGTACACCTGTGGGGAGTGAACCTGGGACTGGGTTTCGGCGGGTTTCGTAATAAAAAGCAATTACTTTTTTACGAAACCCGACGACACCTGGCAATATCCGACAAAGTTATGGGAGTTAGGCAGCAGCGTGTGTGTGTGTGTGTGTGTGTGTGTGTGTGTGTGTGTGTGTGAGTGTGTAAGGGGGGGGGGGGGGGAGGAAGGGATAAACCTGAGAACCAGGGAAGTGTACACCAGTGGGGAGTGAACCTGGGACTCTGGGTTTTGTAAAACATCAGTAACAAAATGGGGGGGGGGGGGGGGGGGTTACTTTTTTACGAAACCCGACAATATGCGGCAAACTTGTGGAAAGTAGGCAAAGCGTGGGACTGAACCTGAGACAGTGAAGTGTACACCAGTGGGGAGTGAACCTGAGACTATGGTTTTCGGCGGGCTTCAGATAATTTCATATAAAAGCAATTACATTTTTATGAAACCCGACGAAACCTGGCAATATCCGAGAAAGTTATGGGTAGTAGGCAACAGTGGGGAGTGAACCTGAGATTCGGGGAAGTGTACACTAGTGGGGAGTGAACCTGGGACTGGTTTTCGGTGAGTTTTGGAGGAAAAAAAAGCAATTACTTTTTGTTTACGAAATGCGCCAAATCCCAACAAAATGGGGCAAAGTTATGGAAAGTAGGCAAATAATGGGGAGTGAACGTGAGACTAAGGGAAGTGTACACCAATGGGGAGTGAACCTGAGACTATGGTTTTCTGCGGGTTTCAGCGAGTTTCACATAAAAGCAATTACTTTTTTACCAAACCCGACGAAACCTGGCAATATCCGACAAAGTTATTGAAGTAGGCAACAGTGGGGAGTGAACCTGAGATTCATAGAAGTATATACTAGCGGGGAGTGAACCTGAGACTCTGGTTTTCAGCGGGTTTCAGCGAGTTTCATATAAAAGCAATTGCTTTTTTTACGAAACCCGGCAATATCCGACAAAGTTATGGGAAGTAGGCAACAGTGGGGAGTGAACCTGAGATTCATGGAAGTGTACACCAGTGGGGAGTGAACCTGAGACTCTGGTTTTCGGCGGGTTTCAGCGAGTTTCACATAAAAGCAATTACTTTTTTACGAAACCCGACGAAACCTGGCAATATCTGACAAAGTTATTGAAGTAGGCAACAGTGGGGAGTGAACCTGAGATTCATAGAAGTATACACCAGTGGGGAGTGAACCTGAGACTCTGATTTTCAGCGGGTTTCAGCGAGTTTCATATAAAAGCAATTACTTTTTTTACGAAACCCGGCAATATCCGACAAAGTTATGGGAAGTGAGGCAACAGTGGGGAGTGAACCTGAGATTCATGGAAGTGTACACCTGTGGGGTGTGAACCTGAGACTCTGGTTTTCGGCGGGTTTCAGCAAGTTGCACATAAAAGGAATTAACTTTTTACGAAACCCGACAAACCTGACAATATCCGACAAAGTTATTGAAGTAGGCAACGGTGGGGGGTGATCCTGTGATTCAGGGAAGTGTACACTTGTGGGGAGTGAACCTGGGACTCTGGATTTTGTAAAAAAGCAAGACCAAGGGAGAGGGGGAATTACTTTTTATCGGAACCCGCCAAAACCCGACAAAGTTATGGGAAGCAGGCAGCAGTCGGGAGTGAATCTGGGATTCGGACACCAATGAGGATTGAACCTGGGACTGCGAGAGGTTCATACCAGTGGACAGTGAGCTCAGAATGTACTTTTATTTCAAAACCTACCGATATTGTCAAAAGTTATGGGAAGTGGGCACCATTGGGCAATGAACCGGGACTCAGGGAAGTGCACACCGGTTGGGAGTGAACCTGGGACTGTGAGAAGAGGTTAACAGTGGAAATGAACCTGGGACTATGGAAGATGGATACCAGTGGGAAATGAAGCCGGACTATGGGAAGTGGGTACCAGACGAGAATGAAGCAATTACATTTTTACGAAACCCGCCAAAAGCTGTCGAAAAACCATAGACTTAGGTTTACTCCCCAATAGTGTACACTTCCCTGAGTCTCGGGTTCACTCCCCCACTGTTGCCTACTTTCTTTCCATAACTTTGTCGGATATTGTCGGGTTTCGTAAAAAAAAAGTAATTGCTTTTTTTTTTTACGAAACCCAGTCCCAGGTTCACTCCCCACTGTTGCCTACTTCCTGGCGTGTTTCGTAAAAAAAGAATCTCCTCTAAAAATACCACGTGTATTCAGTAAATAGATGTCAATTGTAGTCTAATATTCAGTATCTATTTAAATTATTATTATTATTATTATTATTATTTATTATTATTTATTATTATTATTATTATTATTATTATTATATTATTATTATTATTATTATTATTATTATTATTATTATTATTATTATTATTATTATTATCATCATCATCATCATCTATATATTATTATTATTATTATTATTATTATTATTATTATTATTATTATTATTATTATTATTATTATTATTATTATTTTTATATTATTATTATTATTATTATTATTATTATTATTATTATTATTATTATTATTATTATTATTATTATTATTCATTATTATTATTATTATTTTATTATTATTATTATTATTATTATTATTATTATATTATTATTATTATTATTATCACGTAAATTTTAATATAATACGGCAATTAATTCACGGAAGTACATCGCTCAATTAAAAATGGCAGAAAGTCTGGCCACATATTTATAATGAATCGGGTTTGTCTTAGATGACCAAACAAACAAACAAACAAACAAACAAACAACAACAACAACAACAACAACAACAACAACAACAACAACAACAAATGAGACAAACAGAAAAAAGCAAGATTTTAAAAAGTAATAAACAAGAGAAGAGCACATCAATGAAAAACAACAACGAGATTATAACACATAAAAGATATTCGTAATAAATCGATAACTGATTAAATTACTCCAACTATTTGATTAAAAAAAAATAATAATCATAATAATAATGATGACGATTACAACATAATAATAATAATAATAATAATAATAATAATAATAATAATAATAATAATAATAATAATAATAATAATAATAAAAGAACAATAGTATAATATCAACATTAAAGCATATTACAAGCAAATAAAATTATTAAAACAAAAGTTTAAAAAATATCAATAGACAGAAGGAATTTTTAAAATATTGGGGAAAAAAAAACAAAAAAAAACTTATCCCAGCCGGGATTTGAACTCTCGAACCTTAAGCTCAGAGTCAAACAGCTTATATCCACCAAGCCATGGTATCACTTAACATTTAGTGACATTTAATCATGTCTATTTAGACATTTAAAAATGTATTTGAATGCCACTCTTACTTTGATATTTTGAACTAGATATGTTAATTGCACAATAGCAGAAATTTAAAAATTACGATCAAAATATTTTTACAACTTTGAATTGGGCTGTCAGTTACTGCACGTGTTCAATCTGGAAGGAGGTCAGCAGTTTATTTACATTCAACCGAGATTGTCGCACTTTTCACTCTCTCTATAGAAAAGAGTTCCTTGTGGATACTGAATAGTGGAAAAGCACTATTCAGTATCTGATACTGAATAACCACTTCCTAAAAATAAATACCAAATAAAATTGAAATACGTTCAGCGCATCGGGTTGACTAATTTTGAGGTGCTGAGTTCGATTCTGATATCATGTTTTAGATGTGAGCACAAAAATGTTATTTTTATAAATCTCAGACGAAGGAAATGGCCGATGACTCATAACACGATCCGACCAAAATAGAACATGAACGAGTGGTAGTAGTGATGACGATGTGGTGGTGATGGTTGTGGTAGTAGGGATAATGATTTGGTGGTTGTGTTGGTGGTAGTACTTATGATGATGTGGCGGTGGTGGTGGTGGTGGTAGTAGTGATGAAGGTGCGGTGGTGGTGGTGCTGGTAGTTGTGATGATAATGTGTTGGTGGAAGCGGTGGTGGTGGTGGTAGTGGTGGTGTTAGCAGTGATGATGATGAGGTGGTGGTGGTGGTTTGTGGAAGTTGTGACGAAGAAGTGGTGGTGGTGGTTGTGGTTGTTGTAGTAGTTATGAGGATGATGTGGTGGTGGTGGTTGTAGTAGTGGTATTTGTGGTGATGAATTGGAGCTGGTTGTAGTTATGGTAAAAATAATGCTGCAGCTGCTGCTGTTACTCATGATGATGATAATGATGATGATGATGATGATGATGATGATGATGATGATGATCTGCAATTTGAAATACTTAAAACCAAAACCAATTAAAAGAAAAAGAGTCATCCGTAAAACCGAAAACATTGTCATGGAACAATTGAGACAGGAAATATAATATACATCCGCTAACACAAAATTACCAAAGGAAATGGTGTCAATGAAATACTCACAATTTTTGAAAACAACGTTACCTATTTTGGATATATTTGCACCGCTGGAATCTAAAGCCATCACCATCAGGCCCAACACCAGACTGTTTCAACGAAGAGATTAGAAAAGCGAAGCAGCAACGCAAACGAGCTGAGAAAAAATGGAGGTATTCTGGATTAGACGAAAATTAGACGCAAATCTACAAAGCGATTGACGAGTAAATTAGTTTCGGAATGTAAACAAAACGACATGAGAAATGCCTTAACAAACACAAAAATAAGATTCGAAAGGAAGATAATCAAAGTAACAACAAACCACTATCATATTATGGTCCTGCATCCGAAGATGAGATAATTCAAATATTATCAGTCGCCCCAAATAAAACGTATCCTCTCAATATTGTTCCGACATGGCTGATTAAAAAGTTTAAAGAACTACTTGCGCCGTCAATCATGTCAATTGTCAACGCAAGTCTAAAAAATGGCGATTTTCCAGACAGATTAAAACATGCCATAGTACAGCCTTTGTTAAAGAAATCGTCACTGAATCCCAATAACATCGGATATTTCCAATTTCCAACCTGCGCTTCGTTTCCAAACTCATCGAAAAACTATAGTCAGATTTTTAATAAGTGCCGCGTGTTTTTCTTCTTTTTCTCAGCTGCCCCCCAATGCATAGCTGCAAAAAATTTTATGAACCTCTGAATCAATTTGTCTTAATAAAGAAATATTTTTTCATGAATTTTAAAACAATAGGAAAGGATTTCGTTTATTACAGCTATATTAAAATCGATAACGGGTGAGGATCGGAACTCATAGAAGATTTACATTACCAAAATAATGAATTTTCCGCATATAAGTTTTGAAGCTTAAACGATATTCGTGCAGTATTTTAATATGAAGCAACGAATGGCAATTATTGACTATCAGACATCTACATTTTATAAGTATAAATACACATTACTAGTGAATACAAACGAAAGTGAACATAACGCGCTTCCAATATAATTTTGATCAAAAGTTTGAGAAATAGCTTGTGTTATTCCAAATTTATGTAGACTGGTCAAAAGTAAAAATTCATCAATTATGAGACAGTGTCTCCACAATTATGTGTTCAACAACAACAACAACAACAACAACAACAACAACAACAACAACAACAACAACAACAACAACAACCACCACCAAGAAATACTGGACACATCAATCAGCAGTCTGATGACGAGGATGATGAAAAGGAGAAATTAAACGACTACAGAAAGATTCCGATATCACTCTATCCAATCAAATGTAATTTTCCTCTAGTTTGCGAAGGTTGAGGCATGCCTTTTCTCAGTCTATTCTTTATCATTAATTGCCTCGTCGGTGAGAATAAATTTCCTCCTCTCAATCTTCCTCTCTACTTAGGCCCAATGATCTCGATTGGATTGCGCTTACAGTGATATGGGGGAAGTCGCGCAACCTCGTGTCAAAACTCCCTGATTAGACAGTCTGCTTTGAAAGCTGTTACTGGTTCATTTCATACCATGTTGATAAATGGTCAGAATATGTAGTACTGTCTGATTGAAACCATGAAATCATGTCAGCTTTTATACTTGCCAAAATTGGAGCCTTAAAGTGACCATGGGCCAACGAATGGTAGCGTTGTACAGCTGGGTGCTTCAATGGAGGGCAGCAAACGATATTTAGTCAGCCTTAAAACACCTTTGCATTGACCCCAGAATAATATTCCAGATGATGCAGAGAAGAAAAAATGGCATGGCATCCTTTTCAATATCCAGTATCATCACCACCTGCAAGAATAACAATGATTCTCTGTCCAGAACCCATGGGCCTTTATCTGCTTGACGTCCAATAGTTTTTCGGATGTATATTTACGCTAACCCATACATATTTGGATGATATTCATATCAAAGTGATCTATGGTCGTTTTCCTGCCACGTCGTTCTACACTGGTGATCTCTCTGTCGTATTTCGAAAACGATCTTCTCATGGTTGATTGTGAAATTCCAAAACCATTGCCGTCCTCTTCAATGACTTATCGATAGATACAAGAATACTTCTTTTTGCAGCTTTACGAGAGTGGAACCGATAGAGATTCCGTACCGTATCGTGTTGTTTAAGAGCCTAGTATGTTTTTAAAACCTTTAAAGGCCATGTGAAACGTTCATGCATAGATAAAAAGTTGTCAAAGTTATTTAAACAGTGTTTGTTAATTTGACAATATTGAGTATACAATCACCATTCCACATGATTTAAAGCGAGATATTTCATATCAGTCTTTGGTAATTGCGACATGATGTAGATAATATGTCATAAATAATAAATTCAAAATTTAATACAGACTACATAAGTGGTATGTTTGTAACACTTAAAGCGAATTGTTATTATTTGGAAAGAAGTATGACGTGAACTCATAATCACTAGGTCAGCACAAATTTTTTTGGAAAAAGGATGAATTCATTCATACTTTGTGGTGCGTAACTTGTTTTCATTTTTTACAGTGTAAAATCTCTAATTTTATGTCAGCTGTTTTAAAGTAGCTTTTTATAGGTCTTAAAGAAGAAAAATTTTTTTAATATGGCATTAATACGGTCCACAACCTAGATTCAGTTAAGATAAATTGATTCAGAGGTTGACACACATTTTTACAACTTTTGATAAAGGGACAGCTGAGAAAAACCAGAAAAACACGCGCCATTAATAAAAAATCTAACTATAGTAGCAAAAAGATCGAATGACTTTCTGACGACACATAATATGCGATTCTTCAGCACCGGTATCGACAAGAAAAAGATTTTCCGGAAAGTAAATCATTCACTGAAATTGTGCCTGCGTTGATTGAATTTATGGTCGTGGCTTCGTTCGGGCCAGCTAGGCCCCTAGTTAATAGATGGCCATGTCGTTTCCCTGAGTGGTTAACGTTCATTTGTGCCAAAATACGCCTGTTTTCTGGGGGTAGTTGCCAGATGAAAAGAGCGCGGAATATGGTGTTGGGGTCTGAATTCATCGATAGCAAGTGCTGCAGGAGTTCTGTTAGCCATTCATGTGAAGCAAGGAAAAATCATTTGCAGTCGTGTCGCTTCATACGCGTCCAAAAGGGCACTTTTTAAGGTTTCATAACTGTTACTCACCGGGGGGGGGGGGGGGGTGCTCTATAACTGCCTGGATTCTTCGTGAGGAGGTCGAATCAAGCAGTTGAAAAAATGTGGTCTTGTCGGTGGTAATAGGAAGACAGTGTGTGGCAGCAGCAGTCTCTTATGGTTCTCACACTACTATGTTATGACGATGGACCCAATCAGCAAAGTCCGGTCCGCATTCGTGCACCGTCGCGAACCTGCCTGGTAGCATCGTCACAACACACCGTTCGACTAGATGCTCTGCCGTTTCGGGTTCTTGGCCACATCGGGTACACGTGGGACAGGTGGAAAGTCCCCACTGATGAAGCGCACTTGCTGTTAGGCAGCTCCTTGACCGAAGCGGATTCGCAGCCACCCATTGTCTCCTCTTACTGGTATCAAAGCCTGGCAACTTCTCACCAAGCTTAGAAGAGTGTACGTCCCCGCCCCACGAGGGATTGAATTCGTCCAAACCGACTTCCATCTCGTATATGCATCTCTGTCCGTAGTCAGGGAAGCTGCATACAAGGGTTTTCAGGACTTATTTCGGCTCGAAACGGGGGCACCGTCCATTATGAGATTCAGAGGGGTATCCCCATTCCCACTCTCTCGGATCTTACTCAGCCAGTTTACCGTAATCGTCTCCTCCGGACATCGGGGGGCTGGATCGCTGCCATTATCCGGCCCCATTCTCTTAGAGTTGTTGCCAGCGTTCCTGACACTATGTGCATCGACTTGCGAAGTTTTACATCCACCTTCCCAACGTTTCTGCTTCTACCCCACACTGGAGCGCAATACTCCGCGTCGGAATAGCATAGTGGTGCCAGGGCGGACGTTCTCAGGAGCGCTTGGCTAGCGCCCCAAGTCGATCCCGCCAGCTTCCTCAGAAGGATGTTGCGTTTCTCTATCTTCCGGGCAACTCCTTCGAGATGCACCCGATAGGTAAGGCTGCGATCCAACGTCACCCCTAAATATTTTGGATGCGGCTCATATGGAAGTGGCTGGTCCCGGACGAGTACGTTCAGTTTACGGGTGTGCCATGCACTGCATAGGTGGAATGCAGTGGCCACGGTTTTTGAAGTGTTCATCTTCAGGTACCACTTGTCGAAGTAGGATTTTAGTCTGGTGACGTCCTCGCTGAGTACGCTCTTGAGACGGGTCCACACTTTACTCTGAGTAGCGAGTGCCTAGTCGTCCGCGTATCCCAGCCTCAGGGAGGAAGTGTTCGGCATATCGCTAATGTAACCGTTAACAACATTGGCCCAAGTACCGAACCCTGAGGGGCCCCATTCTTCAATTTCCTTACTTTACTCGTAGCGTCTCCCAGCGCGACGTGGAATTGTCTTTCCCCTAACATAGAAGAGAACAACTTCAAGGTCTTTTTGCACCTTATGATTTTTGCATTAACCCTTCGCACCAGACCGCATCATACGCCGCTGATAGGTCTATAATTACAGCACCCGTTTTCTGTTTTCTCTCGTACCCTTGCTCAATAGGCTCTGTAAGGGCGATGACCTGTTCCGTGGTGCACCTCCCTTCCCTGAAGCCCACCTGCTCGGGTGGCAGGGCAGCGTCTAGGACCGGCCCCCATCGGTTTAATAGAACACGCTCCAACAATTTGTAAAGACAGCTCAGTAGAGATATGGGTCTGTAACTGTCGGCCTCCTTCGCAGGTTTCCCGGGCTTCAGGATGGCAACTATCTTCGCATGCTTCCATACAGAGACAGAAGGAGTGAGAGAGAGAGAGAGAGAGAGAGAGAGAGAGAGAGAGAGAGACAGACGGACACAAAGATAGAGACACAGAGAGAGATAGAGATAGAGAGAGAGAGAGAGAGAGAGAGAGAGAGACAAAGATAGAAACACAGAGAGAGATAGATAGATAGATAGATAGATAGAGAGAGAGAGAGAGAGAGAGAGAGAGAGAGAGAGAGAGAGAGAGAGAATGAAAGTGGGAGAACGGAAGTGGAAGGATGCTTTTCACAGTTATATTTGAAATAGAGGAGAATGATAAATTGAATTTAAAAAGTATATATATATATATATATATATATATATATATATATATATATATATATATATATATATATATATATAATTTAAAAAAATATATATACATATACTTTTTAAATTTAATTTATCACTCTCCTCTATTTTAAATATAACTTTGAAACGTATCCTTCCACT
>NC_088362.1:38620725-38690725 GCF_034508935.2 Berghia stephanieae
CGTATCTTCCTTAAGTTTCAATTAACGGAACATTCCATTTTAACGAATTCCTTCAAAATGGATAAGCGGAAAATTAATATTTTTGATACTGTAAATCACCTATGAGTTACGATCCTTACCAGTTATCGATTTTAATATAGCTGTTATAAGCAAAACCATTTCCTTTTGTTTTACAATTAAAGAAAAAAATTTTTGGATAAAGACAAATTGATTCAGAGGGTCATACAAACTTTTGCAGCTGTGCGTTTAGGGACGGCTTAGAAAAAGAAGAAAACAACGCGCCACTTATTAAAAATCTGACTATAATATAATCATTAGTGACATTATTACCATCGGCAGAAGCAACAGTAGTACCGTTAGTGGTAGTAGTAGTATCAATAGTAGTAGTAGTAGTAGTAGTAGTAGTAGCAGCAGCAGCAGTAGTAGTAGTAGTAGTAGTAGTAGTAGTAGTAGTAGTAGTAGTAGTAGTAGTAGTAGTAGTGTGGCGTAGTACACACATATGTAAAGGCTAAATGATCGTATGGTGGTTTTTTGATAGATGGTAATAATATTCCTTTGCATTGTGTGGTAGATGTTAATAATGACGAAAGAGTTCAAGGGCCAATAATGATAATTGAATGTGTTACATTAAGACATTCAAATGAAAGTCCAGATTCCAAGTTTCATTTATTACTGCTTTATTTGTTATGATAAATCCCAAATCTAAATCAAATAGCATGGTCATAACTCAATCAGTTTCATATATTCGCCCGGGGAGTGGGGGGGGGGGCAAAAGATTAAAGTAGTAGAATATTTAAATGAGGTCCACTACCGTCAGATTCTTCAGGATCATGTAGAAACGAGGGATATATTCACCAAACCGCTTTTAATTGCCTACGTACGGGACCGCAAAGTGAGGGACATACTCGTTAGGAGCCGTTTGACGATGGATATGGCCGGTAACCAATGTATGACGGAGCCTTGTGCCCACACTTATTCTGGAAAATTCCATCAAATTTCCGGATAAAGTGTGGGACATCTGACACGCCTTCACCTGCACGGATCGTAATCTAATTTACGCTATAATCTTCAAACGTTGCCACAAGACATACGTGGGAAAAACGGGCAAGAGGTTAAGCGACAAGTTTGGACAACAGATGCGTCTATTGAAAATGACAAGGACAAACCTGTCGCCCACCAATTCAATGCGTCCAGTCAACGAGGATTGCAAGATTCGCCGTTCTTCAGTTCTGTCACATCACGAAACAACACAGGAAATACAGAACTGATATTTAAACTGAACACCCTGTCACCTCACGGCATGAACTCGAGACTGGTCCTCATAAATAATATTATACTACTTTTATCTCTCCCCCCCCCCCCCCGACTCCCCCGGCCATCCATCGTCTTTTCCTTAAATTACATACCAGTATCATTACTACTATGACTACTACTACTCCTACTACTACTACTACTACTACTACTACTACTACTACTACTACTACTACTACTACTACTACTACTACTACTACTACTACTACTACTACTATGACTACTACTACTACTACTACTACTACTACTACTACTACTACTACTACTACTACTACTACTACTACTACTACTACTACTACTACTACTACTACTACTACTACTACTACTACTACTACTACTACTACTACTACTACTACTACTATGACTACTACTACTACTACTACTACTACTACTACTACTACTACTACTACTACGACGACGACGACGACGACGACGACGACGACTACTACTACTACTACTACTACTACTACTACTACTACTACTTCTACCACTAAAAGTACTACTGTTGCTTCTGCTGCTGGTAATGCCACTAATGATTATACCAATATCTACATCCCTTATATTTGGTATTTATTCCCAACTCCATTGTATAATTTATTTTCCAATAGTCTACACTTGATCTTATCTCACTTTCTAAACTGCATTACACAGTTTCTCGCCGACTCCCCTCATTTGATTTAATTAATTGCGCACCTTTTATAAATTTCTATTGTTTTATTTCAATTCGTGCTGTCTTACAAAGGAGCATACTATTTCCTGCCCATCAATTATTTTGTTTATTCATCTTAACAACGCCACAACCACATTATCTCATTCGTCTGTAGTGTTTCATTCATCCTATTTTGCTGACAAAGGGGAAACCCGAAACGTCCATTTTATCTGTTTTCGTATATAAAATGGAAGCTTACATTCTTCTTCTTCTTCTTCGTTCCCGTCACGTCATATGGTCAGTCCGGTCTGGTGAATGAAGCCCACAGTGGTCCTGAGTTCGTCCTCACTGCCGTACAGCTTCTTTGAGTATGGGGTTGGGTCAGGCCAGAAGTTCCTTCTCAACTGGTTGTACCTTGGACATTCCATTAGGACATGATGTCCATTTTCGTTTTCAAGTCCGCAGTCACATTGTCCAGAGGCACCTGCTCTGGACATCCTCCACATATGTTCCTTTAACATTCAATTACATTCAATTTCACATTGTTATTTACTTGTTTTTATAAGGGTGATTCTTTCGAGTAATTTGTACAGCCAACATAAAATTGTTTGTAGTGTAGTGAGATATTTCAATCGCCTCAACTTTCCCAACCTCAACTTTCCTAGGATTGCAAAGAATCAATACATCTAGACGCCATGTGTTAATCTCAATACATCTACTCTCACGCATCGCCAAGTGTTAATCGTTATCGCCCTTGGCACAATTAAAAAAGGCCATGTGGTATAGCTACAGAGTTGAGACCACATTGGGATGTGAGCCATGTGCGAAATTGTCAATGGTAATTAGAAATTTACCAGAGTACAGACGCTAAAGTTACGACACCCAGAACACGATTGGTCTACTGAAAACAACCAATAGTAAACCAAGCAAACCTAAATCCTGGAATATTATTGGCTCCTTGAGATTCTCCAACTCCCGAGAGAAACATTTATAAGCTAGGACAGTGATAAAAACGCGTTCTCTCCCATTCCATCTACTTGGAGCTCACTGCTCTTAAGAAACTCGAAAGTTCTACTAGCGAGAACATGTGTGAAGGAGGATCGGTTATCAACGAAACCTTCAGCAGTTAATGACCCAGCATGAACCGGGGTACTGACTGAACCTACATCCTGTGACTGAACAAACAGAATGGCCAATCATGCAACAGGTCGCCAACTAACCATCCAAAACTTGGCTACAAAATGAGACAGAGTGGAAACCTGGCAAGCGGTCGACTGAAACTACTGAACCAGAATGGCATCTATCTGCTATAACGGAAAACCCTTCCCGCCGCCCAGACTCCTCTAAAGATAAGCCCACTCAATAACAAAAAATAAGGATGAAGATTAATAACCCATAGTATAAATTTAATGAATTAAAACCTGTCTACTCCTACTTGCCACCCTCCTACATAGACGTGACATGTAGTTGAATGGTTCTGTAGCTAGTTTGTCTGGTTTTAGACAAGGCCCACCAAATCAGACAAAAAGTATATTTTTGAACACAAGAAATAATAAACAAAGGAGAGATGCCAAATCCAATTATTTTCATTCCAAATGGCTTCAATAAAATGCAATTGTTTGGAATATGGAACTGCTGAAAACGTCAAACTGGCATTCCCACCTCTATTTTCATTTCGCAAGGAAATCATTAATCGACTCATAAATACAAAGAAAATCACTATCTACCTGTAAATTTTATTGGTTTCCTTTTGTTTATTCTAATCACTATATCAGGGAAACTGATGGATGTAGGGGTTGGATTTTTTATGAAGCTAAATTCCTGCTCCAAACTGGTGGAATAACTTCTGGCACATATTTAGCTTATCCCACATTTCCATATCTTTTTATTTCGCTACACAGGCTCAAATCCACCCCTTTTTCTGTTTTATTTTTCTCTAGATCAATTACTTTTATGTTTCAGTGCATTTTTGTCCTTATTTTCTGGGGAACGAGACTTTCTTTTACTTTACTTTCTTGGATCTGTTTCAGAATGAGACGGATTTTTGTTGTTGTTTAATTCCTCTGTTTTTTAAAGTGAGATTTTCTCTTCTTTCTCCTCTTTTTTGTTCTGGCTTGATTGTTTGCTTGATCTTTCTGAGAAAGATATATTTTCTAAATTATTTATCTGTTTATTTATTTTCCTCAATTGATCTTTGTTTCGGAGCGAGATTATGTATATATTTATAAAAGTTATGTAACAATGAGAAAAAAAGATTGAGAAGTGGGGGGGGGGGGGGCATTACCGTTTATAAAACTGTATAGACGGAAATAAAATTTCTGTTTAAGTATAAAAGAAATAAAAAGGGCGATGACATTCAACAATTGCAACACAAGGGGGGAAATGGCGCGAGAATGGGTCACACATCGTCGGTAAGACTTGTGGCACAGTCTCTCTTACGGTAGGCTACGCTATCCAAGTGAAATCAATTCATGTAATATATATATATACATGTATTATATATATATATATATATATATATATATATATATATATATATATATATATATCAAGGAATTTACCCAATGGAAACCGTACGGTGCTCTTATTGGCTAACCAACCAGCGGCCTCGATGAGAAAAATATCCGCCATTTTGATGTTGGCTGGGAATCGCGTTACTATAGTAAACAAGCGCTGATCGGCCGTTCATGAAAACAAGTTGCTGCTCGCTCGTTTAACTCAAAATTATTCAAAACGATCTCTCTAAAATGATATAAATGTGACTTCTTAAGGTTTTCTTCACGGTCAAAACCACACAACATTCTATTAATGATTACGTCCGAGGCAAAAAGGAATATTGACAGGTCGACCGAGAGTTGAACTCGTGAGACGACAAACATCAATGCGAAGTGTAGCGAGAGTCAAGCTATTGTTTGTCTTGTCCTATTCTATATAGAGAAAAGGATAAATAATATAGCCTCGTGTGTGAGTGGTTGCGTGTCATAGTCTTGTTTTTAAATTGTTTCTGTTGTTTATGTGTGTAGTGATGACTCTCTCACACTCAATTTCAATGCCGAAAGAGGAATTCCCGCACACAAGAAAGGGGAATTGGGGTGGTATTTGGCATACATATTGTATAGTATCTAGTTCTAAATAGATAACTGATTAGAATTATATTATGATATATAAACACAATGCCAAATACAATTCCGAAGTTTCCTTATTTCAAATGAAGTAAAGCTCCAAAACCTAATGGTAGTGATTGTAGTACTGAGTGTTAGTGAGGTGATGTGGTGTTGGTGGTGGTTGTAGTTGTAGTAGTAATAGTGATGATGATGTGGTGGTGGTGATGATTGTAGTTGTAGTAGTAGTGGTAGTGATGATGATGTGGTGGTGGTTGTAGTAGTAGTGGTAATGGTAATGATATGGTGGTGGTGGTGGTGGTTGTAGTAGTAGTGGTCGTGATGATGATGTGGTGGTGGTGTTTGTAGTAGTAGTGGTAATGATGCGGCTATGTGATCTAGTAGTATGACACTCGCTTCCGGATCGGAAGGTCCTGGGTTCGAGCCTCGCGCTCGGCGCATAGTTGAGTCCTTGGAAAAGGCTCTTTACTCACATTCTCTCACCGTACTCAGGTGTAAAATGAGTACCTGGCCGTTAACAGAGTTGTCTTTGTCCGAAAAATTGTAATATCGCCTAACAGGCGTCATGTCCCGTCCTACATGTTAAATGTTGACCAGGGACCCCTTGTAAAGCGCTTTGAGCACATTTAGTAGATATTGCACTATATAAAGCTCAATTAAAAAAAAATATTTCAATGATGATGATATGGTGGTGGTGGTTGCAGTAGTAGTAGTGGTAGTGATGATAATGTGGTGGTGGTTGTAGTTGTAGTAGTAGTGATAGTGATGATGATGTGGTGGTGGTTGTAGTAGTAGTGGTAGTGATGATGATATGGTTGTGGTGGTTGTAGTAGTTGTTGTAATGGTGATGATATGGTGGTAGTGGTGGTTGCAGTAGTAGTGGTAGTGATGACGATGTGGTTGTGGTGGTTGTAGTAGTAGTGGTAATGGTAATGATATGGTGGTAGTGGTGGTTGTAGTAGTAGTGGTAATGGTAATGATATGGTGGTGGTTGTAGTAGTAGTGGTCGTGATGACGATGTGGTTGTGGTGGTTGTAGTAGTAGTGGTAGTGATGCTATTGTGGTGGTGGTTGTAGTAGTTGAGGTAGTGATGTGGTGGTGGTTGTAGTAGTAGTGGTGGTGGTGGTTGTGGTAGTAGTGGTAATGATGATGATATGGTGGTGGTGGTTGCAGTAGTAGTGGTAGTGATGACGATGTGGTTGTGGTGATTGTAGTAGCGGTAGTGATGATGATGTGCTGGTGGTGGTGTAGTAGTAGTGGTAGTGATAATGAAGTGGGGCTGGTGGTTGTAGTAGTAGTGTTAGTGATGATATTGTGGTGGTGGTTGTAGTAGTAGATGATGTGGTGGTTGGAAAACACATTACAGGTTATTATAATACATGATTACACACATTCTCTAACTTCATTTTTTGACAGCTTCGTTGTGCCATAAATATACGCAACAGTTCTGAAACATTTTATTGTGGATTTTGATATTGTTTGTTGTTTTTCTTGTGTCGTTATGTTGACATAGATACCGAATGAATGGTAATTACTACATTTTCAGCCAACAACAAAATGGCGCTGAATGCTTTCATTGGTGGACACTTTTTAGGCTTCGTACGTATTCTCATTCGTTTAATTCTATGATATATATATATATATATATATATATATATATATATATATATATATATATATATATATATATATACATCCCCTCCAACTGAATTTTTGTCTGGGTGCTTTTGAAAAACTTTTTATTGATATCTTAACAACATTGTTTATTTCTTCATGTTTCAATGTGCATTAAAATTCTTTTCGTATTTTCGAAAATGGATGAAATTGAAAAGAGGGGGAAGTTTAAAAAGATATATGAGAATAAACACAGGCCGTTATTCGGTAAGTACTGTTTTAAAAATTAATGGTCCTGTTGAACATAGTCATTATTGCTTCATTGAAACAAAGATTAGAAAAAAAAAGGAAAGAAATCATTATAGTAGTACAGATTGAGCGTGAGTTCGGGAGCATAATAAAAGAAAAGTTATAACTATAACAATGAAATAAGCACCGTACTAATTGAATGCCAAGTATTTTTGAAGAATCACTGGAAACTCTCAATAGTAGGGTCCCCGAGGCCATTGGTGTTTCGGAATCGTGTAAAAATTTAAGTTTCTTTTTTTTTATAGACCAAATAAGCAGACAAAAAATAACATTTAAATTTTTGTCCGATTGGAACTTGGATCTGGCCTTTCTGGGGTCACATGGAGGTCAACAAGGTGAAATTATGGTTAAATTCAGAATTCCCATAATATCAAGAATATGATAACTTGCAAATAACCAAAAACCTTTAATGGGATCGAAATAGATCACCTAAGAAAAAATAATTAAATTCATGCATCATATCAAGGAGTTATTGCCCGTTATTTACGTCTTCTTTCTAAAAAGAGCACGATTTTCCGGAATATCACTTAAACTGTTAAGAAAATTATAACTTGTAAAGAGAACAAATAACAGCTCATCCAGAGAATAACATTATTTCCAAATTTTAAATAAATCGGATCATGGTTAATGGAGTTATCGCCCATTGGATTCTATTACTAAAAGTATACTCGAAAGGTAATAGGAAATATATATAGAATGAGATTTCAAAACAGATTTAAGAGTAGCGCCCCTTTGTTGGAAGTCGCGTCTTGACAACCGACAGTCGCTATCGCCATTATTAGTACCAATCATTAGCGGGAAGTTCAATAAGTTTAGGAAGGGTTGTCTCATCGTATTGTTAGTTTTACTTATTGCTTTACGCGCTTGTGTTTGACAGCCATATATGCAAATTTTATTCTTTAATAAGGATTAAATAAAGCGTGATACGCAAGATATTCTTTGAAAAATCGAATATTAATACTCACATATAAATCAAATCAAGGGCAATAGCTCAAACAATTTGAAAGGAATTTCCCCAAAACTGTGTCTGTGAATTGGTCAACAAAAATAAAGTTTTCTTTTCCTTTTCTAAAATATTAAAAATTATCAAAAGAGGAGAAGTAATTAAATGTTAAATGTAGCTGTCCTTGAACTTGAGTGACCTCTGGATGACCTTCAAGTGGTCAAATTGAAATTCCAATCGGCGAAATTTTTTTCAAGGATATCGATATTACTAACTTTGAATAAAAACAAACTTACACACGAGTGTGAAACAAGTTGAGTTTTTGCACTGTTCAGTAACTATCATAATGGGCGATAACTCAATCAATATATTGTGTATTTTGCTTTTAACTTAATTTGTTTGTTACTGACATCAAAAACTGTAAACTGTATTATTTGAGTAGTAGAAGATAAAGTGTGATTTACATGTTATTTTATAAAGAGGAAAATGTTTATTCATCTAAAAATCAAATCAAGGACAATAACTCGTACAAATAGAAGGGAATCATTTTAAAAAGTATACCTGTAATGTATTTAACATATAATAAAGTTTTTATGTTCTTGAAGATGTTATAAAATATCGATAATTTGCAAGAAATGAAATGTTTGATATAACTGACCTTGAACTTGATTGACCACTGGATGACCTTCAAGAAGTCAAATTGAAATTCCAATCTGCCAAATTTGTTCCTAAGATATCGATCTTACCAAATTTGAAGAAACATAAACTTTCACAAGTAAGGTGAAACAACTCGAGTCTTTGAATGATGCAGTGACTCTTCTATAATGAGCGATAACTCAATCAAATATCGTTTGATTTGCTTATAAGTTTATACGCTTGTTACTGACATTTAAAAGAGTAAACTTAATATTTGAGTAATATAAGATTAAGTGCCGTTCGGATGCTATTTTAAAAAGAGTCATGTTTTTATTCATCTAAATATCAAATCAAGGGCAATAACTCGTACAAATCGAAGGGAAAATTAACAAAAGTGTGCATGTGATTTGTTTAACATATAATAAAGTTTTTATGTTCTTAACGATGGTTTAAAATATCGATAATTTATGAGTAGGTAATTAATTGTTACATGTAGTTGACTTCATGTGAACTTTAGTGACTTTAGTTGACCTTCAAGTGGTCGAATTGTAATTCCAATAGACCAAATATTTTTCAAAGATATTAATATTACTAACTGTAAAGGAAAATAAACTTTTACACAAATGTGAAACACCACGTTTTTTTCACTTCACTCTACTATAAACGGAGCGAAGTAAACTATACCTTGTTCACAAAAAGTTTTTCTTAATTCATGTCATAAATAGTCTAGTTGGGATTATGATTTTTCCGCAAATTCTTACTTTATAAGATTATCCCTGTGACCTCAATGGCTGCTTCTCAGTCACTCCTTTCAATGTCAAATTTCCGATTCATTGCCACCAGACATAACCTCTATACGCGCGATAAATTCTTTAGGTTCGCTACCTTTCATTATTCTTGTTGATGGAATTCAATAAATGTATAATATAGTCTTTAGTTTTATGTTAACGGCATCCTACGGTTATCAAATTATTTGGGATTTTCTTCATTTTAAAAACCAGCAACTGCTAGATTATAGCCCTCTTTGTTTCTAATAAGCTGCTACAGCTTCTGCCATCCAGCTTAAAAAGCAGCTGATCGTGTGATGTCATCTGCACCACATTTATAAGAGTAAAAATTCCAGGACAAAATTAATCCATTTATAAGAACGGCAAGGCTATCGAGGGGTTTCCATAGTAATTTTCATATCCATTCTTGAATTGGTTGAGGCAACTTACTTGTTGTCCGGATGCCAAACCCAGTAGTTGTTGGATGATTGGTTGGTGAGTACCCAAGTGTGCAGCTTCAGCAATGATGCTTTTGTCCTGGAATGGAATTAGGAGGAAGAGCAGTGCGCAACTCAAGACAGTGAACATTTTGATGACAGCACTATCTGACAGTTGATTCTGAAAAGAAAAATTAGTTGACGATTTTTGACGGATCTCGAGAATTAAATTGGCCCGAGAGCCTTGTGGTGGAGGTTTTGTGCTTGATGTGGGTTCGTATCCAAAACGACAACCTAAATGGTCTGGGTTCGAACCTAGTATGCGGGCTATGAGCTTTCGTTACCAGCTGCGCCACTCAACCTACACCACAAACCTTTCAGGTTTAATTAAGGGGTGATTAAGAATAACCTTATGGTCCCTGTCACGTTACTGTAGAACGAGTTTAAGTCTCAACTCAACCAATCCTAGATATTTTTGCTACTTTTCAAAATTGGACAAATATGTATTTAAAATGAGCATGTGCATAGAGATGGTTTTATTCAACTACCATTAACATGCAAAAACTAAGACCATTAGCTTTGATACTACGCCTATAATTTGTCTCAGAACAATGTAATAAATAGGCATGGGGTAAAAGTAGCCCGGGTATACTACGGATATAGTCGGTGTTAGGTTTGAGTGAGTTAATGGAATATTAGCTTAAGGCGACTTTGATTTGTTATTTTTCAAATATGTTGCTGTGCTATCTTGTGTTGTCCTATGAATACTACTCAGCATGGTTATATAAACCCATGGCAGACCGCAAATCGTCACTTGCTATTCTTCGCACAATGCAGGGTTGATTGTGTGAAAAACGTTCGGGGCCGGAAAATAGCAAGGCATAGTATTGTACTGTGTAAGTCCGTAAACGGGTGACCAAAAAAATCATTGCATAAAGAAGGCACATTTATGCAATATCAGTCTGATCAAAAAGAAAATATCAATAAAATCATAGTACAGAGAAGGCAAAACTATTACTATAATATGTCCCAATAAAGTATAAACACAAAGAAGGCCGAAACTGTGTTATACTGGTCGGTTTGGAACAAACTAAATATAACACAGGAGACCAAAAACTGTGTTATTAAATCCAGACCGAAAAGGATAGTGCTAAGTCTTGTACGTAAAACAAATTTGAAAAGCACGGTTGTTCTCAATTTTTGTTGGACTATGATCGGTACAGAGTAAAGAAGTATCCACACTAAACATTAGTGCCGCGCTGACGACTGGTCCCAAGAACCGGTCCCAAGGACCGAGGACAGGTTCCAAGGTGAAGAACCGTTGGCGGTTCTCACGTTGACGGTTCTCACCCTTCTATTTTAACGGTCCCAGCGATTCTATTTTTTAAATGCCTTATCTCGGTTCTTTGCCTAGGTCGTTCGCCTCTCTTCCACAAATCACCACCCATCCCACTTAATTAATCGCACCAACCCCCTCTTGCACATACGACGATCTCTCTCCTCGCAGTTAACTGCCCTCTTGTGTGTGTGGGTTGGGGGAAGTAGGAGTCGCATGACGCCTTGGACGATTCCATTACTCGGGGGTAAATTTACAAATTTACACTCTACACACTAATGGTCGCAATGACAATGATCTATTATGACGACAGCACCCCTCTTCTCTAATGAATTATTCTTTGAAATAAATGTGACTACTATTAGATGTGTGTTTGTGTGTATGTGTGTGTGTGTGTGTGTGTGTGTGTGTTTCAAACGTAGCAGGTCCGATTTTTTTTTCTTTTGTCTCTCTGTTGTCACCTCTCCTTTCTATCGCATTGTTGTAATTTAATAATACAATAATATTTAAATTTCTTTTGGTGTTTTAACCAATCAAATAATATGAGTTTCAAATATTATAGCTTTCTTCAAAAATAACAATTATAACATCTGTATTTTTAAAACCCCTATTAGAATATTTGGAGGATCCGATAGCTCAGTTGATAGAGCACTCTCTTTACACGCAAAGAGACCGAGATCGATTCCGGGTGTAGTCCAGATTTTATTCTGATCTCCCTGTCTACCGAGCAGTGAATGGGTAGCTGGGTCTGTTAGATCTGGCGAAAAGTGCTTTGCGATACACTCCAAAGGTAGAAATATAAAATAGAAAAAAGGGAATGGAGTGGAAAAAATAAAAAAATCAAAACAAACTCTTACCATACTTTTGGCCCAGGATACCAAAGACTAAATATTAACAATTCCTTTTCCTTTCACTCCCTGACATTGACCTGACCTGCTCCATCAACCTTCGCACACACACACACACACACACACACACACACACACACACACACACACACATGCTTAATGTTTATGTTTTGAGGCAACACGCCGTCTTCGCTCTCACTTCCACTTAGCGGTTCTACTGCCAGATAATGCAGGCACGGTTCCCATCGTGTGACGGTCCCAACGATTCCTCGAGAATATCCAATGTCGATAAAGAACCAGTTCTTGGAATCGGAACTGGTTCTTGCGGTTCTCATTTTCCAGGAACCGTAGAACCGCGGTCCTTAAGCATGCTTGGGACCGCTCGGCACTACTACACATCTTCACGAAAAGTCAGAGCAACGCGGTTACAAGATTACAGAGCAAACCCGAGACGACAAGACAAGATTTATGTGTGTGAATTGTATGGTCTTTGGATGTTATTGAATAGGTACGTTTTGATTGTCAAAACCTCTTCATTTTATTTTTGACATTTTCTTCAATTTTTTAAAATAAAGTTATGATTTAATTAAATCAGCAGAATTGTTTAATAATTTAAAGCTATACTTTTGTGGGGACATTTTGTAACATCATTAGTCCGATTGTGGTTGAAAATATCTTTATATTTAATGTCATAAAACCAGTGACAGTCCCTTACATCTAATTGTAATAATAAAAAGTGAATCAAGACAATAACAACACCCAATACAAATGTTTAATTATATAATGTTACAGGAAAAGATAAAGAGAATAAGTGGAAGGTGGAATGAATATTATGAATATACGATTCTTTCATCTCTTTGTATTTAAACTGTATATTTTACACTGTAAAAAATGTAAACAAGTTACGCACCACAAAGTATGAGATGAATTCATCGTTTTTCCCAAAAAAAACTCATGCTGACACGTAGTTCCGGCTAGTGACTATGAGTTCACGTCATTCTTGTTTCCAAATAAAAACAATTCTCTTTAATTGCTATGAACTTACAACTTATGTAGTTTGCCTTAAATTTGGAATTTATGATTTATTGCATATTATCTAGATACATCCTGTGGCAAATACCGATATGAAATCTCTAGTTCTAAATCATTTGAAATACTGATTATAATACTCAATATTGTCATATTAACAATGAATGCTGTTTATATAACGCTTTTAAACTATACGATACGATACGACACTCTCGTAAAGCTACGAAAAGAAATCTACTTGTATCTATTAATAACCCATTAAAGAGGACGGCTATGGAATTGGAATTTCACAATCGACCCCGAGAAGATGATTATCGAAATACGACGGAGAGATCACCAGTGTCGAACGACGTGATAGGAAAGGGATCCAAGACAACTTTGATATGGTTATCATCCAAAGATGGACGGAACTGGGTGAACGCAAATATACATCCGACACAGGAATGGACGTGTGATAATTCGGGTAGAAAAAGACTCATGAGTTCTTGCAGATGGTGAAGATACTGGGAGTTTATAAGAATGCCATACCATGTTTTTCTTTTCTGCATCATCTGGAAGGTAAAGACTATCAACGCAGAGGTTTTTTAAAACTGGCTAAAGAACCGTTTGCTGCCTTTCCCCGAAGCACTCAGCCGTGTTGCATTGGACCACACTACAATTCGATGGCTCATGATCACATCATTGCTCCAACTTCGGCAACTATAAAAACTGATATGATTTCATGGCTCCAATCAGACAGCAATACATATTCTGACTAATTATCAAAGGCCCAACTATATTCCTAGTGAAAAGAAAAAAAACAGAAACTGTTTACAAAGCAGACTGTCTAGTCAATGAGTTTTGACACGAGGTTTCGAGACTTCCCCCTTATCAATGTGAGCGCAATCCAATCGAGCTCATTTGGACCCAAGTAAAGGGAAATATGAGAGGTGGAACACCAAATTTACTCTCACTGACGAGTCAATAAATGATAGAACAAGAGAAGACTGGAAAAAGGCGTGCTTCAACCTTCGCAAACTGGAGGAAAATTACATTTCATTGGATAGAGTGATGCCACGAAATCTTTCCATATTCGTTTCATTTCTCCTTTTCCTCATCCTCGTCATTAGAATGTGATGATTGTTGTGTCCAGTATGTCTTTGTTGTTGTTGGTGGTGTTGTTGTAGTTGTTGTTATTGCTGAACACATGTACATATTTGTGGAAACAATGTATCATAACTTGATGAATTTCTACTTTTGACCAATTTACATTAAATTTATATAATCCTCTTTGGCAAAAACAGAAGCTATTTCTATAAATTTCGCAATCCAAATAATGTTGAAAATGCGTAATTATCACTTTCATTTGAATTTATCAGTAATGTGTATTGATAGTTATAATATGTAGATGTCTGATAATTAAGGATTGCCATTCGTTCCTTCATAATTAAATACTGAATGTATATCATTTAAGTTTCAATTAACCGAACTTTCCATTTTAACGAATTCCTCCAAAATAGATAAGCGGAAAAGTCATAATTTTGATTTTGTAAATCATCTATAAGTTACGATCCTTACCAGTTATCGATTTTGATATAGCTGTTATAAGCGAAATCCTTTCCTATTGTTTTACAATTAATGAAAATATTTTTTAATTAAGACAAATTGATTCAGAGGTTCATACAAACTTTTGCAGATAAAGATAAAGGGAGTAAATCTGACTCATGAATGAACAACACAAAACAAACGACGTTTCGGCCCTTGGCCTTTATCAAGTAAACACAGAATACATAGATATTTATATTAGATAGGACAACTCTACTACGTGCCCAATAACACAACAATTGTGCGAGTATGTGTTATTACACGATAAAAATATAACGAGTATAACAAATACAAAAATACAAAGAAATGACAGAATACTTTAATTCTACCCCTCCAAGTAAGATTATTCGATATTTTGTAACCAAGTGGTGTGGTATTAGTTCTTCTATTCACCATAATTTGTATCATTCTCCTTCTGCTTAAATGACAATGAGACCCAAAACTAGAAAAGTTGGATTTGTATTCATGCACACAAAAAGATTATTTCAAATTACCAATCAGCTGTCTTTTACACCTAATTTCATACCAATAAAATGTTGGAAAATATTCTGCAATCGTTAAATGAAATTTTAGTTCAACGCGTTCAAAGCATTGTTCAACCATTCATTATTTACTAAGAAATGATAGGGTTCTCCAATGAGAGGGGTGGAATAATGGTGTATAATTTACACTTTACCTGTTAATGCTGTATTTAATTAATCCCAGGAAGACTGACTCTAATTGGGAAGATCTAATTTATTATTTATTTATTTATTTATTTATTTATTTATTTATTTATTTATTTATTATTTATTTATTCATTTAAAATTCATATCTGTCACTGGGTTTGTAATTTGAAAATGGTGTAGCACGATTTGCTTATCTTTGATCCAACGGCGATTTGATATTCAACTGTGGTTGCCGAGGTCTTCCCAATCAGGGCTTGCGTGTTTATGTTTGGTACCCTTCTTGAGACGGGAATGGCGTACTGAGCACTGCCAACAAGTTCAATGGTTGGTTCAGGTTCATCACGTACCTTTCAAGGACTATTCCTGGTGTGGCAAGGATCTTCAATTTGATTTTAAACAAAAACGGTCATAGAGCAAATTCTAGTTTATCTTTCGCCACCGTTTCATCCTTGAAAGACAAATCATAATAGTTTGGTTTTTTTTTTTTTTGCCGACCAAAGGCAAGGAGAAGCAATCACTCCCTGATAGTGGTAATAATCATAATTATTACATTTTTTGGAATCAAACTGCAACTAGCAGTTGAACTATCCCACAAGATTAGAATTTAACCAGGGTTTGTCCATTCTCATCTCATGTAGTTCCATATCTGAAGCAGACGTCGGAGGTCATCTTCCGCCAAGCTGATCTATCTCTTGCCAATTCTATTAGAGCAGCGCCATCTTTCTCAGCTTCATCTGTCCAAGTTCTTATCCCTTTCAAATACGTTATTCTTTGTCTTCCTCTTATTCTTTTTCCATTCATCTTTCCAGTCAAGGCGAGTATTTCCAAACCAGGGTGGCGGATAATGTGTCCTAAAAATTCCATTTGGCGTTTGATGATTTTTGTTATCAGTGATCTTTTTCTGTTTGCCATTTCTAAAATTTCTTCATTTCTTTTCCTTTCCATCCATGACACCCTCATCATTCTTCTGTAAAACCACATTTCCACTGCCTCCAGTCTTTTAACCATGGTCTTGTTTATGGTCCAGCTCTCACAACCATATAGCAGCACAGACAGTACATAGCAATCCAGGACTTTGATTTTTGTTTTCATGCTAATATTCCTGTTTTTCATAATTGTATGCAGCTGGTTGAATGCATTCTTCGCCATACCTATTCTTTTCTTTATTTCACAATCTGATTTTCCATTGGATGTTACATTGAAGCCTAAATATTTGAAACATTCAACTTGTTGTATTGTTTGTCCTCTGCTTGTTATTACACAGGCTGGTGGGTTATTATTTTTAGATACCGTCATACATTCTGTTTGAGATATATTCAGTTCCAGTCCCATATTTTCACTACTCCTGACTACAACATCCAGTAATTCTTGTAGTTCATGTTCAGATTCTGCCAGTAGAACCGTATCATCATATAAATTATAATTTAGATATTTCAATAATTATGATTATGATATGTGGTAGAGAATTGATGGTAGATTACAGACAGTGATGATGATGATGATGATGATGATGATGATGATGATGATGATGATGATGATATTGTTTATAATAATAATAACAATAATAATAATATTGATGATGATGATGATGATGATGATGATGATGATGATGATGATGATGATGATGATGATGATGATGATAATAATATTAATAATAATAATAGTAATTATTTTTGTAAATGAGGACAACGCTAATACCCCATTTGTTGACAGTAACGACGATGGGAATTATATCACTGATGTTTCTGTTTCTGATAATGAAGTTATTGAAATTTAGTAACACTTGGTGTAACATAATACGTTGATCTGAGTTATTTTTATCCTCGTTTACTCAGGAGAATTCGAATATAAATAATCCATTCCCTTTCGATATAATTGAACATTTTTCTTTTGCTAGGTAAAATTCTAGAAGACTGGATATTCGCCAACGTAATCGTCATATAGGCAAAAGCAACGGGTGCTACGTAATACCGGAAACGACCGGAAAGAAGACTCACTCCGTGGAGAGTGAACTAGAGAAAGGTTGAAACCAGAGAGGAGTATGGGAAGTGGGCACATTGTGTGGAGTGGAGAAAGACCAGGACTCAGAGATGTGGATATCAGGGAAGAATAAACATAGGACCATATGGGAGGTGGATACTAGTGTGGACCGAAGCTAGGAATATGGAAGGTGGGCACCATTGGGGGTGATCCTGGGATAATGGGAAGTTAATACCAGAGGAGAATGAATCTTCGACTACAGGAGATTTAGGACAAAAGAAGTAACCTTCTGGGTTTACTCGCCTCTGGTGTCCAAATCCCATTTTCCCGGCTTTACTCTCCACAAGTATCTACATTTAGCAGTCCCAGGTTCTTTTACTATTGGTGCCCACCTCCTATAGTCTCAGGTTCATTCACCTTTGGTGCCCACCTCCGATTGTAGTACTAGTAGTAAGCCTCGCAGTCCGAATGACGCTTGCTAAGAATTGTGTGATTCAGTCATAGTCGATGAATACATCTGCTCTCTCCATACATGTTGTTAATTGTTTCCATTGGTCACGGTCCTGGGCAAGAGTATTGAGGCTGTCGAGATCTTGTTGTGACTTTAGTACGGAGGGTACTGCAATATTTCTTAGTTCTTCAGGGATTATTTCGGCCTCATCTGAATCCAGAAATTTCTGATATGTAGAGAGATCCTGGTTCAAGGTAATTACTATTGATGATGGTGGTCTCCCTACATATTTGTTGCCATGAAGGAAATATTCTGTCATTGCCGTTTGGGCTGGGATGCTATCTTCTCGACGTAAGATGTGACCAAATAGCCTCCATTGCTGTTCTTTTATTATTGTTCTCAGGCGTTGGACCCTGTTTTTTTTCCATAGAGATCAGTATTTGTATTTGTCTCTGTCCAATAGATTCCGATTAACATAATTGTTTGCGACGGTATGAATCTAAGTTCATTTTGTGCGATACCAGGTTCCACAATTATATGTCAATATCGGAATAATCAGTGCCTCGTAAATCTGTATTCATTTATTCTCACTGATTATGTTATTTCTGTTCCATAAATTTTGGAGTTGGTTGAATGCATTAGTGGCCAGCTGCAAGACCCATTCAAAACCCATCTGGTATAGAACTACTTTGGCAATCAATTATAACGTTTCGGTTTAAGGCCTTAAATGTTCCCTATTACAGATATACCAAACAAGTAAAATAACTGCGTAAATACATATATTTTATTCATATTTATTGTATTAGGGGAAATTGGGATGAAACCGTACACATTGGGATTGAAAGCATGAAAATTGGCATACAGATTGCTAAGATCCTATAAATGACACCTACTATAGAACCACTATCGCAATTTATTATAACAGTGCGTTTTTAGCTTCTTTTTCCTATATAGCATTACTTATCCAACGAAATAACAACGAGAATACAATGTGCGTTCAATAATTTAAATATATTGTTGCCATTTATAGTAGCTAGCAAATGGCTTCGGTGGGAACAATACAGACAATGGACGTTTCGGGGAAAATACCCTCCGTCAGCAAAATGAACATTGAAAACATAAAGCAACATGTAGTAGGAATTGTAGCGTGTGTATTCCTGGGTGGTTGAAGCACGAGACGTTAGCGTGGTTTTTTCTTGTTGACATACTAAAAATGTGTTCCATCACTCCCTGCGAGAAGTTCTTTTTGCCATTGTAATCGAGACTGCAACGAGGCAGGTAGACAACTCCACTCATGGATGGACTCTAACGATCTACACCTAGTGTACGATCCTACAGCCAAGAGTACCTTCAGGGGTAACCGCCATAAGAAGGAGTATACTCCTGACCTCACCCTCGTTACGAAAATGCGAACGGCGAACCGCTGCAGGTGAAACGGACAGACCTCGGGGACTTTCCGCATAGCCGGCATAGGCCGGTTCTTGTCACAGCGGGGGTGTAGCAAACGGGTCCCTAATCTCGCTTTTGAGCGCGGTGTTCGCAAGGCGTACCGTACGATTCTGGACTCGCTACCTGCGGAGGAGTCGGACTGGACATTCCCGTTCAGTCCCCGAGAGGTGGGTGCAGCCTTTAGCGATGTAAAGATGCTGGCAAACCAGCAGGGATAGACGGTATAACCCGATATGGTGACGGATCTGGGCCAAAGGGCACGGGCCTGGCTGGCAGAGGTAATGTCTGACGTCCTTGCAAAAGGAAAGCCCCCACAAGTGTGGAAGCATGCAAAGATAGTTGCCATCCTGAAGCCCGGGAAACCGGCGAAGGAGGCCGACAGTTACAGACCCATATATCTACTGAGCTGTCTTTACAAATTGTTGGAGCGAGTTCTATTGAACCGATGGGGTGCCGGTCCTAGACGCCGCCCTGCCATCCGAGCAGGCAGGCTTCAGGGAAGGGACGTGCAACCACGGGACAGGTCATTGCCCTTACAGAGCATATTGAGTCAGGGTTCGGGAGAAAACAGCAAACAAGTGCCGTATTTAAAGACCCATCGGCGGCGTACGATACGGTCTGGTGCGAAGGGTTATTGCTCAAACTTGCAAAGATCATAATGTGCAAAAAGACCTTGAAGTTGTTCTCTTTGATCATAGTGGAAAACCATTTCCACGTCGCGCTGGGAGACGCTATGAGTAAAGTAAGGAAATTGAAGAATGGGGTCCCTCGGGGTTCGGTACTAGCGCCAATGTTGTTTAACTTTTACATTAGCGACATGCCGAACATTTCCTCCCTGAGACTGGGATACGCGAACGACTGGGCACTCGCTACTCAAAGTAAAGTGTGGACCCGTCTCGAGAGGGCACTCAGCGAGGATGTCACCAGAATCAAATCCTACTTCGACAAGTGGTACATAAAGATGAACACTTCAAAAACCGTGGCCACTGCATTCCACCTATGCAGTGCATCGCACACGAGCAAAACTGAACGTTTTCGTCGGGGACCAGCCACTCCCATATGAGCCGCATCCAAAATATTTAGGGGTGACGCTGGACTTACCTATCGGGTGCATCTCGAAGGAGTTGCCCGGAAGATATGGAAACGCAACAGTCTTCTGAGGAAGCTTGGGATCGACTTGATGCGCTAACCAAGCGCTCCTGAGAACAACCGCCTTGGCACTATGCTATTCCACCGCGGAGTATTGCGCTCCAGTGTGGGGTAGAAGCAAAAATGTTAAGAAGGTAGATGTTAAACTTCGCAAGTCGATGCACATAGTTTCAGGAACGCTGGCAACAACGCCTAGAGAATGGGGCCCGATAATTGCAGCAATACAGCCCACCGATGTCCGAAGGGAGACGATTACGGGAAACTGGCTAAATAAGATCAAAGAGAGAGGGAATGGAGCTACACCGTTGAAGCGCATTATGGACGGCGCCCCCGTTTCGAGCCGAAATAAGTCCCGGCAACCCTTGTACGTAGCTTCCCTGACTACGAACGGAGATGCATATACGAGATGGAAGTCGGTTTGGACGAATTCAATCCCTCGAGAGGGCGGGGACAAACTCTCCTCTAATTTTGATGAGAAGTTGCCAGGCTTCTCCACCAGTAAGAGGAGACACTGGGTGGTAGCGAATCGGCTTCGGTCGAGGACCTGCAAAGTCGCTTCATCTGTGAGGACTTCCCATCTGTCCAACATGTAACCGATGTGAGTTAGAACCTGAAACTGCAGAGCATCTAGTTGAACGGTGTGCTTGTTGTGTCGAAGCTTCCGGGCGGTTTCGCGACGGTGCACGGATGTGGTAGGGACTTTGCTGATTGGGTCGATCGTCATAACATAGTAGTGTGAGCACCATAAGAAGCTGCTGCTGCCATTGTAATTGTATCTGAAAACAAGTCATATGTGATATTCTTCCACCCCCCCCTCTCTCTCTCTCTCTCTCTCTCTCTCTCTCTCTATATATATATATATATATATATATATATATATATCTTTCTCTCTCTCTCTCTCCCTCTCTCCCTCTCTCTCTCTCTCTCTCTCTCTCTCTCTCTCTCTCTCTCTCTCTTCTTTAATATCAATATTCAATTATGAATTATAAGAATTTCATACATAATGCACAAGTAATGTTAGTTTTAAAACTTTACATTAACTGCACAAGACACGCAAGACCTTTTTAATACAAACAAGCCAGTACAGAGTAATTTTTGGACAAAGCCAAATAGAACACTCAATTATACCTGAACGAGCTAGCAGTTTGTGTGCAGTGACTTACACAAGGACACAACAGTACAGTTAGAACATGCTCCCATTGTCACCATAATAATAATAATATAATAATAATAATAATAATAATAATAATAATAAATAATAATAATAATAATAATAATAATAATAATAATAATAATATAATAATAATAATAATAATAATAATAATAATAATAATAATAATAATAAGAAGAAGAAGAAGAAGAAGAGAAGAAGAAGAAGAAGAAGAAGAAGAAGAAGAAGAAGAAGAAGAAGAAGAAGAAGAAGAAGAAGAAGAAGAAGAAGAAGAAGAAGAAGAAGAAGAAGAAGAAGAAGAAGAAGAAGAAGAAGAAGAAGAAGAAGAAGAAGAAGAAGAAGAAGAAGAAGAAGAAGAAGAAGAAGAAGAAGAAGAAGAAGAAGAAGAAGAATATACTTATATAGCACTCATAATTCACTGACAATTGCTCTATGGCGCGTTACAATCACTCAGACAATATACACTAGCATTCACACTAACACGCTTGCACACATACACCACTGGCGGTCGGTCTATTGAGCGAATTTGCTTTGTGTCGCTCTATATTTTCCAAATTTAACAGATACTGCTTTTGCGCATCTCTCCTGTCTTACTGGCCGTGATAGTTACCTACAGTAAGAGGGCCCCTTACACGCTCAGTTTTCATCCAGGAATGATCGAGGGACAGGCACGGCTGAAGCAAATCGTAGTGAAAACGCAATGTATGTGGCCAAATACCTGGGCGACGAGCGAAGGGACGGTCGGTCGCTCGCAAAGCCCGCCTTGCTTAATATTTTTCGAGGCGATCGGCAATCGGGGGCGTGGCAGTATAAAAAATTGGACATTTTTTTCGGATTTTCGCTGTTTTGACGTCAGATTCTTGATCAGCGTCATATTTGCAATAGGTTTGATACCAAGAACTATGTTTTTACTCCAAAAATTGATGAAATTAAAAATAAATTTTAATAGTGAGACTATGTGGCCGACAGAACAATGCCCCTCCCTGTTCTGTAATAGGGTCTAGTTGTATGACTCTCGCTTTCAGATCGGAAAGTCCAGGATTCGAGACCCGCTCTGAGTGGCGCAGAATTGAGTCCTTGGAAAAGGCTCTTTACTCACATTCTCTCACCGTACTCAAGTGTAAAATGAGTACATGGCCGTTCGTTGTCTTAGTCGGATAAAAAAATTGTAATATCGCCTGACAGGCTTCATGTCTCGTCCTTCATGTTTAGTATTGCTGTTGGCTTGGGACCCCTTGTAAAGCACTTTAAGAACGTCTAGTGGATATTCCGCCAAATAAATGATGTGTTATTATTTGTTTAAAATAATATTTTTATAAATTTTGAGTCGGGAAGAGGTAGATGAACAAAAGGTTTCGTTCTTGATCACAGTAAAATTTTTAATGGATTTCATACAAAATAAAACAGTTTTCCGACTTTCGGAATTTCCAATGTAATGACATAATATGACAGTTATTATCATTATTAACCTTTTTTTTTTTTGGTTGTAACTTTTATTTATTTATTTTTCTCCTCGTTGACGCCACATCACGGTCGACGTTGACAAAAACATAATTTGGGATTGGCAGATGCCAAAAAGCCTTGACTACGTGATGACAGGGGTGGGCATTGATGCCAACACTCAAAATTGGATGTAACCTTGAATTAAAGTCTACAAACAACCCCCCCCCCAAAAAAAAAAAAAAAAAAAAAAAAAAAGAAAAAAGAAAGAGAGCTGTGTACGTGTGTGTGTGGGGGGAGGGGGGGGGGGATGCGAGTGCGAGTAGTCCCGAGGAGTGCCCCTTTAACCTGCCACGGGGGCACTGTCGATTTGTTTTATTATTATTATTATTATTATTATTATTATTTATTATTATTATTATATTATTATTATTATTATTATTATTATTATTATTGTTAATAATAATAATAATAATAATAATAATAATAATAATAATAATAATAATAATAATAATAATAATAGTAATAATAATAATAATGATGATAATAATAATAATGATAATAACAATAATAATAATAATAATAATAATAATAATAATAATAATAATAATAATAATAATAATAATAATAATAATAATAATGATTATGATGATAAATAACTAATCTTTATTGTTCACAAAATGGACAAAATTTCCGTGGTCTACGTTGCTTTAAAATTAAATCTGATTGCAAATGTATTGATGTTATGCGTATTGGAAAAGTACTCACGACATCTCCATCGGGGTATACCATACTAACACACAAAACTGCAAACTCGAACTCTGGTTGATATAATTTAGTGATAAGTTAATTATAAAAATAGCTGTCTAAAAGCAATAACAACGGGTTGACTAACGTCGAGTTCATTCCTTCTATTGATGCTCTGTGTTAAATTAAAATACTCACAAAGTCCGCCAGCCAGAAATATGCTCCAGCCCAAAAATCTACATGGAACCTTGAACGTTTATAGTCTGATATATTTTAATGAGAACTAATCATAAAAAATGGGTGTCTAAAAACACTACCAATGAGATGAGTGACCTCAATTTGGTTCCTTCTATAAATATCCAAGAACTTTACTCACTCCATCCGCCCTTCAATACATATGTATCTATTTTCTCATCACTTTCTTCTGCGGCTATGCATGTGGTCTTGTGATATGACACTCGCCTTTGGATCGGACGGTACTGGGTTCGAGTCCCACTCTGAGTGGCGCATAATTGAGTCCTTGGAAAAGGCTTTTTACTCGCATTCTCTCACCTTGTTCACGTTTAAAATGAGTGCCTCGCTGTTTACATCGTCGTCTCTGTCGGGAAAAAATTGTAATATCGCTTAACAGTCATGTCTCGTCTAACATGTTTTGCTATTGCTAAATATGATGCGAATATATAGGGTGGTTATTGGTGCTATGAGTTTAGGTAAAATTCTCACAACAACCGCCCATCGGAAATAGCGTACCGTCACACAAAGCTACGAGTAACCTTGAACGTTAAAAGTCTGATTGATATAATTTTGTGAGAACTAATTACCAAAATGGCTGCCTTAATACAATAACAAAGAGTTGAATGATGTCAATTTCGTTCCTTCAACAGTCTGATATAATTTAGTGAGAAGTAATCACTATTGTGCGCAAGACGAAAAATAGAATAGAGAGGACCACATAGCCTCACTATTAATGAAAATGTTTTTCTAATTTCAACAATTTTTGGAGTAAACACATATTTCTTAGTATCAAACCTATTGTAAATTTGACGCTGATCACGAATCCGACGTGAAAACTGCGAAAATCCGAATAAAAAATTGTCCAGTTGTTTATACTGCCACGCCCCCGATCGCCGATCGCCTCGAAAAAGACCTCACCGTGTGTGGGCAAAAATCATCTGCGACTGACGCAGGGATTGGGTCACAGCGACCCAGCCGTGCCTGTCCCTAGATCGTACCTGGATGAAAACTGAGCGTGTATGGGCCCTCTTAGATAAACTCAATTAGAGCCATTCTTCTTGAGATTATATAAATACAGGAATAATAATTAAATTGTCAATTATAAATCATCCATAATTGTCGTTCTACCTTCCACTTATTTTCTCTATGTTTTCCTGTAACAAGCTAATTAAACTTATGTATAGAATTGTCATTATTGTATTTGGTATTGTCTTGACTCATTGTATTAATACAATTAGTTATAAGGGACCCAAAGGCTATTCTTAATCACCCCAGAATAAACCTGAGCCGTCTGTCGTGTGAGTTGAGTGGCGCAGCTGGTAGTGATAGCATTGGCGCGCATATTAGTTCGAACTCAGACCATTGAGATAATCGTTTGGACTCGAACCCACTTCGAACCACAAACCCCACCAGATACTCAAAGGGCGCTAAAAAATTAAAATTCATCAACAGTGAATCAATGCACAAATTAAAATACACAACGGACTAAAAGACACGGAAAAAAGTTCTGTTTTAAGATTCTATTTAAAAATTTCAAATGAAGGGCTGGATCTAGTTTTAAAACTTATGTTATTCCGAAACCGAGGGGCACTGATAAAGCAAGCTTTAGTGTTCAATTGGTTAGAACAATTTCTTACGTTAACAAAAATGTTATACTGGCTGCTTTTTAAAAAACTTTTTATAATCTGTTTATAGTGTATTCAGGGTAGCCGAGAAGAAGGGCGTTGCAATCGTCAATTTTACTAAAGACAAAGAAGACATAAGCATGAGAGTTTTATCTTTATGACGCAAGCAGCTCTCCGATCTTTAATCGATCGTGCAGATCTACCAACTCGCTTTGGTCAATATTTTAAAGAAAAAACGGATATCATCAGAAAAGAACTCTCATTTGAATCGATCCAAACAACATTTCACAAGTTTCATGGCGATCCATTAACACATTTTTCAAAGATCACTGAAGCTGACTTAGGTGACTGCATTATGTAGTCTCCAACTAAAGGTTGCGATTTAGACCCCGTAAATACTGCCATGCTAAAAAAGTGCATTGATGTAATTTTAACACCATCTACATGTAGTGTTAATAATTCGTTGCAGTCAGGTGCTGTACCAGATATTTACAAAGTTGCTCATGTCAAACCCCTTTTGAAAAAAAAAACTGATCTAGATAAAGAGAACTTCAAAAACTATCGCCCTGTCTCTAATATTCCTTTTCTCTCTAAAATATTAGAAAAGCTTGTTTTGAAACAATTACTGTCTCATCTTAAAAATAATTGTCTTTAAGACAAATTTCAGTCTGCTTATAGGCAACATCATTCGACGGAAACCGCACTTGTTAAGGTTGTTAATGATCTCCTCTCTCTTCATGTTCTTTGCTGAATTTGCTTGACCTATCGTCTGCTTTTGATACTATTGATCACAATCATCTCCTCAAACGTCTTCAAATTACTTATGAGGGGTCTGGTGCAGCGCTTGATTGGTTTAGGTCATATTTGTTTAATTATTACGGTGGATGAAAATAGATCCGAGGAAATCATTCTTGATTGTGGGGTTCCCCAGGGTTCATTACTTGGACCCGTTTTTTTTTTTTTCTTCTGTACGTTGGCCCTCTGTCTAAAATCATCAGAACTTTCGGACTGATGATACGCAATTGCACTGCGTTTCCAATACGAGCAATTTACAAGAAGTATCAGCCGATAGTAAGAATTGTATCCAAAGTCTTCAAAAATGGATGAATGAGAAAAGACTGAAACTGAATGATGATAAGACGGAGGTGTTGTATGTGGAGAACAGGAAGTAGAAAAGTGAAACAGATTTGAAGCTGGGGGATGCCTCCATTCAAATTGTTGACAAAGTGAAAAACCTTGGCACATTCTTAATTTGGTTAGATCTCTTTTTTTTCAACAAAAAAATATTGCTTCCATTAGACGGTTCATATCTGGGGATGTGACCAAACATCTGATTGTGTCCCTCGTACTATCGAAATTGGAGTATTGTAATGGTCTGTTGTTTGGCGTTTCGCAATATAATCTGAGACGTCTTCAGATTGTCTAAAACAGCGCTGCCAGACAAGTATTCATGAAGCGTAGGTGCGATTCTGCCAGACCTCTGCTTCATGACCTGCATTGGCTGCCTGTTCAGAAAAGGATTAAATTCAAAGTGTGTGTGTTTTTTTTGTATCGTTGTCTTGAAGGTATTGACCCTTCCTACCGTTCGGAACTAATTGAAAGATATTCGAAACCTCGCCCTTTACATTTGGCCAGTGATTCCATCAAACTAGTTGTCTCTCGAAAACGGGAAAATGCTGGGATGAGATCCTGTTCTCATTTCGTACCCTCTGTTTGGAACGCCTTACCACAGAGCATTAGTGAAAAAGAATCTTTGTCTATTTTCAAACGTTCGCTTAAAGCATATCTGTTCGCTTTAAGTAGATGGTATGAGAAGCAAGATAGGTCTGGTGTGCTGTGTGTGTGTGTGTGTGTGTGTACTTGTGTGTGTGAATTAGTATGTTTCAGCCAAAGTAATTTGTAACGCGCTTAGAGTCTGGCCACTCGGAGTTATAGCGCTATATACGTCTTCAGCATTATTATTTTATTATTTATCAATAAGGTGCCTTACTTTTCCTATATTTCTCAAATGAAAGTTGCAAGATTTGATTACATTCAAAGCATGGTCATTCCATAGACAAATTGTTTCTAATATAACAACAATTTTACGAACATGAGTTGATGAAATGGTGACATTTGTGCCAGCGATATCAATAGATTGGGATAGCATCTGTGGTGTACTATTCTTGTTTCCAAAATTAATAATTCTGTATTCTCTTCATTTAGTTTTAATTTGTTAGCAGTCATCCAAACTTTGATCTTTTTTATGCATGTCTCAATCCTTTCGATTACTTTATTTTCGCTTTTTAATGCGACAGGACAATACATTTGGATGGCATCTGTGTATAAATGCTTGTTGATATTAAAATCGTCGATTATATTACTAAGTGGATACACGTAAAGTGTATATAAATATTTAAGGTGAAAAAACTCGGAACTATACTTATTCTCTAATGTAACTTTTTGGAATCTATTTTCAAGACACGATTTGAAACACATAAGAACATACCCATGAAATCTAACAACATTCTGAAGACGTTGTTTAAGAATTTCGTGGACTATTGTATCAAACTCACTCACTCACTCACTCACTCACTCAATCCCATGACCGGATGGTCGTCGGGGGGACTTGCGTGAAGCAGAAGTCACAGTCTTCCTCCATGCCTACCTGTTGCTAACCCTATGTAGCAGCTCCGGAACCGACATCTCTGTCCATTCTTTTATATTGTCCAGCCACATCTTCCTTTGGCACCCTCTTCTGGGCTGGCCTTCGACTGTGCCCTGTAGGACTGTCCTGCTCAGGCTATCGTGTCGAGTATGGTGTCCAAACCAAGACAGTTTTCTGCGCTTCATAGTCACTAGAAGAGGTTCTTTTGGGCCTGCCCGAGCTTCTATTTATTCCAGGACGTCTTCGTTTGTGCGATGCTCCGTATATGACACGCGTAGCAGTCTTCTATAGCACTTGCTTTCAAACGCCCTTATGCGCCGTTGTGCATCCATTGTAAGTGTCCAGGCTTCGCATCCGTACAACAAGTTTGACAACACCAGTGATTTATACAGTTTGACCTTTACATTAAGACCCATGCTACTTTTCCAAATCTTTGTTAATTAAGTCATGACTGATATTGCCATTGCAATTCTCTTTCGAATTTCAATTCATCATCATATCGTGTCGCGCCAGTGGTGGATCCATTGGAGCCAGTATCATGCGTTCATACACCTTGTATAGAATACATAGGAGGGATATGGGACGGTAGCTCTTTCTGTTGTTTGGATCCTTTCCTGGTTTCAACAGGGCAACCACTCTTGCTTGTCTCCATAATTTTGGGATGGTGCAGGTAAAAGAATTTCAATTGTGCTAGTCCCATCTTTGCTTAGTGTCACACCTAGATATTTGAATGTAGTGACCTCTTTTCGTTTTTCATTTCCCACTGTGATGTTTGTGTTGCTTTCTGCGTTGCTGTTCACCAAGATTTGTGATTTTTCGGTACTTATTTCCATTCCGTATTGCGATGCATATTCAGCTAGGCGGTCTGTTAAGTCTTGTCGTCTGGTTAAGTCTGGTTCTGTGCCTGCCAGTAGGTCAATATCGTCCGCAAATCTTACATTAGACAAAGGGCGGCCGCCGATGGATATCGAGGTGTGGTAACCCTCCAGCACATCTTGTATGATGCTTGCAAGGAATATATTGAATAGCATCGGAGATAATATGCAGCCCTGTCTGACTCCTACATTGGTGTTGAAAGGAGTCCCTAATTGTTCATTTACCAGGACTGTGCTGTTTGACCTGCCATGCAATGCCTCTATTGTCTGGATGACCCCTTCTTCAAAATTATATTTCCTCATCACATTCCAAAGACCATCATGCCAGACTCTATCAAATGCCTTCCTGGAGTCTATAAAATTATGGTACAGCGCACGCTGGTGCTGAAGGCATTTCTCTGTGAGCACCCTGCAGTTAAATATTTGCTCCACGGTACTTCTTCCTGTTCTGAATCCTGCCTGTTCTTCTGCCAGTATTTCTTCTGTTTTAGATTTCATTCTGTTATGGATTATTTGGAGCATGACTTTGCTTGGATGGCTTATCAAGCTTATTGTTCTGTAATTCTTGCATTGTATTAAGTTCCCTATCTTTGGGAGGGGTATGACGATGGATTGTATCCATTCTTTTGGGCCATTCTTTCTGATCTAATGCCTTTTGGCAGAGCATTGTGAACACGTTTATTACTTCTTCTCCGTCGTATTTTAGCAGTTCAGATGGCATGTTGTCAATTCCTGGTGACTTATTAGGTTTAAGGCTTTTTATTGCTACTTCAACTTCTTCCTTTAAAATGGGTGGGGTATCGCTCACTTCCGCTGTATGACAAATTGGACGAAGTACTGAATTGCTTGTATTTAGCTCTATGTTGTACAGGTCACTGCAGTATTCAGTCCATCTTTTAGTTATTTCATCTTTGTTTGTCAGCAATTTTCCATTTTTGTCTTCGATTGCGGTAGTTTTTGGTTGTACAGATTTTGTAAGTAGCCTCAGTGTATTATAGACATATTTGCTGTCTCCCCCATCCATTCTTTGTTCGATGTTACGGCATTGCTCCATCACCCATTTTTCGTTTGTGTTACGTAGTTTTTTTCCTCACCTCTGTGTTTACTTGTTGGTACCTTGCTTTATCCTCAGCACTAACGTGTTTCTTGCTCTTCGGGTTTCTTCGTTTATCACAAAGGGCCAGTGTTAATTTGTCACCCATGGTTGTTTTTTGTCCCTTTTTCTCATCCCTGACACTTCCTCTGCAGTTGCGGAAAGGGCTTCATTGATGTCTCTATAGATGTCGTCCACGTTCTTGTCTATCACGTTTAATGCTGCAAATTTGCCCCCTATTTGGGTTTGAAAAATGTCAGCGACATTTGGATCTTTCAGTTTGTCTAGGTCAAAACGTAAACGAGTGGCCTTTTGTGCGTGTCCTTTCAACAGTTTTATGTTGAATGTTCCAAGTACAAGATCGTGATCGCTGCCAATGTCTGCGCCTGGATATGTTCTTGTCTTTGCTTTGTTTATGCTTGGTTTAAAGCGCTGATGTGTCAATATATAGTCAATTTGATTATGTACTTGTCTATCAGGAGAATGCCACGTGGTAGTTCTTGGCATCTTGTGTGGATGTAATGTATTGGCAATTGTGAGGTTATGTGTATAGGCGAACTCAAGAAGTCTCAGGCCTCTACCATTTGTTTGTCCGTATCCGAAACAACCAACAGTTCCAGCCCATTCTTCATATGCATCTGGTCCCACTTTGGCATTCCAATCACCTTGTATTATGAGGATATCCTTCTTCGGTGTTTTTGCAATGGTATCTTCAATACTTCCATAAACATTTTCAATTTCTTCATCTTCGTAGTCTGATGTTGGTGCGTAGACTTGTAGAATTGTTAGTCTATTGGAGATGGGAGTGCATTCAATTATTGAGTTGATGTTTTCTTTCTTAACTATGAATCCTACTCCTTGTTGGTGTTTCGCATCATCTCCAGAAAACCAAATCTTGTGGCCTTCCCTTGTTGATATTTCTCCAAAACCTGTCCATCTTACTTCGCAAAGCCCTAATATGTCATATCTGTACCGCTCGAGTTCATTGGTGAGTTCCTCCACCTTGCCTGTTGCATATAGTGTGCGGACATTCCATGTTCCTGTTGTGATTCCCTTTTTTGGGAGGTTCCTACTTCCAGTGGCTGATTTTCCACGTCCACCCCGGAGAGTGCCAGTGGAGCGCGCGGTCGTTGTTTTCCCGGGCCTCGACCGATCCGGTATCTGTACTGACTTCCTCTTCATCTGCATGTCCTTTCGATGGGCTTGATGAACTCGGCGGCGCCCATCTCCTCTCCGAGCTGAATCTGAACGTGGCCAAGCTTTTCCTGTATCGATGATATCGAGGTGGGGGCCGGGCCTTGTATCCACCACTTGTGGTCTCGACAGTTCTCTGAGCCCGACGGTTGTCTCTTTCTCCGTCTTCGATTACGATAAGGCGTTGTCCGGCCAAGGCCGGGTGCCTACTTTAGTCTGGCCCAAGGGGCACGCAAGTTTTACACCACGACAAGGTGTATACACAAAAGTAACAGATTGTATCAAAAGCCGCACTCAAATCAAGTAAAACGAAGATGACTTCGTTTCTGTAATGAGCAAAATTTACTTTGTCATTGAAGACTCTAATCAGTGCGCTTTCGGCACAGTGGCCCTGTCTACAAGCAGACTGGAATTTAGAAAAAATGATTTTTTTTTTAAGGTGGAGATTTACTCTATTGGATACTTTTTGTAATATTTTGGAAATAAATGACAAATTGGAGACTGGTCTATAGTTCTTAAATTGATTTTCATCGAGTCCTGACTTCTTAATGAGTGGTCTAACAGTGGCTATCGGGTACAATGGCATATGACAAAATGGAATTTACAATATCAACAATACAGGTGCAACAACGTTTGAACACTTCTTTGTCAGCCACGTCGGGATTGGGTCCAATTCAATGTTTTGTTTGGAGATGATCTTAAAATGTCCAAAATTTCCGACTCCGTGACCGGTTCGAACTTATTTAAAGTTGGTTTTGAATGGGTCTCAGTTTGGATTTGATCCTCAACCTTTACGTGATTAATGTTTGGTGTTGACGGGGAATTAATATCAAGCTTCTTTCTTATATTCACAATTTTATCATTGAAAATTGCGGCAAAGACACTGGCAAGTTTGTTGGAATCCTCGTGGGTTGGTAGATTGATGTAATGTCCTTCTTGTTGGTGATTCTGTAAAGCGTTTTGTACAACTTTCCGACGTTGTTCCAGTTTTCCGTTAATTAATTTTTATGAACTCAAATCTTGCTTTCTTGATAATAAAATTTCTTTCTTTCCTAACTTCGAGATATATTGATTTGCCGATTTCTATATTTCATAATTTTCATCTTTTTTCGACGGCTCTTAGTTTTTTCTTGATTAGTTTGATATCGTCGTTGTACCACTGGGTGTTTGGTCGAATTATAATTTTCCGAGTTTTGAGTGGACAATATTGATCAAAAATGTTGGTAAGTTCTAGATTATAAAGGTCAATTTTTGTTCCAATTGATGGTGATTCCTTAATTTTCTGCAGAAGTTCCGATTCTAGACTTGATTGGGAAAAATACTCGATATCTAAATCTTTGTGTTTTTCTGTAAGTAATCCGATTTAATGTTGGTATCAATTTTGTTTCCATTTTAAAAGATATGAGTTTATGGTCAGAGAAAGGGACAGTCGTGAGATGTTGGTTTTATCAAGGTCCTCATTCTCTGCTATAACAAGAGCTAAAATATGGCCAGCATTGTGGGTTGGGTCTTGAATTTTATGGGATAGTCTGAAAGAATTAAGTAGTTGATTACATTTTTGTGTGTGGACGTTGTTTCTGTCATCCATATGAAAATTAAAATCGCCAAAAATAAGAATTTTACCATTTTCTGTGTTGATTCGATGTAAAAGGTTTTCAAATTCCTAAAAAGATTGATGCAGTGGCTTTATTTTTGCGTAATGGTGATGGAGGGTAGACAGAAAGTAGTCTGTATGTGATTTTGTGAACTTGAAGTAGAACTTTGAGATGTTCAAAAGACTTGAACACATCCTTTCTGCCCACCAGCTGCACTCGGAGTTTGTCATTAAAAATGTGAATTACACCACCGTCCCGAGGTTCTACTTTTATTAATAGCAGTGTAACACTCGGCAAAAGTTCGTTGTCAGGGTCTCCAGTCAGCCAGGACTCCGCGATAGCAGAAAGTCACAGTGGTTATCGATTATCAAGTCCTGGATAAGAGCAGCCTTGTTCACGACCGATCTTGCGTTCAAAAGGTTGGAATTAAGATGGGAGGATGTATTGTTTTGTTTGATTTCGATTGACCTGGAATGTCGTCTCTGTCGTGTTGTTGTATAGATAGAATGAAGTTGACGTCACTCAGGTTGTTGTTATTGTTTTTTGCCATCTGCGTTTATGAGTAATTGGATTCAATTGTCTGATATCACGTCGCCCAGCAACATTGATATTCACTTTCTTTTAGTGATCGTCGCTTTGTATTGTTTACAAAGGTCACGCCTGAACTCATTGTTCTAAACAATGAAAATCGGTACTTTATATTCTTCATGGTGGCTAGAACTTTTCATATGGCATGTGATCAGAAAGTATAAAAGTCAAAACATGATCATATTTATAATGTTTTTCTCCTCTGGATACACTTTTATGCTCGTCGGAGAAATATTTTGAAAGGGCGTCCGTCATTGTTCCGATAGTTTAGAGCCAGTTACTAAGTTACTATGCTTCATTACGAGGGAAGAGACGTCATGACTGTTGAAGCCTGTTTTTGTGTGTTTATCCGTTATACTTCCGGGTGGCAATGTTGTGAGCTTCTTAGCCAAGCGCATTCTATCTATTGGATGCCCCGTCTGTCTAAGGGGATTCCCATATAAACAGAGACGAGACGTCAGATGCGGATGCAATTTTTTTTAATTGGTCATTAAACAAACAAAAAAAGTTTTGTCTAGACACTAACCATGAAAATGGGATAAGCAATTCAATAAATGTATCCATGTCTACGGGCATTCACTAGAAAATCTGATGCCTCTAAAAAAATTTGCATTTACTTCGGCCATTTCCAATATTCCAGTAAATTTTTGTATGGCATTTTTTCTAAATATCCTTGTACTAGAAAATCGTCTGCTAGATAGACATAAGCCGGCTAATTTTTGATATTGTGTGCTAGAGCTGTGTGACTTTTCTTTCAATTTTTGATAATCTTCTATTCCGAATTGTGTATTATCGATGTATACCAATGAAGGCACAATGAAATTGAAGATATTTATTAAAGTTTGAAATTGTGTTCCAGTCCGTGAGATTTTTTTAACGTCGAATGGAAAGCTATACTCCTTCAAACTTATTTGACGATCATAACGTTGACGATTGATGTTTATCTATTGCCAATAATTTTATTATTCTCTCTGTGTGTGTATGTGTGTGTGTGTGTGTGTGTTTTGTGTATGTGTGTGTGGGGGGCGGGTGGGGGGGGGGGTCACCAGTAGAAGATTATTCATATAGAATAGGTAATTGAATTCAATAGTCTGATGTCACGTCGCCCAGCAACGGCGGCCATCGTGGTTCTAAACAAAGAAAATCTGTACTTTTTATTCTTCATGCTGGCTCGAACTTTCATATGTCTTGTGATCAGAATGAGTAAAAGTCAAAACATGATCAGATTTATAATGTTTCTTTTTTCTTTAGATACGCTTTTATGCTCGTCCGAGAAATATTTCATAAGGGCGTCCGCCATTGTTCCGATAGTTTAGAGACATTTACTAAGTTACCATGTGTCATTACGAGGGAAGTGACGTTGCGACTGTTGAAGCGTATTGGTGGTGAATTTTATTGGCAGTGGTATCTTCGATTCGCCATTTAATTTGTATTTTTCTGACTTTGACTTTGACCCAAAAAAGAAAAAGAAAAGAAAAACGTCGGAAATGTCTTCATACGCTTTTAAAGCTTACTTTAAATTACCAATCAGCTGTCTTTTCAGAGTTCATTCATGCCAATAATTTAAGCGAAAATATTCTGCAATAGTTGAATAAATATTTCATACCACGGGTTCTAAGCATTATTCAACGATTACGGTTTTCCAAGATAAAGGGTGAAATAATTACTCAAATTTAAATCGTCCCACATGCATAACATGATACAACACTTTATGAAATCTTAGTATTAGTTGAATAACTCGAAAGCTATGTAAGAAACGGGTATCAAACGGGTTTTTGCCACGTGTGTAGAATGTATTCAAGTTTGGATTTATATAAAATTTATCACTGTGCGTCCTTTAGTAAGTGAGCTGTGACGTCATCAGAAGAAAAGGGTAATCGTGATTTATTTTGGCTTTTGTCCGACATGACTGTCAAAAGATTATTTTATTTAACATGTCAATCTAAGGATTTCAACTTGGAACATTGCCTTGACAATGTAAAATTCAATTATGTATGATGTCACCTGAAGACAAAAATAATAGACGCCATTCGCTCTGCTGCAAAAAACCTGGGACGAACTGTAGAGACGCTTGCGGTGTGTCATTCAAAAGGGTGGTGATGACGTGGAGCTTTAGATCGGACAATAAATGTGCAAACACACGATCACAAGTAAGATATCAGAAACAACTTTAATAAATTTAAATCAATATGTAGCAGCTGTTCTTGACGTATTCAAACCTAAAATGTGTCAATAATTAAAAACAAACACAAGGTAAATTACGTTTTATTTAAAAAATTCCCTTTTCTACTCATGGGATGATACCTCGATTATCAAAGGGTGCACAGTGTCAAAACTTATATCAATCAAAATTTTAATAAACTCTGCACCAATGGCAAAAATCCGTTTGATGAAATCTTACATAGCTTTGGAATTATTCAAATCTAAAAAAACACACTATATATTTAGTGTCAACTTGAGACAACCAAATTTCTTCCAACAAATTGAAATGGTCATATGTTGAAGACAGACAGCCGCAGAAAATTAATTTTTCATGTATTTAAACGCAGTTAAAATAACAACATAAAAAGAACATGACCATTATTTTGTACGCGGCTGTATAAAACAAAGGCTAGCACTATTCAGTATCTGATACTGAATAGTGGTTTTGCACTATTCAGTATCTGATACTGAATAGTGGTTTTACACTATTCAGTATATACGTTGTTTTTTTCCGAAACCCGCCGAAACCCGACAAAGTAATGGGAAGTAGGCAGCTGTGGGGAGTGAATCTGGGACTCAGGGAAGTGTACACCAATGGGGAGTGAACCTGGGACTGGGTTTAGGCGGGTTTCGTACAAATAAAAAAAGCAATTTATTTTTTTTACGAAACCCGACAATGTGCGGCAAAGTTATGGAAAGTAGGCAAACAGTGGGGAGTGAACTTGAGACTCAGGGAAGTGTACACCAGTGGGGGGTGAACCTGGGACTCTGGGTTTCATTATAAAGCAATACCAAAGGGGGTGGAATTATTTTTTATGAAACCCGCCGAAACCCGACAATAGTTATGGAAAGTATGGAAATTTTTTTTCAGAGATGTAAAAATATAGCCAAGATAATTTTAAAACAGGTTTATATTTTGGTAGGCTTTATTTATTACACTATTCCTTTGTTTTCAATTTATCAATCATTGAATTTATTTATTTACTTGTTAAATTCTTTATTCCTTAATTTATTAACTTATTTATATAGGTATTTATTTACCTATTTATTCATTATCATTGTCGTTATTATTATTATTAACATCGTCATCAATTTATTTATTTAATTATTTATTTATTATCATTATTACTATTATTATTATTATTATTATTATTATTATTATTATTATTATTATTATTATTATTATTATTATTATTATTATTATTATTATTATTATTATTATTATTATTATTATTATTATTATTATTATAAGAAGTAAATAATATGATTAAAATATAAGTATAAAAACAGTAACAGACAGACGGAATTTTAAAAATGTTGATAAAAAAAAAAATTACCCCTATTGGGATTTGAACCCTTCGCCTTTGAGTTCAGAGTCAAACAGCTTAACCACCAAGCTACATATTCAGTACACTTCTGGAGACATTTAATCATGTCTATTTAGACATTAAATTTTTTTATTTGAATGCCACTCTTATTTTGATATTTTAAATTATGTCAATTGCACAATAGCAGAAATTAAAAAATAACAATCAAAATATTTTGATAACTTATGTAACGAACAAATTAATAATAATAATAATAATAATAATAATAATAATAATAATAATAATAATAATAATAATAGTAATAATATTATTATTATTATTATTATTATTATTATTATTATTATTATTATTATTATTATTATTATTGATTATTATTATTATTATTATTATTATTATTATTATTATTATTATTATTATTATTAGTATTATTATTACTATTATTATTATTATTATTATTATTATTATTATTATTATTATTATTATTATTATCATCATTATTATTATTATCATTATCATCATGTTGTATTATTATTATTATCATCATCAACAACAACAGCAAGCGAAAGAAGAAGAAGAAGAACTAGAAGAAGAACGAGAACAAGAAGAACAGGAAGAACAAGAAGAAGAGAGAGGAGGAGGAGAAGAAAGAGAGAATGAGGAGGAGGAGGAGGAGGAGGAGGAGGTGGAGGAGGAGGAGGAGGAGGAGGAAGAGGAGGAGGAGGAGGAGGAGGAGGAGAACAACAACAGCATCATCATCGACAACAACAAGAACATGAAGAAGAAACACGATTTAGATTGCAACTGATCATATCATGTTATACCAACCTGGTGTCGTCAAGCAAAATCGAAAATGACGAAGTATCTATTCCTCAATGTCAAACTTTATCTGTAAAGACAGAGTCAGCAGAAATGGCTGCTGTTATCACCACAAGTGGTCATTTGACACAAAGTATTGTTATGAAATAGCCATTGGTTTATCGTTATCGCGTGACTTTATAATATGTTGAAAGAGAGTTACTCCCAGTATCATACTAAAAAATTGTAATGCATGAGCTCCACAAATTGACTAAAAGGACTTTACAATGGTCCCAAAACAACATGTCGGACAAGACGTACAGTTTGTAAGGCGTCGGCACTATGAACTAGCCCATTTTCCACCTGAATATGGAGAGGAAAAATGTGATTTAACTAACACGATTCGATCTTTAGCCCCTATCCAAGAGTCGCGTCTATGCAGGAGATGTGGAAAATAGGAATAGACACATAGAAGTTTCCCCAAAAATAAATGTCCTCTGGTGCCCCTTTTTAGTTTTAGTTTGGTTAAAGTTCCTGACAATTGGACAGAAAGTAAGAAAATGTTAAGATTAGTTTTCATTGAAGAGAGGGGAAGGCCAGCAGACCAAATACGTTACATTTTATAACAAAAAAGTGTGTAACCTACCCTTAAATCCAGTCGGACAATAATAATAAAGAAGGTGATTAGTTTTCACTGAAGCAGATGAAATAAGTTACATTTCATAACAAAGAATTATCAACTTGCCCTAAATCCATTCGGACAATTATAATAATGAGTGAGTTTCGTTTACAGCATTCGGACCAATGATTTTGTTTCTATCTCGACGGTTGGGTGATCAGTTTTGAGCCGACCATATACGTTTTTTTTCCAAAACAAACAATTTGCGAATGAACCTTAAGTCCACTCGGACAATTATAACAATGGGGATGATTAGTTTTCACTGAAGGGAGAGGCAGTCCAACAGACCAAATAGTTATTATTTCAAAATAAACAATTTGTGACCCACCCTTAAGTCCACTCGACAATTGAAATAATGAGTGAGTACAGTTTACGACATTAGACCAATTTAATAATAATAATAATAATAATAATAATAATAATAATAATAATAATAATAATAATAATAATAATAGAGAAAGAAATCCAACTTGCAACGTAATAAGCAATGGAAAAACTCTAAAACAAGTTCAGACATTTAAATATCTTGAATACATAATAACAAAGGACAGTGCTCCTTCTCCCCCCAAGAGAGAGAGAGAGAGAGAGAGAGAGAGAGAGAGAGAGAGAGAGAGAGAGAGAGAGAGAGGGAGAGGGATGAAAGAATGTTGCATATGCCTAATAAAGGAATGCGTTTGCATGATTTCAGATACACATACAATGGCAAAAAGAACTGCTCCCAGAGAGTGGGCAAGTGTTTGATATGCCAACAAGATAACACAGACCGTTTAGAATGTCCCTCCAAGTCGAGGAGGTATGACAAAGGGCAAGGCTTTGAAACTCTTTTTGAAGATTTAACACAATTGAATTCTATGGTTTCTGATGAAAACAAGTTGGATGTATCTATTTTTTCAAATTCATCAGAAAGAAATGAGATTATTGAAAGCTTAAAACAAAATGATGCTAAGTGGCATACGTGTGGTCGTGTAAAATTTAATGCCAACAAAATCAATTAGGCGATTAGAATTAAAGAAATATAAAAGAAATGCCCTACAAGAATTCCATACTTCGTCACATGACTTGGAGGAGTCGCCGAATGAGAGAGATAGAATTTATTTCGCCACCAACGAGAATAATGAGACAAAGTTCAAAATTAGAGATTGGCTATAATAAACAAACGTGTTTTTTTTTTTTTTTTTTTTTTTTTTTTTTTTTTTTGTAAAAACATGGAATCGGAGGTACTCCATTCTGTAATGACAACAGACCTGGAAGAAAATATTCGTGAAATAGCGTTATCCATCAAAGATTCTGATATGTTGTCATTTATTGCCGGATGAGATTTAGTCGCCCAGAAGGCATCCTACCATAAAATTTCTTTAGTTATCTCTTTATTTCCTCTTGTTTCGTTTTCAAACCTTTCCTATCTCCCTTGGTGTATAAATCTTCTTTTCATTCAAAAGTAATTTCATTCTTTTTGTGACCAAGGGTTTGGCAGATTTTGTGGTATTTGGCAGATTTTTAAAATCCAGTTGGCAACCCTGACACCACTTATCATTCACATAAGTGGCCACACCGCCTCCCGTTCTTTTATCACTTCTCACACGGTCTCCTTTGTGTTGGGTAAAACCTTCCAACTGGAATCCAACTGATGGTGTGTCCGGTGACAGCCATGTCTCGGTCAGTGAGATGATCGACGCGGTTCTGTAATCATTATTATACTTGGTGAGTGAGTACAGTTCATATGCTTTGTTGTTCAACGACCACACATTACCGGTTACAACACATGGTAGGAATGGGCTATGCTGACGACGGTCACGTTTCGTTTTAATGCCTATTTCCTCACTCTTTTTCGTGACGGTTTCGTGATTATTTTTCATTGAAGAGAGAAGAAGGTAGGTGGACCACCCATAAGTCACTCGGACAATTATAATAATGAGGGTGAATTGTTTTCACTGAAGAGAGGGGAAGGCCATCAGACCAAATACGTAACGTTACATTACAGAGAATATGTGACTAACACTTAAATCTACTCCGACAATTATAATATTGAGGGTGATTAGTTTTCACTGACGAGAGGGGAAGACCAACAGATCTAATACGTTACGTTTCATAACAGAGACTATGTAACCCACCCTTAAATCCACTCGGACAATTATAATATTGTGGGTAATTAGTTTTCACTGAAGAGAGGGGAAGTCCAGAGGAAAAATAGTTGATTTTTCAAAACAAACTATTTTTCCCACCCTTAAGACCACTAGGACAATTATAATCATTAGTGAGTACAATTTTCGGCAATCGACCAAATGTTATCGTTTCTAGATCGAAGGTTGGGTGATTAGTTTTCATTGAAGAGAGAAGAAGGTAGGTAGACCACCTTTAAGTCCAATCGGACAATTATAATATTCAGGGTGATAAGTTTTCACTGAAGAGAGGGGAAGTTCCACAGACCAAATAGTTATTTTTCAAAACAAGCAATGTGTGACCCACCCTTAAGTCCACACCACAATTACAATAATGAGTGAGTACAGATTACAGAAATCGGAATATTGTTATTGTTTCTAGGTCGACGGTTGGATGATTAGTTTTCATTGAAGATAGAAGACGGTAGGTAGACAACATTTAAGTCCACTCGGACAATACTAATAATGATGGTGATTCATTTTCACTGAAGAGAGGGAAACGCCAGCATACCAAATACGTTACATTTCATAACAAAAAATGTTGTTACCCACCCTTAAATCCACTCGGACAAATATAATAATGAGTGAGTACTGTTTACACCATTCGGACCAATAATTTTGTTTCTATATCGATGCCAATGACACAGCACTAATTTCAGACTCAAAAGAAAATTTACAACTACTACTCAAAAAAATAGTCACAGAGAGTGAACGTATGGGGTTATACTTAAATGTAAAAAAGACAGAATGCATGGTTGTATCAAGGAGAGAAAGAAATCCAATATGCAACTTAATAAGCAATGGAAAAACTATAAAACAAGTTCAGGCATTTAAATAACTTGGATACATAATAACTTCAGATGGCAGATGCAACACAGAAATAAAACGAAGAATTGCAATAGCTAAAGATAGTTTTAATAAAATGAGTCTAATTTTTAAAAACCACAATATCTCAATGACAACAAAACATAGGGTTTTGAAGGCCTATGTATGGTCAGTATTATTATATGGCTGCGAAAGCTGGACAATTACAGAAGACATTAGAAAGAAACTGGAGGCAGCAGAAATGTGGTTTCTTAGAAGGATGTTAAGAATCTCATGGACCGAGAAGAAAACTAATGAAGAAGTATTAGAGCAAGCTGAAACTAAAAGGCTATTAATTCGTACAATAAGAAAAAGACAGATGCAATTTTTAGGACACCTAAATCGACATAAATGTATTGAACATCTTGCTCTCACAGGAAAGATAGAAGGTAAAAAGAGTAAAGGTAGACCAAGAAAAACATATTTGAATAGTTTGAACAGCTGGGTGACAAAGAAAGAGAAGAGTAATATGTTTTCTGAGGTTATCTGATCAGAGAGATGAATGGCGTATCATGATCACCGATGTCTGGCACAGACTTGGTACTTGAAGAAGAAGATCGACGCTTGGGTGATTAGTTTTCAGCCGACCATTTAGGTTTTTTTCAAAACAAACAATTTGCGATCTAACGTTAAGTCCACTCGGACAATTATAATAATGGGGGTGATGAATTTTCACTGAAGAGAGGGGATGTCAAGCAGACTGTGGTGGCGGGTTGTGTGTTATTTTTGTGGGTTCGAGTCCAACCGATAGCTCAATGGTCTGGATTCGAACTAGTATGTGCGCTATGGCTCTCTTTACTAGCTGCGCCACTCAACCTATACCACAAACAGCTCAGGTTTAATCTAGGGGTGATTAAGAATTGCCTTAGGGTCCCTTATAACTTAATTGTATTAATAACAAGTGAGTCAAGACAACAGTAACGCCCAATACAATAATAACAATTCTATACATAAAGTTTAATTAGATTGTTACAGGAAAAGATAGAAAGAATAAGTATTTGTTTAATATCAGGAAGAGTAGCTCTAATTGAGTGGATCTAATTTATTATTTATTTATCTATTGATTTATTTATTGATTTATTTATGATTGATTGATTTATTTAGTTTGTAATCATTTGTGTCTGTGGAAAATACATTTGAAAATGGTATAAGCCCGTTTGGCTTATCTTTATCCAGCCGGCTTGCTTGATTGAGGCAAATGTATCAGCTAGTTCCAGGGTTGGCTCCTGCTTGCAGGGTTTTCTGGACTTCACAACAGTGTGTTGAAGTTATGGGCTGACAGGAAGGTTCTGGTGTCGGCGATGACTGACATCAGGGATTGAGTGCCTCAAGGATTGGGTACGGAGTAAAGATGGTTGATAGCCACGGATGGTGACAGCCAAAGACAAGGACCTTCAAGTAAGAGTTAAAACAACAAGGTCTTAGAGCCAATCGAGTTTGTCTTTCGCCACCGGATCGTCCTTGAGCGACACATCATAATAGCCTTTATTTGCTGACAAAGGCAAGGAGAAGCAGTAACTCCATGATAATGGTAGTTATTACATTTGTATCATACATCAACTGACAGTCGAGCTATCTTACATGATGAGAATTTAACAGGGTTGTGTCCCTGGTATTTTTTAATTTATTTTTATTAATTATAATTGAGGTTATGATGTGTGGCCGGCGATTGGCGGTAGAGTACAGACATTCAAGCAATATACATAATGAATATAAATGAAATAATAGCATAGATCATAAACAAATGTTAACTATAGTATAAGATACATATAGATATAGTTTTGTACAGGTATTCCAACTTACGAACATCCATGGAATAGCACAATTAAAATCTATACACAAACTATAATAGTAATGATAGATTAAGCATTGAATTCACAGTAATATCTCGTTCCACTTTGAATGTTAACCAATAATTCATTTTACCTTCAACCGAGAGAATAAAAACTTTTACAAGTTTGAAATTGGAGGGATAGCTCTTCTTTCTTTGGATTCTTAGTGTGTGTGTGATTCGATTCAGAGATGAATTTGATTTTGTGAAATAAAGTGACGCTTGGAATTATGGGAATAGCCAATCAGAAGAATGTTCCTGTTTAAGATAGCCAATGATATTCAGATGCTTTTGGTTAAGAACTATAGCGGGAAGGGATAACGTTGAGTGCAATTTTAGCTACTCTTGAACGAGACAAGAACCTCAGGGCATATGCACGTTGGGGTCTTGTTTGGAAAAGGAAATTAGCAGGAGGTATGGATACAATGGGCAGACAATTTGAACAGGTAAGTAAGCCTTAAGCTGAGAGTGAGTGTTCCGTTATACAATGGGAAGGTTTCCCACCTATTGACCAAATTTTCCGTTAGCAAAATTTAGGGCTTTATTGGAGAAAAGACTTCTCGGGGTGTTAATCGGCCTTGGCAAATATGTGTTGTCCACTAGATTTAAAGTGGTTTTGAATGAGACGCTGACGAATGATAAAGAAATCATGCAGTGAAAGAAAATCGTTCGTCATACAGACCAACATTAATTTTTCACAACGAAACAATTTGTGACCCACCCTTAAGTCCACTCGGACAATTATGACAATGAGTGATATACAGATTACGGAAATCGGATAATTGTTATTGTTCCTTAGTCGACGGTTGGGTGATTAGTTTTCATTGAAGAGAGAAGAAGGTAGGTAGACCATCCTTAAGTCCACTCGGACAATTATAATAATAAGGGTGATTAGATTTCAGTGAAGAGAGAGGATGCCCAGCAGACCAAATAGTTAATATTCTAAAACAAACGATTTGTGACCCACTTTAAGACCACTAGAACAACTATAATAATGAGTGTGTAGAGTTTACGGCAATCGGACCAATGTTATGGATTCCAGATCGACTGTTGAGTTATTAGTTTTCATTGAAGAGAGAAGAAGGTTGGGAGAAAACCCTTAAGTCCACTCAGACAATTATAATATTGAGGGTGATTAGTTTTCACCGAAGAGAGGGGAAGGCCAGTAGACCAAATAAGTTACATTTCATGACAAAGAATTTGTAACCCACCTGAAATCCACTGGACAATTGTGATATTATGGGTGAATAGTTTTCACTGAAGAGAGGGGATGTCCAGCAGACCAAATAGTTAAGTTTTCAAAACAAACAATGTGTTACCCACCCTTAAGACCACTAGGACAATTATAATCATTAGTGAGTACAGTTTTCGGCAATCGGACCAATGTTATTGTTTCTAGATCGGCAGTTGGGTGATTAGTCTTCACTGAAGAGAGGGGAAGTCCAGCATACCAAATACGTTACATTTCATAACAATGAATTTGTAACCCATACCTTAATCCACTCCACAATTTCAATAATGAGTGAGTACAGTTTACGACAATCGTACCAATGTCATTGTTTCTAGAGCGACAGTTGGGTGATTAGTTTTCATTGAAGAGAGAAGGTAGGTAGACCACCCTTATGTCCACTCGGACAATTATAATATGAGGGTGACGAGTTTTCATTGAAGAGAGAATAAGGCAGGAAGACCACCCGTAAGTCCACTCGGACAATTATAATAATAAGGGTGCTAAGTTTTCGCTGAGATGGGAAGTTCAGAATACCAAATACGTTACATTTCATAACAAAGAATTTGGTAACCCACCCTTTAATCCACTTGGACAATTACAATAATGAGTGAGTATAGTTTACGACAATCGGACCAATGTTATTGATCGACAGCCGGGTGATAAGTATTCATTGAAGAGAGAAGAAGGTATGTAGACCACCCTTAAGTCCACTCGGACAATTATAATATTGAAGGTGATTCGTTTTCACTGAAGAGAGGGGACGGCCAGCAGACCAAATACGTTACATTTCATAACAGAGAAGATGTAACCCACCCTTAAATCCACTCAAACATTTACAATAAATACGTTACATTTCATAACAATGAATTTGTAACCCATACCTTAATCCACTCCACAATTTCAATAATGAGTGAGTACAGTTTACGACAATCGTACCAATGTCATTGTTTCTAGAGCGACAGTTGGGTGATTAGTTTTCATTGAAGAGAGAAGGTAGGTAGACCACCCTTATGTCCACTCGGACAATTATAATATGAGGGTGACGAGTTTTCATTGAAGAGAGAATAAGGCAGGAAGACCACCCTTAAGTCCACTCGGACAATTATAATAATAAGGGTGCTAAGTTTTCGCTGAGATGGGAAGTTCAGAATACCAAATACGTTACATTTCATAACAAAGAATTTGGAAACCCACCCTTTAATCCACTTGGACAATTACAATAATGAGTGAGTATAGTTTACGACAATCGGACCAATGTTATTGAACGACAGCCGGGTGATAAGTATTCATTGAAGAGAGAAGAAGGTAGGTAGACCACCATTAAGTCCACTCGGACAATTATAATATTGAAGGTGATTCGTTTTCACTGAAGAGAGGGGAAGGTCAGCAGACCAAATACGTTACATTTCATAACAGAGAAGATGTAACCAACCCTTAAATCCACTCAAACATTTATAATAAATATGTTACATTTCATAACAGAGAATATGTAACCCACCCTTAAATCCACTCGGACAATTATTATATTGTGGGTGATAGTTTTCACCAGCAGACCAAAGTTATTTTTTTTAAACAAACAAGTTGTGACCCACCCTTAAGTCCATTCGGACAATTATAATAATGAGTGAGTACATTTTACGGAAATCTGAATATTGTTATTGTTTCTATGTCGACGGTTGGGTGATTAGTTTTCATCGAAGAGAGAAGAAGGTGGGTAGACAATCTTTAAGTCCACTCGGACAATAATAATAATGAGGGTGATTCATTTTCACTGAAAATAGGGCAAGGCCATCAGACTAAATACGTTACATCTCATTACAAAAAAAATAACTGTATGGAGATGAAGATGAAGGAAGTAAATCTGACTCATGAATGAACAACACAAAACAAGTAACGTTTCGGCCCTTGGCCATGTTCAAGTATACACAGAATACATATACGTTTATATTAGAATATCATAATAATATAGGCTCTCTCACTCACTCTCTCTCTCTCTCTCTCTCACTCTCTCTCTCTCTCTTTCTCTCTCTCTCTCTTTCTCTCTCTCTCTCTCTCTCTCTCTCTCTCTCTCTCTCTCTTCCTCTCTTTCTTTCACGCTTGCGATATACACAACATTAACATATTCATTTCGTTTTCAAGTTGTTACAATTGTGACAATTCGACACCAAAAATTATCATCATTATCAATTGGTCAGTTAATCTAACATTAAATAAATGAATCAGTTAATCAGTCAACGTATCAAGCCTTGGTTTTGCTGTGCCATATGAAATATTCAACATTTTTATTGCTGATGGAACGAACGTTGATTTATACTTGTTAGTTCTACATTTAATCTGAGAAAAACCTTCTCCCAGATGGTAAAAGACTAAATTCATGGTATAAAATATGTTTTTTATTGTTGGTAATTGAGAATGCTTTCCTTTCTATTGCTTTTCCATGAATTCTTTCTACTCCATCAAGAGGATGGTTAATTATTCTTGATGCCTCTTTGATAGATTTTGAAATTTTTGATTTATCTTTAAGTCGGCATCCGCCAAACCATATGGTGCAGCCAAATGCAATTACACTTTTAATCAATGAGTCATAAACTCTTAACATAGTTTTCTTCCGTACTTGAAATGTTCTCAATTTCCTTAGGATGTATAATCTTTGGGCAACTTTCTTAGATATTATATTAATATGTTGAGAGAAATTGAGGGAACTATGAATGGTTATTCCTAAATATTTAAAATAGTCAACTATCTCAACAGCGTCTTTACCGATCGTCACACACTTTAAGTCGTTTTTATTTTTTAAACCAAAAACCTGTTCTTTCGTTTTTTCAACATGTAATTCAAGCTGATTTTGTTTACACCAGTCGGTAAATATATTTATTTGTTTGAAATAATTCTTTTCGGTAACTTTATCTTTTAATAAGCCAAGAATAGCAGTATCATCTGCATATTTCACTATAAAACAATTTTCAAAGGATGGTCTGCAGTCGGTGTATAAGATGTACAGGATTGGGGAACTCACGCAGCCTTGGGGACAACCGTTCGACAACGTTCTTTTGTTGGAGATGTGTTCACCCAATTTTACACATTGCGGTATATGGGTCAGAAACTCTTTATACCATTTAAAAAGGTAGCTTGGAATATCTATGTTCACAACTTTTGAAGCAAAATATCTGTGTTCATGACATTAAAAGCTGACGAAAAGTCGACAAACAGGATTCTGGCGTAATTCGAGGGCGTTTGGTCAAGGTGTTTTGAGATCGAATTTGTGGCGTTTAATAGTGCGTCTTCTACACTGAGATGTTGCTGGTATGCAAATTTGTACGGATCTAGCAATTTCAGGTCATAACATTTTTGTAGGAGCTCAGATTTTAATTTTTTTCTAAACATTTCATTACAAGCGATGTAAGCGCCACTGGACGGAAGTCGTTCAAAACGGTAGGCCAACGCTTTTTTGGAACTGGAACGACAATCGATGTTTTCCAAAGTACTGGCACTGATTGTTCATCGATTGACCTTTGATTTAAGGTATAGCCAGTTGTTGGTGACAGTTTTTCAAAATAGTTATAATTGTCCTATTGGATTTAAGGGTTGTCTACCTACCTTCTTCTCTCTTCAATGAAAACTAATCACCCAACCGTCGATAGAGAAACAATAACAATGGTCCATTTGTCGTAAACTGTTCTCACTAATGATTATTATTGTCCTAGTGGTCTCAAGGGTGGGTCACAAAATTTTAATGTTTGTATTGAAACATTAACTATTTGGTCTGCTGGACATCCCCTCTCATCAGAGAAAACTTATCACCCACAATATTATATATTGTATATTATATATAATATATATATATATATATATATATATATATATATATATATATATATATATATATATATAATATTATAAAAACAAAAACCATGAAATAATAGTGCTCAACTTTAGTATAAAAGGAGCTATTTATATACATTTGAAAGATAATTAAGATAGTTTGACTTCTACAACGTTGTTATCGAGCGTTGCTATCATCAGGAACGCTCGATAACAACGTTGTAGAAGTCAAACTATCTTAATTATCTTTCAAATGCTTATATATATATAGATAGATGGATGGATGGATTGATGGATAAATAGATGGGTGGATAAATGGCTAAATAGATAGACAGATATGCAGATAGACGAATAGATAGTACCAGTTTCCCGTCCAATGCCTTTTTGTAACACATCATGCAGCACTCTTAGAATATTCGTTACTACGTTTTGCTAAGTACACATTTACAGCTGAGTCGAATTTGGTTGATTAAAATCCTGAAAATTCAGAAGAAAAAAACCCATTCAAATTGGTTAATGTGTAAAGTACAAAGTGTTAGCAGTCACATTCATTTCAAACAATAACCCATGAGAGAAGAGGGGTCATGCCTTCATCATAGCTCATTGTCATTGCGATCATTATGATGTAGTAAATTTTGAAATTTACCCCGTAAAATGGAATCGTCCAAGGCGTGCGCCTCCTGTTCCCCCCATCTCACACACGAAAGGGCGGTTTGCGGAGTGGAGGGAGATGGTCGTCTGTATCGTTTAGTGTATAGCAAAGGGGGTGGGTGCGATTAATTAAGTGGGATGGGTGGTGATTTGTGGAAGATAGGCAAAAGAACCGAGGCAAAGAATCGCTGGGGCAGTAGTATGTAGCAATGACTATGAAAAATGTTTTTTTCTCTTTTTGAGGAAAATTTTTGTCTAAAATCCAAGCCCTATCTCCACTGAGTAAAAATGTTTTTGAATTTTGAAAATCCATTCATAAATAAACAAGTTATACAGTTTTAAAGGTGTCATTTATTTGGATGACCCGCAAAGAGGAAAAAAACGCGAAAATATGGGACGCTTTTTCGGCATTTTTTTTTCGCCCTTTCGTTGTATCTTGCGTAATAAGTGGATTAAAAGATTGAAACTTGAAGAGCAAATTAGGATGGTGTTTTGTAAAATACGGGAAAAGTACTCGTCATATTCATATGAAATTTTACAACCAAAAAGAAGAAATGTTCATGTATTACCTTGTCAGCGACAAAACCTCCACGCCCGGTAGTTTTAGAAATATTTTACTCCAAAGAGTAAAAATCTATTTTTAACGGTCTTCTGGTAATTGCACGAGTTTTGTCGCTTGACATAATCTAAAATGACCTTTTTTCTAACTGTGTGCCAACTTTCAGTCATATTCATCGATAAACAGCGTCGTAATTAATTTTTTAAAATAGCATATACGAAACGGCTTCGTCCCATATTTTGACGCGAATTCGGGCACTTCGTGAGCGAAAAAGAGGCCCAAAGATTTGTGCGGGATAGTCATTGCTATAGTATGGCGCGAAAATCGCTGGGACCGTTGAAAGGTTATAAGAAGTAAGGACGGCAACGGTTCTCCACTTTGGGACCGGCCCCCGGTTCTCAGCTAGAGGACTGTGGGACCGGTCCCAAGAAACGGTCCTCAGCTCGGCACTACTAATCACTAGGCACGCTTTCTAACCTCTTCATCGCGGCCGTGTCCGGTACATGCCCTTACAGAGAGAACGTCAAATGGTTTTACGCATGCGTCTCGTCCTCGCTTCCGATGCAACCGCGCGTTTAGTTAAATCGTTTCTCAGCGATCTTTAAGTCGTATCGAACAGTGTGTTTAATTCTAAACATTTTTTCTCTCACCCCAATAACAAAATATTTTAAAGCTTTATTTTTCATTCTTTAATTCTTTTTCATAATTATTAGTAAAATCTCCTTAACCAAAGGAAAGATATTCTCAGTTGAAAAGTTTTTATATTTTGTGGTCTATACGGTGCGACAGTTTGCTAAGTGCACCTTCGTTTTTACAACTTCTGCTGTAGTACCTTTTAACATCACTACAGTAGTCCTACCATCACCGTACCCTCCGCCGACTCCTTATTGGTAATTTTTACGTATATCATGGCGCACAGACCAAGAGGTAAGATTATGGTTTATTTCGGAACTTGGTTTTCTTATAACTGAAAATATGTTTTTTAATTGAGCTTTTATATAGAGGGAGAGAGAGAGAGAGAGAGAGAGAGAGAGAGAGAGAGAGAGAGAGAGAGAGAGAGAGAGAGAAAAAAGAGAGAGAATTTGAGACATTTCTTGAAAAAGTGAACTTGTCATAATGCCATGCTAATGATAACCTATAGTCTACTGTTCAATGCTGGTGGGCAACCTATGTGAACAGTACCAAGGGTTTTCAATCTAGTGGTGATATTTAAATGTAAGTTAGACTTTTGATGGTTCAATGCTCTCTGTGTTAAATTTTTCAAACAGGTAAATCCACTTCTTGTCCAAGACAATTCTGTATTGCTGTTATCGCCAAAATACAATTAAAACAAAATAAACTCTTCTTTTCTATTCTCACCGTAAGCCAAGGAAAACGACTATACCAATCTTAATCAAATTAAATGAGCGATTCTGTTTCCCGTCTTTAATAGTGAGTACAACATCGTTTGGTTGATGAAGACCGAGACTTTTAATCAAAAGTTTATTTTCCCTATTCAAAGAACTGGTATTAATAGTCAACAGGTAATCAACGTGATTCATCACACTTAATAGCAATTAATTAAAATTTAAAAAACAAACACTGCACACATCAGATTAACACACTCAAGTTAAAAGGGACAATGTGGAATTCAATATCACATGCCTGACACGCCTCAAAGAGGGATGGGTAACAGGTACAACACGTTGCCATTTAATGAAACAATTAGGTCATTGTGTGTGGTGCGAGTAAGAAAGCCACAATGTCTCAGTTCAACGTCAAGATACCTAGGGGAATTATGGACACAACCCCCCCCCCCCCCCCCGCCCGAATTGTGCAAATTAGTGATGACAGCATGATTTTTTAAATGAAAAAACGTTCGTGCTCTAAGGTTTAAATTGTGATATAGAACCACTTTCTCATTACTCCAAGAGCTGAGATATTAGCATTAGTAACATTCAAGTATAGAACATATCAGAGAGAGAGAGAGAGAGAGAGAGAGAGAGAGAGAGAGAGAGAGAGAGAGAGAGAGAGAGAGAGTCCATAAATTGTCAGAATTAATCAAGATGTATAGCAAAGAATGCTGTGAAAGAGTTGGCACCCAGTCGTATGTTCACTTAATCAGGTTCAGAGACAGACTCCAGCCGGTCCTACCAGGCCTCGACAGCTAACCTCAGGAAAGTAAACATTTTTAGCCTTCAATAAGACAACTTATGGTTTTCTTGAACATACTGCCATTGAAAATGCTGACAACGAGATATTGGCTTTATCTTACGCCGTTAAAATAATTCAAAGAGATCAGGATAAACTAGAAAAGGCTGCTGTTGAATTCTCTCAAGTCTCCCAAGAAAAATGTGTTCCACAGTCATTTGTCTAATAAATATGATTTTTGTTGGATCCTAATCATCTAAAAATGTTAAAATACGTCACCAAGAAAATTTTTCATTTTCGAAATTAATAGTTACCAACATCACCATAATCACCACCACCACCCCATCAATACCATCATCATCATCATCATCATCATCATCATCATCATCATCATCATCATCATCATCATCATCATCATCATCATCATCATCATCATCATTATCGCTGCCACGATCACCACCACCTCATCATCATCCCCATCACCATTATCAATACTACTATCTCTATAATCACCTCATCATCATCATCATCATCATCATCATCATCATCATCATCATCATCATCATCATCATCATCATAATCATCATCATCATCATCATCATCATCATCATCATCACTACCACTACCACCACCACCACCACCACCACCACCACCACCACCACTACCACCATCACCACCACCACCACCACCACCACAACATCATCATCATCATCATCCTGATCATCATCTTCATCATCGTCTTCGTCATCATCATCCTCATCATCATCATCATCATCATCATCATCATCATCATCATCGTCATCATCATCATCACTACCAAGATCAGCACCACCACCACCTCATCAACATCATCATCATCATCACCATCATCACTACTATTATCACCACAATCACCTCATCATCATCATCATCATTATCACCAACATCACTTCCCTTCAAAAGACGCAAATAGTTGCATTTAAACTTACTGTTTATTGATCAAAAATATTTTAACATGGATGAATCAAACAACCCGACATGAAAGAATACCCGTTATACATATATTTATATTTACGCAAACAGTAGAAACCTTATAAATGTTAACCTCTCTTTACTACAGAATTGTGATTTTATTTATACATATTTCCATTTGGATTTTACGAATTACTAAATATCTATTATTCAGCTTTGAAGAATAATATCGTTTTCAAACATGGTCCAGAGTTGCTGCGTTGTTCATTGCACGAACAAAAATCTAAAGAATCAACTCTATCATTTCACCCGTAAGTTAATTTACCTTTTTCACTTTTTTTCTATAAAAGAAATTAAATAAAATAGCAATGCCTTGATACATATATAACGCCCTATGAAGACCTCTCTCTATTTTTTTTTACCTTTTATCAAAATTAGCCTTGCCATTGTTTGATCGTTTGTGTGTTTGCATTTGCTTTTGTAGTAATTTTAGATTTATACTTTTGTTGTTGTTATTTTTTGTTTTTGTTTTTGTTTTTGTTTTATTTTAAAGATAATATTTTTCATTTTCTTTTTTGCTGTGTATATATATATACGTGTGGGGGTGAGGGAGGGTGTATTAGTGTATGTGCATCATCTTAAGGAACAAGAAAAGTTGAACAAAATTTATATGGTGTCATAAAACAAAATAAAAGATAACGATAATTGTTGAATTGTAAGCGGACGTTTCGGGTAAAAAGTAAAAGTAAAACAAAGTAATAAATCAATTATATGTATTGCGTTTTTGACCTAAATCATTTTTCATTTGTTTGCTATCGAGGAAGGTACACCATTTATCTTGTTCCATTATGGTAATTTTATTTGGTTACAGTTTCCCCAAAAATGATGAGGAGAGAAAACAACGATGGATAAAAAACATCAGCAGAGACGACGTCAAAGGAAAACCATGGCAGCTACTCCAAACTCTCGAGTTTGTTCAGAACACTTCAGGGCTGATGATTATAAAGATGGCAAGATGATTCGATGCCTTAAGAATGACGCAGTCCCCACAATTTTCCCTAAATATCCCGAGCACAAAAAAATCAAAGAAACGCGCAAACGGCCTCCTTCAAAAAATAAACCATCCACCAGTACAGAAGAATCACCATCAATCCCGAAATACCAGTGCACTGACTGATGACCATGCATACTCTCACTTGAGTGTAGAGGAACATTTAAGAAAAACGAATGAGGAGCTAATTGAATTGAAAGAAAAGCTCACTGCTGGGGGGAAGAAAAACAGGGTGATTTCACAGAAAGCTAGACGACGAGCGAGGTATCAGAAACTCTGCATTGCTGGATGACCTTAAAAATAAAAGATTAATGTCCCAGGAGGGTCAAAATGCCATCATGGAAAACTTTGGAGAGACACTGATTCCACTCATTGCAAACGAATTGAAATCTGCCTCCACTTCTTCAAAGGGTATGCGGTATTCTGACGATGTGAAGTCTTTCGCTACAACCCTGGGATTTTACAGCCCTAAAGCTTATGATTATGTCCGAAGTACCTATGTTCACTCTGCCCGATGAGTCAACTATTAGAAAATGGGCAACTGCCATAGACTGTCGACCAGGTTTTAATAGAGAAATGCTGACTTTCATGGCAAGAAATCTGGAGACCGACCCTGCAATGAAGGATGTGACAGTGATGTTTGACTCCATGGCAATACGCGCTGAATAATATGCATTCGACGCAAAAAAAAACAAGTGCTACTCAGGCTCCGTGGACATGGGAAGTGCTAAGGTCGGAATAGGTGAGGACACGTTAGCAATCGAGGCATTGGTTCATGGCTGTAGGATTGAAGGGCCACTGGAAACAACCGATTGGACATTTTTTCATCAACAAGCTGTCGGCAATGGTCCAAGCCAATATAGTAAAGGAGGCAATTGTTTTGATGAACGATTACGGATTCTGTGTCAGGGCAGTTGTATGTGATGGATCACATACAAATCCAGCGACGGCTCATAACCTTGGCTGCAGCTTTGGAGAACAATTTGTCCATACATTTCTACATCCGTCAAACGGGAACTTTCCCGGAGAAACTACAAAATTCATCAAGGTTTTTAATGAGGCTTTTGATATCTGTAACTCTTCAAATCCTATTGCCAAGGGATTCAAAAGACGCATTGACAAACACAACTTGATAATTAGGTGTAAAGCCATTGATGACATATGCATACATCAACACAATTAAAGGAACCAAATGGGAGGCCTTTGATCAGTGGTCCGAGGAAAACAGCCTTCATTGGTTTTATAGTGACGTTGAATTCAATCAAGAAATTGGCCACAGATCTGCTGTCAAATGACGACACTGGCTTCAAATACTTGTTGACATACAAGCTAAGTCAGGATCATTTGGAGACCTTTTTCTCGATGGTAAGAGGACGCGGTGGATGGAACAACCCCAACACGATGCAATTTCAATATGCATTAAGAGCGTTGCTTCAAAAGAACGGCATCACGCCATCAAAGAATGCGAACGCAACTCCTTTGCCAACTGTTGTTGAACCCGAAATCACAATTTTCCGCCCCAATCCTACGTCAACCAGCTCGAAAGATCCGCCACTTTTGAGAGAATTCTCAGAAATATTATTAAACCCGAGCGAGTATCACGAAAGCGCATTGGATTACATGAGTGGCTATGTAGTCGGGAAAATAATTGACAAAATAAACTGTGACGAATGTGCAAAATACATATCAACACAGCAATCTGAGGATATAAAAGACAGGTCCGCATTAAAAAAAACTGAAGGATCGCGGTGGTTTAAAATACAGCACACCACAAATGTTTAAACTTGTTTCCACAACAGATTCTGTACTTAGGGGTCATTTACTGCAACATGGCATTACTGCTGGTGTTCACCATAGAACTATTCTTCAAATTACTATACAAGTTCTGGACATTATGCGTCCTCAATTTTTTACTCATCTAGACAACCATTGTAGAGACGTCCATTGTGTAAACTTCCAAGACGACCATACCACACAGATCATCAAGGAGACTGTTAAAACCTTCTGTAATGTCATAATTCACCATCATCGAAGACTCATCAATGATCGTTATGTTCGTAAACAGAAACCATCGATTCGCCATTCATTAACAAAAAGATTCTGTTCGAGCATCAGTAACTGTAAGTATAGATCTTCTACAGTTTAATGTAAAGATTTTGATTTTCAATGTTTTGGAGATATGTTACTAATTGACTGTATTAACCCCCCTGCGAGGAATATTGGTCGCTTTACACATGAGGATATATATATATATATATATATATATATATATATATATATATATAGAGAGAGAGAGAGAGAGAGGGGGGAGAGAGAGAGAGAGAGAGAGAGAGAGAGAGAGAGAGAGAGAGAGAGAGAGAGAGAGAGAGAAATATACACTATTTTGAACACTCTCGGACAAACACCAGCATATACATACATGCATTATATATATATATATATATATATATATATATATATATATATATATATATATATATATATATATATACATGTATATATATATATATATATATATATATATATATATATATATATATATATATATAGATAGTTCGAAGATGACGTCACCCAGGTCTTTATTATTGTTTTTGCCATCCGCGTCTGTGAGTTGTACTCACTAAACTGTATTAACCAGACTATAAAACTTCATGGTTACACTGTTTGTGTGTTGGTCCGTTATACTTCCGGATGTCAATGTTGTGAACTCCTTGGCCAAGCGCATTCTATCTATATATGAGGGAGAAATAGAGTGAGTAGAGAAAGAAAGAAAGAAAGAGAGAGAGAGAGAGAGAGAGAGAGAGAGAGAGAGGCAGAGAAAGAGAGATAGAGAGAGGGAGAGAGAGAGATTGAGAGAGAAAGGCAGATAGATAGATAGATAGATAGATAGATAGATAGAGAGAGAGAGAGAGAGAGAGAGAAAGGCAGAGAGATAGATAGATAGAGAGAGAGAGAGAGAGAGAGAGAGAGAGAGAGAGAGAGAGAGAGAGAGAGAGAGAGAGAGAGAGAGGCGCGTCAGCTCAGCTGATTTAATAGTGAAAACGTAGACTGTTGGTATGAATCGGATTTTCATCTCCCTATTTTACACTGTTAGAGGAATTTCCCAATGTGGTTCTATATCAACCACGATTAATAGTGGTCTCAAGTTACTTTGTACCAAATTTTGTGCTTTCATCACTAATTTGCACAATTTTACCCTAATTCCCCTAGCTAAGATGCCTCTTGATGCCCACAGTCATAGCACACGGCAAGCGTGAAATGCATCGCCCCTATACCGTGGGAATATGGCTGGAAGGAAGCCTTCTCAACCTTTAAAGTCACACGCTGTAGTGATTGGTCAGTGGCACGAGTACGACTCGAGCTGTAGTGATTGGTTCAAGTTTTGAGGCTCTGTAAGGGTTTTTTAACACCAGTCAACAATGAATTTCATTGTTTGTGAAACAGAAAATTAAAAGTGTGACTTTTTGTTGTTAAATTCTTGCAGATTATCAAGACAATGACGACCTGTGGCTTAGCTTAATAGCCTTTAAGGCCCAACGCCACTGCACTACTACTACTTTTATTATTATTATTATTATTATTATTATTATTATTATTATTATTATTATTATTATTATTATTATTATTATTATTATTATTATTATTATTATTATCATTATCATTATCATTATTATTATTATTATTATTATTATTATTATTATTATTATTATTATTATTATTATTATTATTATTATTATTATTATTATTATTATTATTATTATTATTATTATAATGGACGCAATGTAAAAAAAAAAAGTTGCAGAACCAGGATTTGAACCCGCAATGTCGATTCTGGTAAAACTTCCAGGGCAGACGACTAAACCCTTCGGCCACTTCGAAGTCGACGCATATTGTGTATATGTAGTAACAACTGATTTAATGTTGGTTAATTTTATGTTTTTATAGATAAATTATTAACTTTCCTTAATTCTATGTGCATTTGGAGACATTCCATATTCTGGACTGTGGATAATTGTTTAAAAGAGCAGTTTCAAATATCTGTCTGGGAATAACGAAATTTGGTTATCCCCAGACAGGTGTCTGGGGAAAATGACAGCCACATACCTAACAACCAGCCAAATCTAGCCTCTGGACGCTCTGGTGCTGTGATCATAGATATGACTAAATGGCCAACAAAGAGGAATTTCTTGTGGGTCGATCAGCTCTTACTACTGTGTCATACCAGAAGTTGCTATTTTCGTTTGATGAATAGGAAGATCGGGCTGTCATTTTAAAAAATTCAAATAAAAAATTACCTTTATTCATCCCCATGGGGAAATTTGTCTTTAGGGTATATATTCCAAGGGAAGACTGGAATAACCCATGCGTCAGCCGCAGAGCAGCGCTGCAAAGTGAGCTAGGGCGAGGTGACTTGCTCAAGGCTACACAGCGTGGCGGGTGATCGAATTCTGTACCTTTTGGGTACGAAGCATGGACCGTACCGATGAGCCACGCTGTCCCATACTACACTCTTCTTGTCTGATGATTAGTTATGCGAGACATTTCGCTAGTTTCCCTCTCCTTGATTCAAAATTAATCGACTTTTTCAACAGATATTTCTCACGCAGTTATTGACATATATTTACAAACATCATGCTTCATACATGCTGCGTTTATAAATGCAATCATCGGGCTGCGAATGATAGAAGATGATCAAACAAGGGATCATCATTATTTCTTCTTGAAATATCAGTATCGATGATATAATATTATGGTATCGTATTGATATCGAGCATTTCTGATATCGCCCAACACACTGGCAGCTTCTAATGGTGCTCAACTACTATGTTATGACGATCGACCCAATCAGCAAATCATTAACCGCACTCGTGCACCGTCACAAACTCACACGGAAGCTTCGTCACAACACACCGTTCAACTAGATTTTCTGCGGTTTCGGGCTTGTTGTCACAACGCGTACATATTGGATAGGTGGAAAGTCCCCACTAATGAAGCGATTTTCCCGTTAGGCAGGTTCTCGACCGAAGCCGATTCGCTGCCACCCATTGCTGGTGGAGAAACCTGGCAACTGGCTGGATTGCTGCCATTATCGGGCCCAATTCTCTAGGAGTTGTTGCCAGCGTTCCATACTATGTGCATCGACTTGCGTAGTTTAACATTTACCTTCTCAACGTTCCTGCTTCTACCCCACACTGAAGCGCAATATTCCGCGGCGGAATAGCATAGTGCAAAGGCGGACGTCCTCAGGAGCACTTGATTGGCACCCCAAGTTGATCACGCCAGCTTCCTCAGGAGACTGTTGCGTTTCTCTATCTTCCGGGCAACTCCTTCCAGATGCACCCGATAGTTAAGGCTGCGGTCCAGCGTCACCCCCAGTTATTTTGGATGCATCTCATATGGGAGAAGCTGGTCCCCGACGAGGACGTTCGTTTTACGGGTGTGCCAGCCACTGCATTTGTGGAATGCAATGGCCAATGTTTTCGAAGTGTTCAACTTCAGGTACCACTTGTCGAAGTAGGCTTTGAGTCTGGTGGCGTCCTCGCTGAGTACGCACTTGAGACGGGTCCACACTTTACTATGAGCAGCGAGTGCCCAGTCGTCCGCGTACCCCAGCCTCAGGGAGGAGGTGTTAGGCATATCCTAATGTAGACTTTAAACAACATTGGCACCAGAACAGATCCCTGAGGGACCCCATTCTTCAATTTCCTAACTTTACTTGTAGCGTCTCCCAGATGCGACGTGGAAATGTCCGTCCCTTAAGATCAAAGGGTACAACTTCAAGGTCTTTTTGCACATTATGATCTTTGCAAGTTTGAACATTAAACTTCGCACCAGACCGTATCGTACGCCGCAAGGTCTATGAATAGAGCACCAGCTTCATTTTCCTCTCGAATCCTGCCTCAATATGCTCTATAAGGGCAATTACCTGTTCCGTGGTGGACCTCCCATCTCTGAAGCCCTTCTGTTGGGGTGGCAGGGCACCATCTAGGACCGACCCCCATCGGTTTAATAGAACACGCTACAACAGTTTGTACAAGTAGCTCAGAAGTGATATTCGCCGGTTTCACTGGCTTCAGGATGGCAACTATCTTTGCGTGCTTCCACACTTGTGGGAAATTTCCTTTTGCAAAGACATCAGACATTGCCTCTGCCAGCCAGGCCCCTACCCTGGGGCCCAGGTGTGTCGCCATATCATATACGCCGTCTATCCCTGCTGCCTTGCCGTTTTTGACATCGCTAATGGCTGCACCCACTTCTCGGGGACAGAAATGGGATGTCCAGTCCGGCTTGCAGGTGGTGAAGATATTGGGTATTTAGAAGAATGCCATACCAATTTTTTTCTTCTCTGCATTATCTGGAAGGTAGAGACTCTCATTCTGGGGTCAATGCAGAGGTGTTTGAAGACTGGCTAAAGAACCGTTTGCTGCCTTTCCCCGAAGCACCCAGCCGTGTTACATTTGACAACGCTACAATTCGGTGGCCCATGATCACCTCAATGCTCCAACTTCGGCAATTATAAAAACTGATATGATTCCATGGCTCCAATCAGACAGCACAACATATTCTGACTATTTATCAAAGACCCAACTATACTCCTAGTGAAAAGAAATAAACCAGAATCAGTTTTCAAAGCAGACTGTCTAATCAATGAGTTTTAACACGAGGTGTCGCGACTTCCCCCATATCACTGTGAGCGAAATCCAATCGAGCTCATTTGGACCCAAGTAAACGGAAAGAGGAGAGGTGGAACACCAAATTTATTCGCACCGACGAGGCAATAAATGATATAACAAGGGAATACTGGGAAAAGGCATGCTCCCAATTCGAAAACTGGAGGAAAATTACATTTCATTGGATAGAGTGATGTCATGAAATCTTCCCATAGTCGTTTCATTTCTCCGTTTCCACATCCCCGTCATTAGAATGTGATGATTGATGTCTCCAGTATGTCTTTTTTGTTGTTGGTGGCGTTGTTGTAGTTTTTGTTATTGCTGAACACATGTACATATTTGTGGAAACAATGGATCATAAGTTGATGAATTTCTACTTTTGATCAGTTTACATTAAATATGTAATCCTCTTTGGCATAAACATAAGCTGTTTCTATAAATTTCGCAATCAAAATATTATTGCAAGTGCGTAATGCTCGCGTTCATTTTTGTATTCATCAGTAATGTGTATTGATAGTTATAAAATGTTGATACTGAAGGTATATCGTTTAAGTATCAATTAACCGAAATTTCCATTTTAACGAATTCATTCAAAATGGATAAGCGGAAAAGTCATAATTTTGATACTGTAAATCATCTATAAGTTACGATTCTTACCAGTAATCTTTTCTAATATAGCTGTTATTATAAGCGAAATCTTTTCCTATTGTGGGAGGGACTGCACCCTCGGAATTGTCACCCACGTTGTGACAATAACCGGCCTGTGCGAGAAGTCGCCGAGGACTGTCCGCTTCACCTGCAGCGGTTCACCGTTCGCTCCCTTCGTGACGAGGGCGAGGTCAGGAGTATAATTCTTCTTAAGGCGGGTGCCCCTAAAGGTGCCGTTGGCTGTAGAATAGTACACTAGGTGTAGATCGTTACACTCCATCCATGAGTGGAGTTGTCTACCTGCCACATTGCAGTCTCGGTAGCCCCATTCGTGATGGTGGCTATTACAGTCTCCCAGACAGTGGAAGGATGGCGAACCACCGGTGCCGGTGGTGTAGTCCAAGTCGATCTAGGTGGTTTGTATTCACCCCGTTGCTGTCCATTGTGCTCTCACTGACCCTTACTTTCGATGGCTCTTTAGCGTAAACGCGAACCCCTCCTTTGAGCCTCGAAGTGTCCTCTCGCTGGGCCTGGGATCTGGAACCGAGAAGATTGCGCGCCCGAATAAAGATGGGACTCCTTTAATAGGAGTATATCTACGCTATGGACGCCAGCAGTTGCCATACTCTGGCTCTCGATATTGAGGGATAATATATGCGTCTGGTCGCTAACCCCAGTATCGCATTTTCCAGCTGTAGGTGTGTTGGGACGTTCGCTTATTTCTCGACCGTGTCAACGACACTGGCGACACGAACGTGGCAGTATTTGGCTAGGCGGACGACAGCTTCGCCATTATGTGAACATAGTTGTGTGGGTTGGATCTCCATTTGTCACAAATCAGGGCGAAGCCGTTGGGGCCCACTATAGGCTCGACATCTGGGATGGTATCGTGACGGTCAACCGGAATTAGGCCTACTGCTTTGCCCCCTATATGCCTCAAGCTCCCCCACCAACAAGGTAGGAGATCCACACTGGCGGAAAAGACACTTCGGAACCGCTGAGAGTAAATAGCCTGTTTTTATTTGATATCAAATAAATTCTTTGTGTCATTTCGAAACACATTTTAAAAAAATCGTGACAATTTATTATTTGGAAAAATCATACATATCAGTTTGAAATGAAACTTTTAAAATAGACTTGCCTCCAGTAAAAGGGGCCCGAATATAAAGGAAAAGTAGTGTGAATTTTATAAGCCTAAAGAGGATAAGATTTATATCATAGCAACTCTTATGATTGCAAAAATCGCAAAGACTTCCGAGAGTATTTTAGAGATAATTAAGAGGTATCTAAGGTAAACACTTGAGATTTAGACCCAGTAATCTATTAAAATAGAAATGGCGCTGCGCATGTCGGAAGTAATCGTATTCCAACAAACGAAAAGAGGACCACGCCCACTTTGTTTAGAGTCTTTTCCTTTACGTTTAATGGCTGTGATCCGTACAATTAAGTAGGTACAATAGCCTACCTTAGCTACTAACTACTAACTAATAAATAGCAAAGTTGTGGGGCCACCTCTATTCGTAGTAGTATTGTTATATAAGGAGATCTAAAAGTTGTCAGGTTCAGAAAATTGTTGTGCCTTCATTTTGAAACCAACTGAAATTCGCCTTTTTAGCCTAATTGACTTTTTTCCCGAGGAAAAGTGAAGTGAGGAATAAAACAAACGCAACGCAGAAGTGGTGATGCAACATGGCCTTTCGAAATATTTTCACATCAAAGCAAATTTCTATGATGGTAAATCGGAATTTAATTAGAAATAGTCGCACGTCAAGCAGAGCCTTTTCAAATTCCAGTGTTTCTCTCAGAAAAGCAGACGTTTCAAAGACACAAGACAGAAATTTCAAGAGTTTGACAGGTAATCATCGCCATCCTGACCTGAACTTGGCTTTTGATGACGGGAAAGAAGCATACAGAAGTAAAACAACATCAGAACTTATCAGAGCACTCCTCGTCTTTAATTTGTGCTCTGTTGATGTTCTTGTCAACAATCAAAAGGAGGTATAAATTCGTTTTATATAAATGTTCGGGAGGCCTTCCGTAAGCTCCTCGAGCTAAGGGAAGCACCCGTCTTCTTTTAACTAACCCTAGACCTAAGTCTATCTACCTTTTACTGACCGTAATAGGATACACAATCACCCGCGGACCTTTACTACGACCTATAACTAACCCTAATATACAGAAAAATCCTCCGACCTGCGACTAATGATAATTTTTTTTAAAACCCAAAACATTTGCACCTACCTTTCAATTTCAATACTTCAACGACAAAATGGCAGCGGAGAACCAAAACTGCCAAAAACAGTGAACATATTGGGAAACTTTCACTGATCTATCAAGGTTTGTTCTAGAGTTTCTAAAATGGTACTAGATATATACTGACAAAATGAACTTATATAAACGCCCGACAAAAGTTCCACGGTGAAAATACTAATTGAAAGAGATGCTACCTCGAGGAGCTTGCGGAAGGCCTCCCCAAACGAGTCGTTGAAAAAGCCAAATAATGTGACAATAATCCAGTGACTACTTGTGTCTCAAATGAGTAAATTTAACATTACATTTCATAAAATATTCCTTAGTAAATTGTTTTTCTTTCAGTTAATTTGATTTTCTAATTGATGAAAACAATTTCCTGTTTAACTCCCACCATGATCAAACAATTGAAACAAAAAGAGACAAATTTAAAACACCAAAAATTTGCTATTTTGCCACATGGTCATTTCAACAACACCTGAATAAATTGTAAAATTGTTGAAATTACTTGAAATTTAGTATAAAATTTATTTGTAGAAAACTTATGTATAAATTGCAGCAATGGGGCTTAAACTGCCAACAGGGATTAGTTTTTGTGAGCCACCCAAATTATATATTGGATGCGAGAACCCTCCCTCCCCGGAAGAGTTAAGAAGCCTGCAGTCAAAAGACTATAAATTATGCAAATCTGAAAATTTGACCATTCTCAACCTTATTTATTGAAATTTATATATACACACATTTTCAAGAATTCCATGATTGTTTCAATAAACACACCGCACAAATTGTCATATCAAAGAATTTGGACGTAATTCGCTAATTTTGATGTGGTCTGTCGATCCCTCAATTCGCTTTATGACTGTTCCATCGTATTTTCCCCCATGAAACATTGATTTTCTAATGGCTTGATTAGTGTGTCGATCCCATGCATTTTGAATTTACTCTTTTAACTTTGCTTGTATGTAAAACATTGTACTTTACTTATCTGTGGCTTGCACTTGTATGCACATTGCCTATCATTTGCCTCCACGACGATCTATCCTCAGCCTCCCTCATATACTCTGAGTTTGTAGGGATGTTGCTCGTTTACAGCCTCAAACTTGTCAGGAATGTCAACATCTGACGACCACAAACAAGTTCTTTTTCCTTCTAAGTGTTAAGCTTTCAATGTGCCCTCATCACCATACATGGCCAAGAAAGCCCATTCCAATTTCTGATGGTTTTCACAATCTGTATGGGTCTCCCTGTATTCTTTGCAAAACTTTTTCGTTTGTTATTCTATCTGATGCTTAGCAATCTTCTGTACAACCACATTTTGAAAGCTTTTATAGGGTTTTGACATTCCTTGTCTGGAGTTCAAGTTTCACACGCGTTGAGGAGGGACGAGATAACGTAAGTTTGGATCACCTTTCGTGTTTAATTTAATATTGGTGGCAGAGATGACTGGTCTTAGATTGTGGAAGGTGTTTTAGAGATTGCAATTGTTTGTTTTATTTCTACAAAATCGCTAGCGTCGTTTGTGATGGTTGCACCGAGATATATTTAATCTTTTTAGTGTGTTTGATGGTTTCCTCTTTGCTGGTGAGATGAAAAGATAGATCTTGATTTTGTTTGTCAACGATCATGCACTATAAATCACTAATTTGTCAAGCATGATCTGAAGATGTTCTGGAGTGTAAGCCATAAGAACTGCATCGTCTGCATACCTCAGCTCTGACAAATTCTCACCTCCCACAGATTCCTGGTACTTCGTTAATTTCTCGGCAGAATATTTAATTACATGTTGAAAAGGTTTGGCGATAAAACACATTCTTGCCTCACTACTTTTTTAATATCAAAGAAATCTGAGGTCTCATTGTCCAATTTTACACATGCTGTTTGGTTCTAGAACACATTTTTCACGAGGAAGAGGTCATAATACATCCAATGGATGTGAGTAGTACTTCAAAAAGTTCCTTATGTTTAGCCAAGTTGAAGGCTTTTTAATAGTCTACGATGCAGAGGTACAGGCTTTTTTGTTTCTCAATAGTCCTGTATAATATTGTTTTTAATGTGAAGATGGCATTCACAGTGCCTTTGTCGTTCACGAAGCTGAAATCTTGTTTCTCATTCTTTTCATTATGATGCTAAGGAGTATCTTTGTGATCTGGCCTCATTATGATGATCGTGCAGTGTTGATCACACTCTATTGATTGATTTTCTTTGGGAGTGTGATAAAGACCGACTGTCTCAGCTCATTTGGTACAATGCCTTTGTTGAAGATCATATTAAAAACTTTTGTCAGTATGTCTATTCCTACTTTGCCTAGTGCATCCAAAAGCTCAATTGAAATTTATACTGTCCAATGGCTTTTTCTTTCTTCATTTCTTTGCAAGCATCTCTCATGATTTTTTTACCACTACTGTTATCTGGCAAGTCTTCGAGGACCTTGTCATCATCTGTGTATAGATTTTTTATACACTGTCTTCATCGATTTAATATTGTTGCTCATGATTATGTTTCCATTTGTGTCTTCAGCAATTGACTTTGTGATTGACTTTTTCTTCCAGTTAATTTTGCAATAGAGTCGTGAAAGAGATTTGTGTTTTTGATTTTCTATTTTCTTGCACTCTTCATCAGCATTCTTTTGCTTCTCTGCACTCCTTTTTTATGATTTTATGAGCCTTTTATAATCCATGGTGTTTCCCTTTTGCTTCTTTCGTCCATTTTTTCAAGTATTTCATTTGTCATCCAGTTTTGTTTCATTTCATATGGTCCTACAGGAATATGTCTTTCATGGGCTTTGCAATACTCTTGGATATATTACAGTGATGCCAATCTTCAGCGGATCCGAGGAATTCCTCCTTTTGGAGGTTCCTCACTTTTTTCCTCGGTTAATATTGATGCATTATTATACTTTAACTTCTAAATTATTAGTTTGCTGTCTCTGCTACTATTACTTACACCACCATCACCACAACTGCTACCTTAACCATCACACAATATGATCCGTGTAATCTTTGCAATATGATGGTGATATTACAAAAAATATAACTGCAATATATACATTAGATTTAAAAAAAAAAAGTTTTATGTGTTTTATGACTCCTTCACCTGATCTTTGAATGGATAATAAATGCTCCCAAATTCATGGGAATTAGTCCCAGATAGCCTTATTTTGGCATTTAAAAAAAATAATTTTCCTGGAGGCATGCCCCCGGACCCCCCTAGTAGGAGGCCGCCTATGGGGGGCATGATGAGACGTCGATCATTTTCCTCCTTTTTCATTTTTTTCTGTTGGCATCACTGATATTATTCCAATGCTTGTCAATATTTTCTATTGGTGACATGTCTTCCAGTCTTTATTTCACGACATCTTTGTATTTATCCCATAATTGATTGATTCCCATCATTTTGTTATGGTGTCTTAAAAGATAGCTGCAAAATCTTTGAATTTCAGATTTTGTGTTTGGGAATTTTCAATAATAATAATAATGATAATAATAATAATAATAATAATAATAATAATAATAATAATAATAATAATAATAATAATAATAATAATAATAATAATAATAATAATATTTTTTATCCAATGCAGCATAATTTAGACCACACAACGGATGGCTGAATTTTTAAAAACAACATACAAACCATTTAGTTAGCAAATTCATTACAATATGACTGAGACATAACGTAGACATTCAATCTATTAATTTAGTTCACCTAGAGATTGAAAAACAGCACTAGAAAATAAATCACTTTTCATATAAGAAGTTACGACAAACAAATATGTGAGAAGGATTTACATATGACGAATGATGCTTGTTTGCACTGCTTTTGACATGCATTTCAATCTTGTATGTAAATACCATGCATTGTTCCCTTATTATGGTCATCTTCTATATGTATGGATGTATGAGTGTATATATGTGTGTGTGTGTTTGTGTGAGTGTGTGTGTGTGTGCTTTGCATGTTAAGGTTAAAGATATATGTTTGTACATCACACATACATGAATACATTTAAGTTGTTATACTATCTTTACCATGTGTATCATTATTGTAATCTTTCAATCAATTTAATATTAAGAGCATTCAAGGGATTTTATCCTATTTTGCCCTATACCATATGTTAAATGTTATGTTAAGGTAGGGTACACACAATAAGAAAAGATAAGCAAGACACGAAAGTAAGGCAAGTATTGGAAGTAACATTAAATTGAATATAGCACTTTTATTTATCCATTATTGTTTCATAATTTCATATATGGCGATTCATTCTAGCTGGTACTAAAATTACAAAATTAATGATACTATCAATTCATTTTTATTACATAGGATAAGTATAAGAAGCATCTTCATTCGTCACATTTCTAATGAAAAAAAAAAGAAAAGGAAGAGTTAGTACTTACTTGGATGTTTCTTGATTAGAGTTGATGAAAAAGTAGGTACTAACTGAAACTGGCGCTCATCATATTGGACAGCAAACAGGAAACAAAATTACCTAAGTCAATGATTGTAGATGCCATCTACCAGTAAGTTGTGGATCGTATTGGGACGACTATGTCACTAAATGAATAGATGCATGATGTAAAAACAAAACAACAAAATGATTTAACCCTATACATTTAATGAGAAAATAATATTTTAACTGAATTTTTCATAGTAAAATCATGGGGGTCAAATGGCCCCCAAATAAGAAAATAGAACTTTCTAGTATTTTGCAAGTCAAGGGGGCTAAATGGGCCCGAAATCAGGAAATAGGACTTTCTAGTATTTTTCTCTTTGCAAGTCAGGGGGGCCAAATGGACCCCAAATCAGGAAATAGGACTTTCTATTTTAGTATGAAAATAGGGTTAAGCAGACAATAGTAATTGCTTGCTTATCTTTTGAAAGGACGCTAAAGGACGCAAAGTACTTTCCAATAATCAAGAGTGAGAGACCCAGCTACTCAATCATTGTTGAGTGAATAAGGGGTTCATAAAAAATCTAGAATTCACCCAGGACTGATCTATTAATCTATGACCCGTCTCAATATCAGTCCATTTGCGTGAGAAGTGAGTGCTCTACCAACTGAGCTATCAGGCCCTCCTCTCATAAAATAGTAGTGTTTTAATGGATTGTGTATTTGTGCTTCTCTCTCGCTTCTCTCTATCTTCTCTCTCTCTCTCTCTCTCTCTCTCTCTCTCTCTCTCTCTCTCTCTCTCTCTCTCTCTTTCTTTCTCTCTTTCCTCTCTCTTCTTGCTTCCATAGTGGGAAGGGAGGCACATCATGTGTTTTCTATCCCCCTATATCTGTTTTCCAACATGCTTTCTGTCTTTGTCTTGGAATGAGATTACTTGGTTTTGTCCTGTTCATGGACAGATACCCTAGCTGGGAGGGAAACAGTCAAATGTATAGTTAAGAGTTTTGGGAGATGATATTATTATGTCTTGTAAATTATCTCTCTATTATGCACTGTATTTTTTTCTATTTACATATGTATGGTTTGTAAACAATTGAGTGTGTTCCTCTTGGCGGGGACCTGTGCTTATATCTGGATGAGACATTTAGTGATCTCAAACCAAGTACTTTGATAGTGTGCTCTTGGAATCTACATCTGCTTCCTATTTGAACCAATTCCCCTTTGCCTTACCTTTTCGTGGGTGCCTTAATTGTAATTCAAGAACTTTTTACTATCCCCTTTTCTTCCTTTTTATTGGCGCTGATATGACCTAAATGTGTTGCAAGCGCTTTAAAACCCTTAAAAACAAACACATCTCTTTTCTCGCTCTTTCTTCCTTTCTCCTCCTTCCCTCCCCCTCTCTCATACGCACATATACACAAAAATTATTACACGCACAAATAATGGATGACAGAAACTATTTATGATGTACAGCCTACTGTCCACTCATTTGATTATTTATTTATATTGAAAGAATCCTAATTCAAGAATTTTAACAAAAGTATTATCCACACATAGTCACCATATATCCGCTTGTTGCTCCACTGTACTTTTTAAGACAAAAGACTTTGCCAATTTTTATGTAATTTCTTTACATTGATATTTATTATATTACTGAATTGTGCTGTAATACATAATTATAATTTCAATACAAGGATGGATAAAGTATATCATATCTTCTCATATCTTATCTTATATAAAATATGTTGCTTAAGAGGCTCATTAAATCTGTTTTAACCCTCTCCTTACCACCCATAGGAAAATCGTCACATTCGTTACGATGCAGCCAACAATGTTCTCATTCTGATTTCATTTTGTTAGTTTTAGCTATAAACTCGACACTGTGTTGCAGAGGTCATTTTTTTGAAAAAAAATTTAGAACATTCTCGTTACTTCTTTGTGTGAAAAATATATTTTTGTGTTGGGTGAGTATGAATTTTAGGGTAAAATTCTGAAAAATAGCTGGTAAGGAGAGAGTTAAAGTGCCATAGTTGCACATGATTTCTAATTCTAGAAGGAAGAAAATTCAATTTATGCTGAGCAAGCAACAGGTTTTAATGACCTACCAGTATAGTACCAGCTTACCTTCATTCTCTTAGTCTTAGGCAGCAGTTACAAGCTGCTACATATTTGATTCATAAATCTGACACATTAGGAGTTGTATTGTAAAGAGATTTGTAGCATGAAATCGCTAGTCTAAACACAATTCTTCCTTAAATAGGAAGCCAGCGTAAACTCTAAATGATATGAGCTTATTTATTTTC
>NC_088362.1:38693225-38745725 GCF_034508935.2 Berghia stephanieae
AAAACAATCAACAGAAACAACGTCAAGATAAGCTACAGCTGTGCACAAAACATGAAACAGATCATTACCAACCACAACAGACAAATCATATCCGAACCCAACAACATCAATAAAAATAAAGACAAGTGCAACTGTAGAAAGAAGGACAATTGCCCTCTAAAAGGAAACTGCCAAAGAAGCGCCATAGTCTACAAAGCCACCATAACCACTGACAACACTGCAGCACAATACATCGGCAGCACAGAACCCCCATTCAAAACAAGATACAACAATCACAAAGCCTCCATAACACATGAAAGCAAAGTAAAAAGCATCAAATTAGCAATGCACTATTAGGAACAAATAAGCAATTAATAAAACACCAACAATAACCTGGGAGGTCGTCAGGCAAAGCAGCCCCTACAGATACGGTGCTAGAAAATGCAACCTGTGCCTGACAGAGAAACTGTAAATATTATTACACAACCACAGAAACAATAGCACCTTAAACAAAAGATCAGAACTAATGACAATGTGCAGACACTCTAATAAATTCAAGCTCAAAATGCAAAAGGTCAAATAACCCTCCCCGCCCCCCCCCCCTCTTCCCCACGCAACCACATTCCACAACAATATCATACACACACATGTATACACCACACACGACACACACACACACAGACACACACACACACACACACACTCATTATATAAGCAATGAGAGCACACTACAACAATGTCACTACACATCAACACTAATCACCCCTACACAACGGAAACAAGGGCATACGGAGTGTTAACACCTCAAACGGAATACATTTTTTCTTCGGACATTATGCCGACTGACGAAAGCCACAGAAACGTACGTCTTGGCCATATATAATGTGAGTGACAATTTATATTTTATATTAGCTCTAACCATCATTATCGAGCACTTTCGTGCCTACGAGTACCCACCAACACTCATATATATATATTATATATATATATATACAATATATATATATATATATATATATATATATATATATATATATATATATATATATATATATATATATATATATATATATATTAATATATTATAATTAAAAAACGCCAAACAAACTATATTATTCTAAAATAAATAAAGAAAACTTAGCTTGAAATTCCTCAATGAATCACTTTGATGAAATTGGTGTAAATAATCTTAAATAATAGAAGTATTTAGTAACTGTACCATTTAGTGCTGATCAAAGTTAAATACAGAAGCAGAGATGCGAATGCTGATTAAAATAATAAATAAATAATTAGATACAATGAGGATGATGATGATGATAATAATAATAATAACAATAATAATAAAAACAATAACAATAATAATAATAATGATAATAGTGATAATAATAAGAACAATAACAATAATAATAATAATAATAGTAATAATAATAATAATAATAATAATAATATTAATAATTAATAATATCAGTAATGATAATAATAATAATGATAATAATAATAATGATAATAATAATAATAATAATAATAATAATAATTTTAATAATAATAATAATAGTAATATCAGTAATAATAATAATAATAATAAAATTAATAATAATAATATTAATAATAATAATAATATGAATAATAATAATAATAATAATTATAATAATAATAATAATAATAATAATAATAATAATAATAATAATAATAATAATAATAATAATAATAATAATAATAATAATAATAATAACATAACAGAATGAAAATCTAATCCCGTAAATAAATGATCAATTGGCCAAAATACATATAGAAACGGCCCAGTACACTCATTAAAAGGGAAAGATAGCTGACACTATCTACTGGGCCGTTGCCCCTGGTAAAGGGTCATATCACGGGCCACACGCCTCATCATTTGAAGTATATTTGGCATGTATGTGTAAAAAAAACAACAAAATAAATAAATAAAAAAATAAAAAATAATTAGTACATAAATAAATAAATAAATAATTGGATATATAAAAAAATAATTTATTATTATTATTATTTTTATCATTATTATTATTAATATATTATTATTATTATTATATTATTATTATTATTATTGTTATTATTATTATTATTATTATTATTATTATTATTATTATTATTATTATTATTATTATTATTATTATTATTATTATTATTATTATTATTACTTATATATTTATCTATTCATTTAATATTAATAATATTAATAATACTGGGTGGGGATCCTGACCTCGCATAGTGGGCAGGGAGGTACATACTGTGTCTTCTATCCCCTTATATCTATTTTCCAACATGCTTTCTGTCTTTATCTTCGAATGAGATTACTTGGTTTTTTCCTGGCCCTGGTCGGATACCCTGACTGGGAGGGAAACGGTCAAATGTATAGTTAGAGTTTTGGGAGATGATATTTTTATCCTTGTAAATCATCTCTCTGTTATGCACTGTACTGTTTAGTTAATATTATAATTATGTATGATTTTGTAAATATTTGACTGTATCCCTCTTAGTTGGGACCTGTGTCTGGATGAGACTTGAAGGTGATCTCAAACTAAGTACTTTGATTGTGTGCTCTTGGAGTCTACATCTGTTTCCTATTTGAACCAATTCCCCTTTGTCTTACCTTTTCTCGGGTGCTCTAATTGTAATTCTAGAACTTTTTACTATCCGATTTTCTTCCTTTTTACTGGCGCTTATATGACCTTAATTTGTTGCAAGCGCCGTAAAACCCTTAAAAACAAAACAAACAAACAATATTAATAATACTTGTCATATATTCTCTTTTTGACTTTCTAGCCCTGGCCGATGCCTTATTATGTACACTCTTAACTTCTCCGCATAGGGTACTGACTCTTCATATTACAGGAAGGCAATCCCATCCTTACCTTTATATGGCAATTCTTAACAAATATATATTTAAAAAAAAAATATATATTTATATAATATATCTTTTCATTGAGTTCCTCCATTCCATCATTAGTTAATTAATTAATTAATTAGTTAATTAATTTATATATTAATTAATTTATAAATTATTTTATTATTATTTTATTACATTATTTTTTTTATTTATCCAATTATTTATTTATTTATTTAATTATTTATTTACTAATTATTTTTTATTTTTAAAATTTTTTTATTTATTTATTTATTTATGTATTATTATTATTATTTTTTTTTTTAATTTAATTTTTTTTTTTTTTTTTACTTACACATACATGCCAAATATACTTCTAATGATGAGGCTTGTGGCCCGTGCGATGACTCTTTTCCAGAGGCAACGGCCCAGTAGATAGTGTCAGCTATCTTTCCATTTTAATGAGTGTACTGGGCTTTTAAGTCTTTTTATTTTTATTTTTATTTCTATAGGTCTTTTGGCCAATTGATCATTTATTTACGGGATTAGATTTTCATTCTGTTATTATTATTATTATTATTATTATTATTATTATTATTATTATTATTATTATTATTATTATTATTATTATTATTATTATTATTATTATTATTATTATTATTATTATTATTATTATTATTATTGCGAGTGGTTGGATGGGAGCATCACCCTTGAATCTTATACCTATGATGTTCGCATGGGTGTACGATCCGATAGTGATGTCGTTTCTTCTTCTCTTTACTAGCCTATCCTGCTTCTTTGGTTTGTGATTGTATTTTTGACAGGGGATATCTTTTTTTTCTGTAAATCTTCTGCCTGTTTGTTCTTGGTTATTTATAATTTAGCTTATGATATCTTTAGGTTATGATTTTGATTTACATTTGTACTATTTTTGTTAGATTGCTTGTTTTTTTGTTTCAGCGGTCTCTCATATAACCTCAATTGTGTTGGAAGAGACCTAAAGCAACAAACAAACAAAAAAAATTATTATTATTATTATTATTATTATTATTATTAATTTTATTATTTTTATTATTACTGATATTAATTACTATTATTATTATTATTATTATTATTATTATTATTATATATTATTATCATTACTGATGTTATTAATATCATTATTATTGTTGTTCTTCTTATTATTACTATTATTATTATTATTATTATTATTATTATTATTATTATTATTATTATTATTATTATTATTATTATTATTATTATTATTATTATTTATTATTATTATTGTTTTTATTATTATTGTTATTATCATCATCATCATCATCCTCATTTTATCTAATTATTTATTTAGTATTTTAATCAGCATTCGCGTCTCTGCTTCTATATTTAATTTTGATCAGCACATACAGGTACATACTGTGTCTTCTATCACCCTATGCCCTATGTCTGTTATCCAACATGCTTTCTGTCTTTGTCTTGGAATGGGATTACTGGGTTTTTTTTCCTAGCCAGAGACCTAGCTGGGAGGGAAACAGTCAAATGCATAGTTATTGTTTTGGGAGATGATATTTTATTTTATTTGTTATTTTTAATGTATAATGTAAGCATTTGAGTGTATTCCTCTTTGTTGGATTTTGTGCTTGTGTCCGGATGAGACTTTTAGGTGATCTCAAACTAAGTACATTGGTGGTATGCTCTTGGAATCTACATCTGATTTCTATTTGAACCAATTCCCTTATGTCTTACTTTTTTTTGAGTGCTTTAATTGTAATTTTACAACTTTTTACTATCCCATTTTCTTTCTTTTTACTGGCGCTGATATAACCTTAATGTGTTGCAAGCGCCGTAAAACCCTTAAAAACAAAATTATTTATTTATTATTTTAATCAGCATTCGCATCTCTGCTTCTAGATATATTTAATTTTGATCAGCACCAAATTGTACAGTTACTAAATACTTCTATTATTTATCTTGACGACAAGATTATTTACACCAATTTCATCAAAGTTATTCACTGAGGAATTTCAAGCTAAGTTTTCTTTCTTTCTCACTCTCTTCTATTTTAAATATAACTTTGAACCGCATCCTTCCACTCCCGTTCTCCCACTTTCATTCTCTCTCTCTCCCTCTCTCCCTCTCTCCCTCCCTCCCTCCCTCCCTCCCTCCCTCCCTCCCTCCTTCCCTCCCTCGTTTTTATTACCTTTTTTTTTTTTCAATATCTTAACAGCGGAGGTAGGGGATCACTAATAACACTATTGCTGTCTAGTATTCTTCAATTACCCCTCTCCACATCCCCCTACCTTATATAGTTTTTCATCTCTCTTTCTCTCTCTCTCTCTCTTCCATTGCACACACACACACGCACGCACGCACACACACACACGTGCACACACACACACACGCACACACACACATTTACACATTTTTGCCTGTATTATTATGACAATTTAATATAAATATATATGTATTCTGTGTTTACTTGATAAAGGCCAAGGGCTGAAACTTCGTTTGTTTTGTGTTGTTCATTCATGAGTCAGATTTACTCCCTTTATCTTTATCTCCAAATAATTGTTTTCATGATATTATTAAGGAGGACTATGACGCATTTATAGAGAATAAGTAGTCTTAATGAGCCATAACATATGGTAACAATTGCTTGTGACCCTTTGGACAGGATGCTAATCTATTGAATGTACTCTCATTTTGATTCACTCCTCAATATGAAAAAGAAACTTTGCGTAAAATATATTTCTTTATGGCTTGTCGTAATCCTCTGACTTAATACATCAACTCACTTGTGGTGTTAGTTATATTGATTTGATAACCATGTGGAAATATTTAGGAAATTTTCTTTTAAAGGTTTTGTATGTGGAAAGGTTTAGCACTGTTGGCTGCCCTTTTTATGTTCATTTTTCTGATATATATGCTTAAATTACCATTCTCTAAATGAGATAAACTACTTTGGTTTTTCTTATCAATAATTTTTTAAATTTTGTTTTCTTTCAGAGGATTTGATAACAAGCCATTGAAACACATAGGTGTGTAACCTATTTTAAAATTATATTTCTTCTTAAGCACATGATGTTATAAGACCAGGTTTATGAAATGACACTTATTAAAATATTTGACCCACTGACTTGATATAGTGTGCCATTGAGTTAAACTAGTCACTGAAAATTACTATATGGTCTAAATTATGAAATTTTGACACAGTCCACGCTATTGAGAACAGAACTAATGTAGTTTCTTAAACCGCCTTATCAAATTTTGTAATTCTAAAGTTTTCAATGTACTGTAATCCAATTTTTTAAATGACTCTTACGCAATACTAAAATGAATGATGGGTAACATTATAGAGAGTTGAGACTCGTGGTGACTGTTACTATTATAATTTCCTCTTGTTTGTTTTAGACATTGAAAACAATCAGGTGTATGGTACTTAAAATAATGTAGTTAATTTTTACAGCACCAAATCATCTTGTCCTTTTCGTCTTTCACAGCCAATATCATTGTATTTATTGATGAGTACTAAATTTTTTGCATGCCCTGGTTTGTACCAATCATATTTTACTGGCAAACTTATCTAATATCAATTGTAATGCAGAGCTGCCAACCTACTGCAAAACATGCGGAATTGTACGCATTTTCAGCGATTGTACGCTTGCACGCATTTCCCCCAAGATTGTACCCATTTTCAGTGTACAGAGTCACTTCAGTTTTCTTTAGTTGTAATTCATATTATTACTAGCCTATTGAGAAACCTTGATGACCAAGTGGATGTTCATATATTTTTTGACTAATTATGATCTTCATGCTGGGAGGTAGAATTCTGAAAGGATTGGATTATAGTCTTGGGAACATCATTGTTGCTGCAATTGAGCTTGTGCGGTGTGACTTTATGTAACTATACCTTCCTCTTGCTTTCACAATGGTTTTCGTCGATTTCAGGATTGTACCCATTTTTATGAAATCTCCCCCATTTTGAGGTCCCATTGTACACCTTCTCATCAGATGGGGTTGGCAGCTCTGGTAATGCTTGCCTAGAAACAAGTTTGCTTTATGTTTGGTTTTTATCATATTTTTATATTTTAAATTTAAGAGGGATCCACATTGACATATTTTAGTGTATAATGAGCTAGAGCCTTGAACGTCACCAACTCAGACTGATTCATTAAAAAGTTTTATTGAAAGAAGCCGAATGTCTTTGGCATTATTTGAAATTAGTTATTTATGATTTCGTATCATGTCACTTTTAAGCATCACCCCAAGAACTGTATTTTTGATAATGTCTCCAAACATTTGATTCGAAAGAAGATTTTTAATTTAATGGTGGTGAGTTAATCTCGGGTGAGTTACACAGCCGTTTACTAGTTTCACTTTAGTTCGACAGGTAAATTTTGCAGGACGCTAGTTCATAACAGATGGCGAGTCACGGCCTGTGCCGAAAGGGAGACTGAGCAATTTTTCCTATTTTGATGATTTTTTTCTTAAGTTCAAAGTGGCGTAGTAAAGATGCTATTAGATGTTGCAATAAGATATTTTAGAGTCATTACTAGTGATCTATATACTTTTATTTTATATAATTTTAGTAGATCATTTGGGATTAGCTTTTATAGGAAATAACCATAAAAATGGGTCAGAAATTTTAATTACTTCAAACGATATAATCAAAAATTACATAGTTATCTGAGTTTATACAACTAAATGAGAAATACTGCAATAATCATCAATATTCACAGAGTAGACATATGTAATCAAAGTCGTTTTGTAATGAAGCATTGTTGAGATATCCGCTCACCTGTACAGCAATATCCTTTTTTGACAGCAATAAAAAAAATGCGTAATCACCGAATTGTAGGGGTTTGTTGATCAAATGATCAAAACAAACTGGTTTTAGTAATGGCAATTGACAATTCTTAGGAAAAGATATGTTCTTTGACGTTTGTATAGATCTAAACTATAATAGTAATAATAATAATAATTAATATAATAATAATAATAATAAATAATAATAATAATAATATAATAATAATGACGATAATAATTACAATAATAATAATAATAATAATAATGATGATGATGATGATCATTTTCATGAAAATAATATAGTGGCTATCACCTAAACGCCTGCTAATTTTGGTAAAACGCAATACTTTTCTCTTTAAAATATCGTTCTAAATGCCCGTTTAAAAAAAATTGGAATTCGCCTTTATATGTCCACTCTGACAGAAAGGAAATAAAAAAAAGAAAGAATAAAGAATTTTACTGAATCATTTGCGGCCAAAGAATTGACTCATCACCTGTTTCCGAGAGTTTTATTTAACTTCCCAACGCCCCAAATTACTATCAATTCATTCAATATAATTTACTCCTCCCCACTCTACGCTCTCGGCAATTTCCTTTCATGTCCCTCAAACTGCTTTCTTTTCATGGAGCGTCCAATCAGCTTTTTACAATTGCCCATTTCCAATTGGCTGCTGAATAAGGACAATTCTAATTTCAATTGTCCACCAGTCGGTCATCAGCAAAGTCAAGAAAGCTCCTCCTACTCAAATCACACATACCCACGAATATAATAGGCCTTGTAGACCAGTCACTGGTCTTTGATGTTACACAACCATCCGCCAGCTTTGATCACATCGCTTTTGATGATGTCACTCAATATCTATCTTCTTCAACATAAAAGAATATTGCGGTGAGGTGCGAATGGAATGACGTAGCTGTGTTAAAGTTATAGGTTCAAAGTTCAATTGTCAGAGGGAACTGATGAGAGATTAAACTGAGGTGGTAAAATGAAAATTGTTTCGTGGTAAAACGTTGCATAAATTAGTTTTATGTACACCAACACACACACACAATACACACACTTACACACACACACACACACTCTCTCTCTCTCTCTCTCTCTCCAGTGCTGCGACAAAAAAAAAAAAGGGACGCCGACCAGATAGCTAATACTATTTAAAATGAGGAAAATGCGCTTCGTGAAAAATGACTTTGTTATTGAAACAGAAGTTCGATAACAAAATGACTATTTTTATCAATGAAACGAGGGGGGTGATATTATTATTAGATTAGATAATCAAAATGAACTGTTATTTTTTATCATAGGTAAAGATAAGTTATAACTATTCATTTGAACTTTGTATAGACGTCTAGATCTTAACACATTTTTATACTTTTTATTAACATACGTAAAACCTCGCGATTATTCTAAGGAACAGCTGATTGTTACATTTCACAGAAACAGCATCTAATTAACCAACGTTCTGTTTTCTTTTTTTCACCGGTGGAACTTCACTTCCTAATTCTGGAGCAGTTTGCATGAAATGTTTTTTAACCACATATCTCATTTGAGCCCTTTCACAGCTTATTCGGCAGAGTCCATTTGCATTGAGACAATGCTTGTTTTCAGTATGACCATTCATCTGAGTAAAGAAAAAAAATAATTAGTTATTATTGATGATGATGATGATGATGATGATGATGATGATAATAATAATTGTAATTATAAGAGTTATAATAATATTATTGATTGTAAGTAATAATACGATAGTGATCGCCTAGATGCTTGCTAATAATAATAACGTAATCATTTTACTTTAAAATATAGTTCTAAATGCCCGTTATTCAAAATTGAATCCGCCTATATACCCACTCTGAAATATTTTTTAGCAAAAATAAGATAGAGAAAGAAGTTTACTGTAGCATTTGCGGCCAAAAAAATGATTTATCACCGGTCTGCGAGAGTCTTATTTGACACCTAGACAACGCCCCAAATTACTTTCAATTCATTTCAAATTTACTCCACCTCTCCAGCAATTTCATCCCATGACCTCCAAACTGATTTCTATCCATGGAGCGCCAATCAGATGTTTACAATTACCCATTTCCAATTGGCTGCTGAAAAAGGACAATTATAATTTCAATCGTCCACCAGTCGGTCATCGGCAAAGTCAAATAAGCCCCTCCCACTCAAATCACATATCCCCTCGAAAGTTCGGCCTTGTAGCGCAGTCCACCGGGCTTTTGATGTTATACAATCATCCGCCACCTTTGATCACATCGCTTTTTGATGTCATAATATATATATATATCTACCCTCTTTTCCCACGCCCATTGACTGTACCAACGGGCGATGTAGAAGAATATCGAGGGAAGGTGCGAATTGTGAAGACGGAATGGCAAATCAGTGTGAAAGTTATAGGTTTAAAGTTCAATTTTCACAGAGAAATCATGAGAACTTGACTGAACAAGCAATAAAAATCGTTCCGTGCTAAAAATGTGTGTACATGAGTTTTATACACACACACACACACACACACACACACACACACACACACACGCTCCCTCCGTCTCTCTCTCTCTCTCTCTCTCTCTCTCTCTGAGTGTGTGTGTGTAATACTACTACTACTACTACTACTACTACTACTACTACTACTACTGCTACTACTACTACTACTACTGCTACTACTACTACTACTACTACTACTACTACTACTACTACTACTACTACTACTACTACTACTACTATGATTACTACTATTACTGCGCTATTATCATCATCATCACCATAAAACAACAACAACAATAACGTTATCATCACAATTGGACTCGTGTTCTTATGTCTCTGGAGTTTGTCTGAATACGGGACTATTTTGTTAGCCAACAAAGAATTAGACAAGATGTGTTTACACGTTCATTGTGCAGAAACCTGTCATTACAAATCATTGAAATAAATGCTATATTAAAAGTAGATTATTACTCTTATATTTACTACCGTGTGTTAGGGTAACAAAACTCAGATAACATCAATTTGAATTTTTTAAACAATTAAAAATATTTTTCAGGTTAATTTTAAATAGAAAAATATACATTTTTCAAGAGAGAATAAAGTATACTCACCATTTCTTGATATCAATGAAAATAATTGCGTCTTGAAGATGAAAATATGGCCCACAGCGTCATATTTTCGACTCTGAGCGCTACTTCAATCGCCTCACATCAGGCTGACCACCTGATACCCGATACCCTTGCTCTCGGGAAAAACGTAATTGACCGTGACACGATAGGTATGCAAGCCGGACGTTGGCGTGGCATGCGCGTGTGGTGCAACACTGTGATGCAATTATTTGCTTTGAAAACCCTTCTTTTGCCCCCTTCCCCCCACCAAACCTTCAGAACGATTCATTTTATTGTCATTATTCATGTTATCACCACGTTCAGATTTGTTTCTGTGTAATTTTTATTGTTTCTTGGTTTTCAACTTGGAAAATAATATTAGTTAAAATACGACTGCTTATCGCTCTTGGAATGATATCAAATTTGATGTGAGTGATGTGATAAATTTAATTAATAACTCTGGTTTGGATCCATGAAGTTTTTTTTTTTTTCGTGATTCCCTATTTTGAAGTCTTTGTCTTTAATATAAGTTTTAGAATAAGTTCGCGATATGAGCGATTTAGGGATAAATGTTAAATATTCACATTTGTGCTCAAATGTATTATCTCAATGTGTTCTCGGGGGAGGTGGGTAGGGGGGCCTGTGACAGGCTTGGAACAGTAGTAGTAGTAGTAGTAGTAGTAGTAGTAGTAGTAGTAGTAGTAGTAGTAGTAGTAGTAGTAGTAGTAGTAGTAGTAGTAGTAGTAGTAGTAGTAGTAGTAGTAGTAGTAGTAGTAGTAGTAGTAGTAGTAGTAGTAGTAGTAGTAGTAGTAGTAATAGTAGTAGTAGCAGTATTAGTAGTAGTAGTAGTCGTAGCAGTAGTAGTAGTATTAGTAATAGTAATGATAGTAGTGATAGTAGAAGTAGTGGTGGTGGTGGTGGTGGTAGTAGTAGTAGTAGTAGTAGTAGTAGTAGTAGTAGTAGTAGTAGTTTTAGTAGTAGTTATGTTTAAAATTTCATATTTGGATTATTGAAAATCATTTGTATAAAGTAAGATTTTATAAAATTACAATTCCAAGATTATTGTGAAGCTAGCTTCAGTAAACCTCTATGTAGACTTTCAAAAAATTCAGTAATGGGATATAGATAACTACTTCAAGAGCATTTTTTTGATTAACTATGAACTTCGCAAGAGAAATTGAGGGTGAGTTATAATTGTAATAGTTTTAAGAGTAATATAAAACAAAAAAATCAGATGTCCACGGATTCATTGTCTTGTAATCGACACTTTAATTGAAAAATGTTAATGATAATCAGTTTAAAAAATGACCTACATTTGTTTCGATCTAACTATCATTCCATCATTCATAGACTACTGAAACTTGTCATGTCACAACCATACATCATTACTAACAGTTTCCACCCTACATGCTTTCAATGGCATGTTTTGATTTAACGGGAATGCCCAACTGTTGATTGCATACAATTACTATAACATGCATGTCCAGCAAGCGCGCCGTTCGTTTTCTCGCCGAAACTGGGTGAGTCATCACCTGGCACATCTGGCATCGCTTAACCGCGGTAGGGCTGTGGGGAGGCCGCGGTATTAAAGTATCGCAATTTGGACACTGTGGGCCGTTATATCCATATACAATAGAAAAATATAGAAGAAGTGTATGGTCAGCAATTGCAGTGTAAAAATGAACGATTTTACTAAATCTGTCTTATAGCCTGACTGACAATGAAATCCAAGCGGTGCATTCTACCCGCAGGGATAAATATAGGCCAATTCTCACGTTCTGGACATCTGTTATGACGTAACCACACAGTGGTCTCCCCGTCATCGACGGTGGGTCGTTCCCATTGGGGGTGAGGCGGTAATAAACTAAAGTGAAAGATATCTAGTGTAATAAACGGCTGTGGTTAATCTCGGACAGAATATTAAATTGGGTCAAATGACATTTTCCGTGTACTCTTCTTATTGTTATTGTGCTCTTAAAATCCACATCCATTCCCTATTTGAACCATTCCCCTTTGTCTTTTTCCTCAAGTCCTTTTAATTGTACATTTAGAATGTCTTTGCTATCCAATTTTCTTCCTTTTTACTGGCGCTGATATGACCTTAAATCTCTCGAGTTCACCCTCATCGAAAATCGAACAAATTTGTTCGATTTTCCATGCATATGAACTCGAGAGAGTTAATGTGTTGCAAGCGCTGTAAAACCCTTAAAAAGAAACAAAACAAACCTGTTAGTGGGGACCTGTGTTTGTGCCTGAATCAGACTTTTAGGTGATCTCATACTGAGTAAACTGACAGTGTGCTTGTGGAATCTACATCTGTTCCCTATTTGAACCTTTCCCCTTTATCTTACCTTTTCTCGTGTGCTTTCAATTTTAAATCTAACTCTCTTGACTATCCCATTTTCTTCCTTTTTTACTGGTGCTGAAATTACCTAAATGTGTCGCAAACGCTGCAAAACCCTTAAAAACAAAAACACACAAACAGCATCAGCATACAATAGAATGTTACATATTAGGTCAGAGGGCAGGTTGTATATGAACGGCTGATATAGTATTAAAGTTAGGATTGGTCTTTTGCAAAATCTGATTGTTATGATAATGTCAACTTCATCAGCTGTTGAATAAGCCGATTTAGGTGCAATTGCTTTTCTGTTAGCACAAGGAAAACCTGCCAGCATGAAGTTTATATAAATTTACAACATGCATAAATGAAAACTAAATACATATTAAATGCAGCTTATATGGAAAGTATAGAATTTGCTTGTTGCTCATTTAGAAGAGAAAAAAAAATCCAAGCTTTTCCAGAGCTTGCTCCATATTCAGAAGCCAGTTGAGTAAACAATTCTCTTTCATATTTACATTGTCTCTGATTATGACATGAAAATATTATACAATAGGGTTATAGTGGGCGATGTGATTTACAGACCGATTTGGTATTTTTATAATTGACCTTTAAATTTACTGTTATTTGTCTTAAATCGGTTACTTTGACAGAGGTTGAAGAGATTCTGGCAGTGTCTTGGTAAAAAAATTAATTTTTTGATCCTTTTTTTTTTTTTTTTTGGCAGAAAAGAGAAAACTATTTACGCAGATTCATGATTTGAGCTGGGCAATATAGAGAAAGAAGATATTTCATTATTGTACAATTTGGACTGCATTTATTGCCATTTAAGAATTAATTCTGGGCTCAAAACATTCTCTTTTGTATATTTTGTTTTCCTTTGAATACTTTGTAACATTGATTTGATTTCTCATGAGCTACCAAATTTTCACATTTTGAATAGCTGTTCACTACAAATGATCTTGAATATCTGTATTTCAGATGAAGAGATAGGCAGTAAGTTCACGCCTCATCATGAGTTTGGGGACAGACGAGAAGGTGTGAGCAGTGCCCGTACTTATTTTTATGAAGGAGAAACTCAGTGCGACAAGAATATGGATATCTTCCTCAGATGTATTGACGCGGTTACAGGTAAGCCATTTATTTTTCAAGGATAAGAGATTGTCCATTTTGGCTAGTTAGGACAAAAGGATTGATTAAAAAAGGTGAAGATTGTTCAGATATTTAAAACAAATGGTTACATGTCAGATGCATGACGAAGGCCAAAAGCCAAAACATTCTTTTTAGAGATTTTTTACCAAGAGACGGTGGATCATCCAAGTCTGTCCCAGTTTAATCTGGTGTTCCTCAAGGCTTAGTCCTTGGCCCCACTCTCTTTCTTTTTTATATTAACGACCTGGCAGATGCTCTTGAATCATTCACCTTTTTGCAGATGACACTATTGCATAATTGATTATAAAATTACAAGAAGATGGAGCACATCTGCAACACGACCTAGAGAAACTTGCGGCTTTGGAACAGAGTTACTGCATGGAGTTTCATCCAGAGAAATGCAAAGTCATTTCCATCTCCAGAAAGAAATCTCCATTCACATACAATTACAAGCTACACAACCACAACTTAAAGCACTTAACATCAGCCAAATATTTAGGAATAACAATAAAATCAGACTTAAAATGGGATGAACACATTAACAACATCACAAAAAAAGCAAATAGGACCCTGGGTTTCCTCTGAAGAAATTTAAAGATTAAATCAACAAGCCTAAAATCACTAGCTTACAAGTCATTAGTTCGACCACAAATTGAATATACATTCACTGTTTGGGACTCACACACAAAAAACCTTGCTGATAAACTGGAGGCAATACAGAGATGAGCCGCTCATTATGTTACAGGAAACTATGAGAAAACATCAAGTGTGAGCAGCATGATTGATCAACTTGAATGGAAGTCACTCCAACCTAGGAGGAAAATAGCGCGCCTGACTATGTTGTGTAGCAATGACTATCCCGCACAAATCTTTGGGCCTCTTTTTTCGCTCATGAAGTGCCCAAATTCGCGACAAAATATGGGACGAAGCCGTTTCGTACATGCTATTTAAAAAAATTAATTACGACGCTGTTTATAGATGAATATGACTGAAAGTTGGCACACAGTTAGAAAAGAGGTCAATTTAGATTATGTCAAGCGACAAAACTCGCACGATTACCAGAAGACCGTTAAAAATATATTTTTACTCTTTGGAGTACAATATTTCTAAAACTACAAAGCGGAGAGATTTTGTCGCTCATAAGGTTAAATATGCACATTTCTTCTATTTATATTTCAAATTTCATTCGATTATGATAGGTACTTTTCCCGTATTCTCACAAAACATCAACCCAATTTGCATTTCAATGAGTGAAAATATGGAGACGGCCATTTTGCTCCACATCGCGCGACACGAAAATGACGTGAGCGAGGCAAGGCTGCCAGATGGCCAGACTTTAACCTGACCAAATTCGACTTTAAAAGTGGCTAAATAGAAAATCATATGGCTTTCAATATTAAGACTGGTCCACTTAAAATGAACTAAATTTTAACAAACAGAAAATTGAATAGACTAGGATAAATGTCACTGAGACAAACATAGATGAATAAAATGTAATAAAATAAACAAAATTATATATTTGGCCACACACGTGGCCATCTGGCAACCTTGTTCGCGACGACGGATGACACAAATCCTCGCACGCTTTTAAAAAAATTAAGGTATTGTTTCATTGTTATGTCATAGGGATAGTAGATTAACTCTCTCTCTCTCTCTCTCTCTCTCTCTCTCTCTCTCTCTCTCTCTCTCTCTCTCTCTCTCTCTCTCTCTCTCTCCCTTTCTCTCTCTCTCTCTCTCTCTCTCTCTCTCTATCTCTCTCTCTTTCTCTCTCTCAAATCAATACTAGAACTAACATAAGCCATGGTCTCACGGGACTGATTGATCATAATTCAGCAGGCATTTTTCGTGTCATTTGTATGGGTTGTAGACACAAAATTACACTTCGGATAAGTTCCAAATGAGCAATATTATGTATATTTTAAAACAAATTTATAGTTGACCCTAGCCATACAGCTCTAAAACTATACAAGTTAGAACTCTTCTGATGTCTTCATCATATTTTCTGATACTTTTGCCATAAAATTGCCAAGTTTTAATATCTAATTCCACATATTAAGCGAGATACAGCCACAAACCAGAATAAAACGCAGAAAAAGCGTCCCATATTTTCCGTATTTTTTTCTCTTTGTGTGTCATCCAAATAAATGACATCTTTGAAACTGCATAACTTTGTTATATATTAATGGATTTTCAAAATTCAAAAAGAAGTCATTGCTATGTTGTGTAAGCTAAAGAACAACCTGGTGGCGATTTCAAATCCTGATCTCCAAACACTGGCACGAACATGCAGGACTTCCGACATGGACAGTTTCATCCCCCTGACATCCACCAAAGACCTCAGAAAATTCTCATTTTACCCCAGAACCATCACAGATTGGAACAATTTATCGCAGGAAGTTACATCTGCACCCACTTTAGATTTATTTACAGAGCTTCTAGATCACTGCTGAATTTTCACCGTAATGTTGTTGTTCATGTCAAAATCTTCATGAGTGAAGGTGGACACTAAAGGAAGATTCAGAGACACGACCAGATTTTCATCAACATCTATCAATCAAGTCAACCAATTTAAGACAAATGAATGTAAGTTAAAAGCAGTCACATAAAAGAAAAAAAAACCCCCAAAAACTTGAGCTTTTTTATAGCGTAATATCCACTAAATGTGCTCAAAGTGCTTTACAAGGGGTCCTTAGCCAACAGCAACGCTTAACATATAGAACGAGACATGACACCTGTTAGGCGATATTGCAATTATTTTCGGACAGAAACAACGCTGTTAACGACCAGGTACTCATTTTACACCTGAGTACGGTGAGAGAATGTGAATAAAGTCTTTTCCAAGGACTCAACTATGCGCTGAGCGAGGCTTGAACCCAGGACCTTCTGATCCGAAAGCGAGTGTCATACCGGGGGGGGGGGGGGGGGGGGGAGTGGTGGTGAAGGGGTGTACATTTGAATATAAAAGAAAGCTATTACGTCTTTAGGGTCTCTGCTTAGGGTGGTATAGTCAAACCATTGATTGAAAATAATTTTTCAATTTGATCTAGCAGACATGGTTGATCTTTCATCTGTATCTGTATGGTTGGCTCTGAAGAAACCAATGGTCTGGTTGTATTTCAGCGGCGACCTCATTTGGCGCGGGCCCATGTCAGTCGGGCCTTGAAATCGTTTAGGTGTGGTGCCATGATGACCAGTTCATCCAGCCCATTCCACTCCGAGATAGTTCTAATGAAGAAAGAATTTCTGTAGTTTTGTGTTCTTGTCTGTGGGATTTTGAAGCAGTTCGAATTGTTTGTGGCGTATCTGTCAATGGGGTTTTCGGTTATGTGGTTGGCGAAAGTGAATGCTCGGATTTTTCTTTTGTTTGGTCGTGGCGTGAAAAAGGAGTCTGCCTTTATTGATGGTATTTGATCTGTTATTATCTTGAACATGAATGACAGACGGGTTTCTTTTCTTCTTTGTTGGAGGCTGATGAGATTTCTTTCTTCTAACATTTTTGTCATGCATCCTGGGGTTCTGCTCTTATAGTTCCCAGTTATGAACCGGGCGCCTTGTCTCTGGACTCTCAAGTTTTTGAATATCCTCTTTCAGGTAGGGGTCCCAGGCAACTGCTCCGTATTCCAATTGTGATCTCACAAGTGCGAGGTAGGCGTTTTGTTTGCATGACGTTGGGACGTGACTAAGATTTCGGCAGAGAAATGCGAGGGTGCAGCTTGCCTTTTGGGTTATTTTGTTAATGTGTTTCCCCCATTTCAAGTCCTTTGAGAAGGTGATGCCAAGGTATGGGTTATCGTCGACTTGTTTCAGGATGGTGTTGTTTAATTTGTAGGTCTCATTGTACTTTTTAACTGTGCTGAGGATGTAGCATTTGTTTGCGTTAAATTTCATTCCCCAATCATTAGCCCACTGTTCGAGACTATTCAAGTCCTCTTGTAGCAATTTTTGATCATTTGCAGATTTTATTGGTCGGTATATTAGACAGTCATCGGCGAATAACCTAATCTGAGATTTTACTCGTAGAGATAGGTCATTGATGAAACAAAGAAATAGTATGGGTCCTAGCACCGTTCCCTGTGGTACTCCTGATATGACTGGACGTTCATCCGATGACGTGCCGTCTAGGACTACTTTCATGGTACGTTTTGTGAGGAAATTACAAAGCCATGTGTGTAAAGAGCCACGAATTCCGTAATTTTCTAGTTTCTGCAGGAGTTTTTGGTGGGGCACAGTATCAAATGCTTTGGAAAAGTCAAGGATGCCGATGTCTGCCTGAGTGTTGGCATTCTGGAGTCTCAACAGGTCGTTTACAGTTATTAGGAGTTGGCTTTCACATGAGTATCCTTTGCGAAACCCGTGGTTCAGGTCAGTTAGGATGTCATTGTTCTCAAAGTGGTTCATCATGTTCTTACAGATTATATGTTCTAATAGTTTGGATATTACAGACATCAGTGAGATTGGACGGTAGTTCTCTGCTTTATTTTTGTTGCCTTTTTTGAATACAGGTGCGATGTTTGCCTTCAGCCAGTCATTAGGGAGCAAAATTATGCATAATGAGGGGGCCAAACCCTCAGCACACTCCTTTAGTACTGTGTTGGGGATGTTATCTGGACCTGATGCCTTAGATGGATCGACGTTTTTCAGCAACTTTTCAACTCCTGAGATGTTTATGTTGATATTAGTAAGAGATTGGTCACACCTATGTGATGTCGGTGGGGTGGTTGTATCGTGTGGATCATGAGGGGTAAAGACAGATTTAAATTGATCCAAGAGGATCGTTGCTTTATCCTTCCCCTTAAAGTACAGGGTTTCATTTTCTTTCAATGGGGCTACACCAATGGAATCGTTTTTCTTGCTTTTTATGTAGTTCCAAAATGGCTTGGTATTGTTTGTTTTTCAAGTCCTTTTTCTATGACATTGTTAATGTGCGTCCATTCTGCTTGCCTTATTTCACTCCGACTGTGACGCTGCAACGATTTGTATGTATCCCAGGTTCCGCTCAGTTTAGCCCGCTTGAATGCTTTTCCTTTGCGTCTTAGTAGTGCTCGTATTTTCCTGTTCATCCACGGCGGCGTTCTTGTATTTTTATGTACTTTTTGGGGAATTGACTCCTTGATTGCACTGAGTAGGCAGGACTGAAAATGGCTTCACATTTCATTTACATCCATACCGTTTTTGTGCTGTTCTGTGATCTCTGATGACAGTCCCTCGATTCGTTTTCGTAGTGCGGCCCAGTTGGCCTTTTTGAAAAGGTATCGTGTTTTGGGGGGGTTGGTTCATATAATTGGGGTTTAGTGTGGTTTCAGTAACAATGCAGACATGATCTGATATTCCTGGTTGTGATGTTGTTGAATGGATCAGTGACGGATTGGATACGAAAACAAGATCTAAAATATTGTCACCGCATGTGCATTCTTCATGAATTTGTGTGAGGTGCGCTCCAACTGTAATGTCGATGAGGCTTTGTTGTATTGCACGTTGTGGGCAGACAGATAACGTTTTTGAACCGTCCCAGTTTATATCAGGACAGTTAAAGTCTCCTGTTAGAATCATTTGGTTTGGAGTTTTTTCTGAGTTGATTATTTCAAGCGATTTTTGCAGTTCTACGATGTCAGTTTCGTTTTGATGGGGCATGTAGAACGATCCAACAAGGATGTTTTTATGGCCTTGGATTTTAACGCTTACCCAGATTATCTCACAGTCAGTTTTGAACTTTGTTTGCTCACAGCCTGTGAGCTTTCTATCAACGAGTATGAATACTCCACCTCCCCGTCGCATGGTCTCATCGTCTTCATTTTCACTGACTTCATCTTCTGCCTCTTCTCTAGGTAGTTTTCTGTCATTTCGGAATACCTCGTATTCTTTGGGGAAGATTTCACATGACTTAATATTGTCATTTAGCCACGACTCTTGTCCACAGACAATGTCTGGTTCATGTTTGTCAATGAGTGCACAGAATTCAGCTCTTTTGTGTACAATGCTGCGACAGTTCACTGTTAGAATTTTTAGATTGTTATTAGTAGAATTTAAATTATTGCATTTTAATTTGACTGAGTTGTTTTTGATGTTTTCTTTGGCTTCTATTTGTTTTTGTTTTTGTTTCCTTCCACCTTTATTTCCTCTTTTTGTTATTTTTCTGTATGCCTTGAATAATTTAATAAATCTCAAAAGGTTCACTATTTCTAAATTCGGTGTATTATTAATTGTGTGACGTATTGTACATCGGTGTTGGGGTGAATAGTTATAACAATAATTAGGTGTTGTCATTCTCGGTGTTCATCGTCGACCGTTGTAATACGATCGATTAAAATAGCTCACTGTTTTTTTCCTTAAAATCGTAAAACGTAAACAACAATGGTCTTAATAGATGATAAAATCCTTGCAAAAATTTTATAAAACTTTAAAGTATTGCTAAATTAATTGTTTAAAATCCACGAACTTTCGTCAAAAGCAGCACAAACTCATACGAAATCCTCTGAATATGAAATAAGATTCGTCCTGTATAGAAATAACACTTAAAACAGCCATAAAATGAAGTAATTTTAAGAGCTCTGTGAAAAGCAGCCTTCCAGCGCTGAACACATTACACACAATGTTGTTGTTCATGTCAAAATCATTTCATTTTCATTTTCTAATTTCTAATTTGATGACATACAGAAAAAAAAGATCTTTTCTTTCCTGAAACAGAAAAAATGAGGTATCTAATCTTATAGAATTAATAATAATTCAACAATGGCAGGATATTTTATTATATATATATAATAATAATAATAATAATAATAATAATAATAATAATAATAATAATAATAATAATAATAATAATAATAATAATAATAATATAATAATAATAAATGGCATTAATATAGCGCTTTACCCCGTTGTCACAGGCTCTCAACTTTTCAATTTTCGGCCCCCCATTTTTGGAACTCTCTCCCATCACACGTGAGATGCTCGGATTCGTTGACAACCTTCAAATCTCACTTAAAGTTTTATCTTTTTATGTCATAATGTTGCAATATTATTTTCATATTTTGTTGTTGTTAAATTGAATTCGTATCACGTTTCCTTCACACTTGTCTCACTGTAATATGTTTTGTTTTATATTACTGTAAAGCTCTGACTCAGCGCTTTACAGTAATATAAAACAAAACATATTACAGTGAGACAAGTGTGAAGGAAATGTGATACGAATTCAATTTAACAACAACAAAATATGAAAATAATATTGCAACATTATGACATAAAAAGATAAAACTTTAAGTGAGATTTGAAGGTTGTCAACGAATCCGAGCATCTCACGTGTGATGGGAGAGAGTTCCAAAAATGGGGGGCCGAAAATTGAAAAGACTGTTCACCTATTTTACGCAATGGCTTAGGTTTGACAAGGATTGATTGGTCATTGCTTGACCTCAAGTTTCTATTGGGGACATATATGTTTAGAAGGTCTTTAATATAGGAGGGACTGTTCGTGCTCAGGGATTTGTAGACAACAGTACAAATCTTATAGGCAACTCTTTTTTCCACAGGAAGCCAATGTAACTCACGGAGAAGAAGAGTTGCTGACGGGTATTTGTTGTTATTGCTTACAATGAGCCTGGCTGCGTTATTTTGAGCAACCTGAAGTTTGCTAATTTTGTCTTTAGCTAAATTCTCCCAAAGGGAGTTACAATAGTCCAATTTAGATAAAACCAGGGAATTAATTAAAAGTTCTGTTATATGCTTCGGTATTAAATTACGAATTTTGCTTATTTTTTTTCATTTCTATGTACATAGATTGTATGGTGTTATTCATGTGGCTTGTCATGGAAAGATCTTTATCAATGATGACGCCAAGGTTTTTTGCTTTATTTGAAAATTCTATTGTGCTATTTCCGAGAGTAATAGGTGATTTATTTGCCTGTTTAAGGATACTCAGCCTTCCACACATTAAAATCTCAGTTTTACTATCATTTAATTTTAACTTATTGTGGTACATCCAAGATTTAATCTCATTAAAACAGCTCGTAATTCGTTGTATTAAGAACTGTAAATTACTAAGGGGTGCTGAATCATATATTTGCGTATCATCTGCATAAAAATGATAACTCAGATTGAATCTAGAATATATAGATTATAATGTAGATTTTCTCTTCACGATTCCTGTTAGCTATTCGAGAACCATTTAAGAAAGGTAACAGTTGACATTTGTTTTGTTTTTTTTCAATTTCATGCAATTGAAACTCTTGAAAAGCATGATAAGCTGCTATCTGAAATGTTCCGACTAAAATAATTTGTGGCATACAAAGATAGATGTCCAAATGTTAGATTGTTGAATTTGGATCTATATATGTGATCACCACGCTACAGGGTATTATGCCGTAATTAAATCCATGATATAATATATGCAAGGGTATATGTGTTAAATTTAGAATCTTTATTGCAAAAGACGAAAATTTCTTATATGTGAAATTTTAAACATTAAATCTATTTTTCAGGACCTGTTACACTCCAATATAATACCAATTCAAGAAAGTGGTCATGTATTATAAATTTGAAAAAGGACAATTGTTTATTATCTGTCCAATTCCCTATAGTGGCTTGTCCTGTTTTAACCCCGACTGACAGGGTTCAATTTTACCTTAACCTAACCCGACATCTTACCATTTTCACCAGGATAGTAGTAACAGTGGTGCAACTTAGTCTCAACAACTCAGGCTTCATACAATGTTGCATCGCTGTTGCTGCTGTCTAGATGAAAAATTTAAGTTACCATGCCAGGTTAATATCAAATCTAACCTGTCTTCTTGGAGGTGAAAGATTTCAAATGTTTTGTTGTGTTATACTTTTGTTTTACTTGTATGTTTGTGTTATTTATTATCTGTTATTCTTTTATTTAAAGAAATAATGAAAAGAAAACACCACACACACACACACACACACCAACACACACACACACATGCACACACAAAATTTGAAAAATTAATAAAATCATAAGTAATATATAATTATATTATCTCCTTTTATTAACTTAAAGTGAGTTGCAAGCTTTAGCTCTGCTGGAAAAGAATATAGAAACAGAAAGAACTGGGTGGGGTTCCTGACCTCCCATAGTGGGCAGGGAGGTACATACTGTGTCTTCTATTCCCCTATATCTGTTTTCCAACTTGCTTTCTGTGTCTTGGAAGGAGATTAATTGGTTTCGTTCTGGCCCTGGCCGGATACCCTGGAAACAGTCAAATGTATAGTTAGTTTTGGAATATATTTTTTTCCTTGTAAATCATCTCTCTGTTATGCACTGTATTATCTTTCCTTCTACATAAATATGACTTGTAAACAATTGAGTTTGTGTCTGAATGTATAAGATTAAGAAATTGAGGAGCAGGCACTGGTGTGAGATAAATAACTGAACAAGTGTGTATGAAAGGTGCCGGACAAAGCAAGAAAGAAAAGTGCAAGAAAAAAACCATCCCAAAAAATCAGTCGACTGTCTGGATGAGACATTTAGTGATCTCAAACTACTGATAGTGTGTTCTTGGAATCTACATCTATTCCCTATTTGAATCAATTCCCCTTTGTCTTTCTTATTCATGGGTGCTTTAATTGTAATTCTAGAACTTTTTACTATCCCATTTTGTTCCTTTTTACTGGTGCTGATATGACCTTAATGTTTTGCAATAGCCATAAAACCCTTAAAAAAAAACAACCCCCCCCCAAAAAAAAAACAACAAAAAAACAAAACAACAAACAAACAGAAAGAAAATAGATTTATTGAAAAGTGTTTTTCTGATTACGTTGAAATTGCAGCATGCGGTTTGAAACTTGGTCAAGAAAGAATAATAATATGGTATAATTTTGTCTTGTATACAACATTGCCCGGGACCGGAAAATTATATCGTTATTCCGGGGTTTTCAAGATGGCGGAAAAAGGGGGCATGGTGAGACCCATGAATACCTAACAGTGCGATGCGCGGTCCAGTGCCTGAGAGAAGACACGTCCAAAAATGCTAGAATGAGTCTTTCTCCTGTTTACAAAGGGTATAGATTCTATGCACTTGGCTAAGAAACTCGAAACATTGCCATCCTGAAAAATAATGGACCAACACACATAACTATGTGTAACCTTGAACGTTTATAGTCTGGTTAATACAGTTTAGTGGGAATTACTCATAATCATGAATGGCAAAAAACAATAACAAATACCTGAGTGATGTCAACTTCGTTCTATCTATACCAGTTTCGATTTCACTTTCAAATTTGTATTGTCTTTGTTTTGATCATAAGCACGCAGTACTTGAATGCCATTTAACAAAACTAAGAATAAAGCAAGAAAATCAATTCCCAATACAAGAACATAGATGCACACATCTAGATTTGATTTTAATTAAAATGAAATCCATACGATACTGCTGATATTATAATATTTGAATACCGAGATTCTTTTTTAAGTGCACCAAAATTTACAAGCACTTAAAAATTAGTAGACCTAAATCTTGCGATATTAAAAAACAAAACAAAACAACCAAACACATCCAAAAAAACAAAACAACAAAAAAAAAAACAAAACAAAACAAAACCAAACAACTTATAAAACAAAAACTAGGTATTAATCACAATAAGATCAATTGTGGACTGATATTTAGCCGAACAACTGATTTTTCAAATGAAAATAATAAAGTGAAAGAGGCTGTTATTGCAGCGTTTTTTACTGAGTACGAGATGATGATGGTCAGGCATCGGTTTCAACTGCAGTTTTTTGCTTTAACGATGTCGCTAAATAGGGGTTACTGAAATGTATGTCGCTATTTGGGTTTTTTTATTACTAAATATATATAGCTAATAATATATAGCAAAAATTTCGGGACCGGAGGTCATTATCGCTATCCAGGGGTTGTCGTTATTCAAGGGTGTCATTATCCAGAGGTTGCACTGTATTTGTTATTTATCATTTGCTGGTTCTGAATAATTCACACCGTTTTAGATTTTTAGATTTCACTTATGCCTCCTCCCTTTTTTTTTTACTGTATCTCCATTAGAATGTCTTTTTATGATGATAGATTATTACTATTCCATGTCTTGTCAGATGCCACGGAAAAGTCTGGTTTTGCTGCGATTAAATTGACAGCATTAGGGAAACCACAGTTATTGGTGAGCCACATTTTATATGCCTATTTATCCTTCTCTGTCATTTGATTCATTTAAAACTCCTAACTGACTTCCCCTTTATATTGTGTACAAACTTGTGTACTTTAATCGTTTAGAGGTTATCGCTTTCAATCTGATTGCCTGAACTCCTCAGCTCAGTTTTGTTTTATGCATCGTGATACAAAGGATTTTTTACATTTTTTTCTAAAATAAATGTAGGTTTGAACAAATCCTGTTAAACATTTTTTTTTCATGTGGCATTGAACAATATGTCAAAATAGAAATATAATTTTCTATTAAATTTTTATGATTTATTTACTATGATTGTTATTTTACTAGTTCTAGCATTTCAGTACTCATTTTAATAGCTACTTTGATATAGTTTTAAAGTGTAGCCTTTAAAAAAAATTATCTTGCAAATAATAAATGTGAATAGCACTTTTGTAATTATTACTGGAGTAGTTCATGAAGCCTGCAACCTTTTGGATAAGTCCATAGCCTAGTACTTTCCGCTTGATTAGAGCTAGGATGTGAGAGGGATTTTTTTTTGATAATCTAGACCTTCACTTGAAAATTGGTTATAAGAAGACCTCGGATTAAGGAGAATTCATGCTTGGAATGGAGATTCTCATTAGCAAGCTCCACTGTAAAAGTAAAATTTCAGAATAAAACTATGCAAACCAACAGGTTTTGCTACAAAAAATTATTTGACAATGATTGTCTTTTTTTTTTTTTTTTTTTCAACAGATGCAAATGTCAGAGGTTTTGATCACTGTACAAAACTTTTTCCGCATCTTACGGAAGAACCAAGGCACAGTTGACTCTGGTGGTCTTCGTTTTGGCATAGAGGACTTTGATGCCAGACTTAAGGATATTGGGGTTCAGCTGAACACAGGGGAAAATAGGAAATGGGTTTCAGTCAAAGACATTTCCACCACTGGGTAAGTATGGCATAAAGATGAAGTGTTGCACTTGTCTCTTATATGAACGATACTGTTTTATAATGGAGATCCTTCTGATAATTACAGGATCATATGACAATGCAATAAATTACAAGCGGTACAAGTGCAATGTCTAGCTCTCTAATTTTGATTGATAAGCCACAGCTAGACTTTTGAGAGACTTAAGTGTTATATATCAGTGAAAGAGAATGAAATTGTTGACATTTTAGTAGTCAAAGGCAAAGCAAAAAATGTTGGTTGTGCCTTATTGCTGTCAGTGTACCACTGAGTGTACCACTGTCTCAAATTGGTATTATTAATTTATTGTTTATAGTTTTAATGGGGCAATTTAAATAGGAAGATTGCTAAAGCATAAAACAGGATTGTAGAAGTTGACAAAAAATTAGAATTTGAATGTTTATATATATATATATTTATAATATGGTTATCTGCTGTCCCAGCAAATATATCGTATCGTTCTATCTGTCTGTGTGTGTGTCTGTGTGTATGTATATATGTATGTATGTATGTATGTATGTATGTATGTATGTATGTATGTATGTATGTATGTATGTATGTATGTATGTATGTATGTATGTATGTATGAATGTAGGCATGCATATACGATGATATGCTGGTTTGTATGTATGTCTGCATGTATGTATGTATGTATGTATGTATATGTGTTTGTATGTACGCTCATTTCTTTTGTATACATGTGTAGAAACAATGTGCAAGCGTGTATGTTCGTGTATGGCTGTGTCTGTATTTGTAAATGTGTTGATGTTCATACCATGAACCAAACTGAGCATTGTTTACCTCACATGAATTGCCTTTAATTTGGACAATAAAGATTATTATTATTATTATTATATATATATATATATATATATATATATATATATATATATATATATATATATATATATAAATATTATATTATTGATGGATGTCCTGTAGTTCTGACAGTGCTCAATAAATTCACAATTCAGAGCATTATAAAATTAGTAAAATCAACTCACATTTCGTCCAACAATTTTGACACTGAGGTGTCTCTTCAGTTGTCAGTTGTGCAATCTTCTTTGTTGGAGAGATCCTTGTATCATTTAGAATGTTATATGGTGCATGAAGGCGCGTAAAGGAGCAAGATGGTGTGAATGGGTGTGTACGTTCTTTGAAATGAGAAAAAGAAATGGTGGGGAGGGGAAGGAGGGAGCTGTTACATTGGGGGAAAGATGGTGGGGGGGGGGGGATGAAGGAATGGGAGGGTGTGGGCTTTAAGGTGGTCGAATGGGAATATTGAGGAAAGAGGAAATTTGGGAGGTTGGGGGGGGGGGGGTTGTGCTATTAATTTTAATTTGTTTTAGTATCTGCACTTTGTCATAAGTTCGGATCTGTTTATGTTTATGACTGTTTAAATATATTTCCATTTCTTCAGTGAGACACAGATTGCACTTTCTTGTTTCACATCGATAGGGACTACTTTTTATTGACAATCTCCCATATTACTGTTGCCGTTTTGTTTGCATTATTTGATCCCAGTAGTGCATTGATGATTTTGCACTCTTGGCTCTTTCTTCGTTTTTCATGGTCATTTTGTGATTGTTATATCTGGTTTTGAATGGTGGCTCTGTGCTGCCAATGTATTGTGCCATAGTGTTGCTGGGGATTATGTCAGCTTTATAGATGATGACCTTTTGTAAGGGGCAATTGTTCTTTTTCCTGCAGTTGCAATTGGTTGTTTGTAGTCATCTGATGTCCGATTACTAATTTGACCTACACACGTTGAGTGTGTAGAGTTATCGTTCTTGCCTTGTGCACTTTCGCAGGCAGGTCGCATTTCCACGGATAATTGAACTTTAAAGTGATTTCAAACCTCATTGTTGTATTCTAAGGTTGTAAAATTGAAATGTGTTTATAATATTAACTTCTGTAGTTTCGAATTTGGACATACAACTACGGTAGGCAGAGTAACACTTAAATTTACATCCCTGTGACCTAATTTCGACAAAATGCAAATGTCTATCTCTAGTTAAAATCTCGTTGTGACACACGACTTGATTATTAAATTTTATTTTCGTTGCTGTTATGGCAGAAAAGGTAGAAGCTGAAACTCGTCCAGAAGTGAAAAAAGAGCACAATTTGGAGACAATAACTAACCTCCTCAAAAGTTTTGACAAAAGAAAACTCTTATCTAATCAAGACATTGACAACAGTCCCGTTAGCAGTAGTAGCGCCACCAACACTGCTAGTGCAGCTGATGTTCAAATGGAGTTCTAGGAAATTCATCACTATGTGTCGAAAGTTATCCTGCCTCCCTGGTTAAAAGTAAATGATTCTCCCACGGGAGTGAAACAAGAAAATAAACCTGCTTTAAAGGTATTGTCAAAATCAGCCAGATATACAGAGACAGCATTAAAGCTACTGTTCACGGTGCCTAAAAATCCTGACGCTTCGTACATTGTTTCAGAGGATTGTATGAACGCTTTGTTTACCAATCTCTGCTTCGTCCTCATTCCTTCAGAGCGAATACGCAAATATCGTCAAAAGTTCATTCAACGACGAAACTTCGAGGCTTTATACCAACTTGGAATACAGCAGCTTTCACATTCATATTCGCATCGCGGCAGAGCTTGCTTCAGTTTCAAATAGAAGCAATAGACGTTACAACAGGCCCCGTTTCAACAACCCCCATCCATTTCGTGGAAACAGTCGAGGATTTGCGTTCTTTCAACGCCCTACACACTTCCCTCGACAACCATACTATAGCCAGTCAGCGCGCGACACACGTGACATGTGAATCTTTCCCCATTTCACTTTGCAGCACAACTGTTTCTTATCCTTACCACAACTCACCCTGTTCCCCCCTCCCCCACGCCCATCCTGCTCAATAAAGTTGTCCCGTTTCTTCAGATGTGAACATTTGTGGGGGCCTCACTTCACAACTGTATAGCTGAATGGGAAAAAAGCCACGTCATCAACAACGGTATTAGACTGGATCGAAAATGGTGTTCCCCTCCCTTTAACCAGGTGCCTTCTACACCGATTCATTCACACACAAACAAACAATTTACAGAGGATGAAAAACTATTCATAGAAAAAGAAATAAGAACACTCTGTGAACAGCAGTGTATTGTTCAATGAGCGGAAAAACCCACTGTAATATCACCCATTAATGCAGTTCCAAAAAAGGATGGTTCTTACAGACCAATAATAGATTTAAGAGAGTTGAACAGTTTCTGTAGTCCCAAAAAGTTTCTTTACGAGGACATTAATTCAGTGCTATAAGTAGTGAATCACAAAGACCATTTAGTTACATTCAACATAAAAAACGGATTTTATCATGTCCCAGTGAATGAGGAATTTATTCAATACCTAGGTTTCGAATGGGATAATACTTATTACAAATTTATCGTACTTCCATTTGGGGCTAATTTTAGCCCATATATCTTTTTAAAAATTATACGTTGTGTAATTCAAATACTAAGACAGAAAGGTCTTCGAGTAGTGGCAAATGTGGATGATTTTTTACTTAGCAGTCATGCTGATAAAATATTCCATGATAGAGATTTAGTCATTGATGTGCTAGGAAAATTAGGCTGGCAAATTAATTTTTAAAAATCAGCATTGGATCCATCCAGCAGTAAACAATTCATTGGTTTTGTCATAGATACGTACTCAAAGGCACATAACGAGGCAATTTTAATTGAGATTCCACCAGAAAGGATACAAAAATTAAAAAGAGACTTAAAGCGGTAAAAGGAAAAGGTTCAGCTAGAACTATAGCCCGCATTTGTGGCCAGTGCGTATCTATGACCAGGGCCATTTTGCCAGCCAAATTACTACTAAGAAATTTATATAGACTATTGACATCTCGGTCGTCATGGCAAGACTAACTTTGTATTGATAATGCATCTTTTCATGATTTAGAATTGTGGCATGAATCACTCTCAGCTTGGAATGGTAGAGCACATCCTACTGTTAAATCTGATGAACCCACCTTACAATTAGCAACAGATGCATCAAAAACAGGTTACGGGGGTACCATATTTAACTCTAACTATTATACACAAGGTTTTTGGCCACCTTACATTTCCCAACGATGTTCAAACTACAGGGAAATTCTAGCAGTGTACGTAACTACTTTGCATTCTATCAAAGATGTTGTAAAAGGGCGAACAGTACAAATTCTGTCAGACAATGTGGCAACGGTTTCATACCTGACAATTGTCGGAAATAGCCACAAACATTTGGCATTTCGCGGTCAAGCACAATATCGACATTAAAGCACAATATCTAGAAGGGGTGATAAACATCACAGCCGATGGTCTCAGCAGATGTACGTCCCCATGCGAGTGGAACTGCTACCCCGTATTTTCCAATTCCTCAACACCAAATGGGGGCCCTTCTTGGTCGACAGATTCGCCAGTATGGCAAGCACACAACTACCGACATACAACAGCCGTTGGTTCGATCCGTTCAGGGGTAGACGCATTCAGTCAACCCTGGAAAGGGTGGAACAATTTTATAAATCCCCCCTTTTCATTCATGAACCGGGTTATAGACAAAATAATTACTGACAAAGCGATTGCCACATTGATCTGCCCGATTTGGCCAGCCCAAAATTGGTTCCAAAAGCTGTCAAAGATAAGCATTTGTCAGCCCCTAAAACTGCCAAAAAGTGGAAAAATCTGCATCCCACTGACAAACAAAAAACCAGAACCTCTAAAAAATCCCAATTGGCATCTGTTTGCTTGGAGGATAGGTGGGAGCATTATTTAACAAACACCTTAGAGTGGTCGGTTAAGGCAGCAGCGTGTTATCACAATTTTTTAGCCCCATCCACAATAAATATGTACAACAAATATATTGCAATGTTTTACCAGTATTGTAGGGACAGGAACTATGACTTTCCTTGCGCAGCAGATAAGTGTTGGGCATTGTGTGCTGATTTTATTAGTGAAAAAGCAGAACACTGGCAAAGACCTGGTTCTATGCTAACCTCCATATTATCGGCGATGGGACACTTAGGCATCACCATGGGCATTGGTACACCTTCCCCAGAATTACAACACCTGAAACAGGCGTTGGTAAAGGTACACACTACTGAAGCAAAAGGTAGAACACCTATTATGCCAATTAAACCTCTAGTTGAGCTTATAGAATCATGGGGAGAGAACTCAGCCTTATCATTAAAGAAATTAAGACAGAAGGCGATTACTCTGATTGCCCTTTGTGCTATGTGCCGCCCTTCAGACTTGAATTTTAAGCGAAACAATATCACATTTAATGATGACAGTTCTGCGACTATCATATTTTTTGGGATTAAAAATGACAAACAGAGAGATGGATTCGAAGTATGGCTACAGGCGTCACGGAGTGTACTAAGTGACCCTGTGGAATGTCTGAAAATAACCTAGATAGAACGTGAGACATGGCCCCACACAACGCCCTACGTTTATCTCCCTTCAAACTCCTTATCGTGGTCTAACTGCAAACGCGCTCTCTCTTGTCCTTAGAGATTCGATAGCTGAAGCAGGGTTTGCTAATAAATTCACACCCTGCTCTTTTTGCCCCACAGTAGCGACAGCGTCTGTGAAAAAGGCAACGATCCAGAGGTCACACGCCAGATTGGGCGGTGGAAAACCCAAGATGTGTTTATGATCGTTATGTGTATCCATTCCCATCAGATAACTTTACAGATTCGATGTTATCAAAGGAAAGCGATTTCCATTCGTAACTAATAACCAGTGATGCTAAAACTCTGGTTTGTTTCACCGGAAAAATCTCCGGTCTTGAGCAAAAAATTCCGGGCTCCGGTCAACTTCCGTCAAATTCCGGTGAGGTCAATTTGTTCCAAGGATATCCCCCCCCCCCCCCCCCCCCCCCCTCCAACCACCACACCATCATCACTGCCACTAGTACTAGTATTACAACCATCATCACTACACTGCTACTGCAACCACCACCACCACATCATCATCACTACCACTTCTACTACAACCACCACCGCCACCACATCATCATCAGTATCATAACTACTACTACAATCACCAGCACAACATCATCATCACTATCACAACTACCATCACTATTACAACCACCACCACCACATCACTGCCACTACTACTAAAACCACCACCACCATATCATCATCACTACCACTACCACTACAACCACCACAACCACATCGTCATCACTACCACTACTACTGCAACCACCCCCATCACATCATCGTCACTGCAACTACCACAACTCCTACAACCACCACAACCACATCGTCATAACTACCACTACTACTGCAACCACCACCACCACATCATCATCACTGCAACTACCACAACTACTACAACCACCACTACCACATCATCATCAATACCACTACTACTACAACCACCAGCATCACATCATCTTTACAGCTACTACTACAACCACCACTACCACATCATCATCACGACCTCTACTACTACAACCACCACCACATCATCATCACCACTACTACTACAACCACCACTACATCGTCATTACCACTACTACTACAACCACCACCACCACATCATCACTACCACTACTACTACAAGCACCACCACCACATCATCACTACCACTACTACTACAACCACCATCATCACTACCACTACTACTACTACAACCACCACCACCACATCATCACTACCGCTACAACTACAATCACCACCAAAACCACCACATCATCATAACCACTACTACTACAACCACCACCACCATATTATCACTACCACTACTACTACAACCACCATCAGCACATCATCAAGTCAACCACTACTACTGCAACCTCCACCACCACATCATCGTTACCACTACTACTACAACCACCACCACATCATCACTACTGCTACTACTACTACAACCACCACCACCACATGAATGATTACCACTACTACTACAACCACCACTACCAGTTCATCATCACTACCATTTGTACTACAACCATCATCACCACCACATCATCATCACTACCACCACTACTACAAACACCACCACATCATTATCACTACCACTACTACTACAAGCACCACATCATCACTACCACTACTACTACAACCACCGCCACCACATCATCACTACTACTACTACAACCACCACCACCACATCATCATCACTGCAACTACCACTAATACTACAACCACCACCACCACCACATCATCACTACCACTACTACTACAACCACCATCATCACTACCACTACTGCTACTACAACCACCACCAAAACCACCACATCATCATAACCACTACTACTACAACCACCACCACCATATTATCACTACCACTACTACTACAACCACCATCACCACATCATCAAGTCAACCACTACTACTGCAACCTCCACCACCACATCATCGTTACCACTACTACTACAACCACCACCACATCATCACTACTGCTACTACTACTACAACCACCACCACCACATCATGATTACCACTACTACTACAACCACCACTACCAGTTCATCATCACTACCATTTGTACTACAACCATCATCACCACCACATCATCATCACTACCACCACTACTACAAACACCACCACATCATTATCACTACCACTACTACTACAAGCACCACCACCACCTCATCTTCTTCACTATCACCACTGCTACTACTACAACTACCACCACCATCGCCACATCGTCATCACTACCACTGCTACTACAACCACCACCACCACATCATCATCACTACCACTACTACTATTACTACTACAACCACCACTACAACATCATCATCACTACCACTACTAACACAACCACCAGCACCACATCATCATCACGACCACTACTACTACAACCACCACCACATCATCATCACTACCACCACTACTACAACCACCACTACCACATTATCATCACTATCATTTGTACTACAACCACCATCACTACCACATCAACATCACTACCACCACTACTACAATCACCACCACATCATTATCATCACAACCACAACTACTACAACAACTATACCACCACCACATCATCATCACTGCAACTACTTCTACAACAACAACCACTATCACATCTTCATCATTACTACCACTACTACAATAACCACCAACACCACATCATCCTCACTACCACCAGTACTACAATCTCTACCATTAGGTTTTGGTGCTTTACTTCATTTGAAATAAGGAAACTTTGGGATTGTATTTGGCAATGTGTTTATGTATCATAATATAATCCTAATCAGTTATCTATTTAGAACTATACAATATGTATATTGAGAATGCAATCCCTAGAGAAATCGCCTATGCAGATGATGTCGATTTTATTGGATCAACACCAGCAAATATAGACATCATACAAAATACCCTCATGAAATATAACCTCCAAGTCAATGCCAATAAAACCGAATTTACAACAATATCGAGGAACAAAGAGGAATGGAAAAGAACAAAGAAAGTAGGCTCACTAATTGGAGACACCGAGGATGTACAAAGAAGAAAACAGCTATCAAACGCCGCACTCAGTAAACTCACCAATGTATGGATTAGAGGTGACAAAATAAAGAGAAAAACCAAACTGAAACTGTACCGTGCTCTTGTAAAACCGGTACTTCTGTATAACTGCGGCACTTGGGCGTTGACAAAATCCGAAGAAGAACATCTGGATGCCTTCCATCGCACACAGCTAAGAAGGGTACTGGACATCAAATACCCAAAAAAGATCTCAAATGAATCACTCTATAAGATCACAAAAGAAAGACCAATCTCCCTTGACATTTTACAACAACGATGGCAACTTTTCGGTCACATACTACGCAGGGACAAAAACATACCAGCTAACCAAGCCATGTCGGGATACTTTCAAAAACACGGGAACCTTTTCAGAGGAAGACCGATCACAACACTCCCTGTGATCCTAAACAAAAACCTCACAACACTTGGACAAAGCATTAGTCTCATAACGGCAGGGGACCTTGAAAATCTGAGAACCCTAGCAGATGACCGGCAATATTGGAGACACCTCACACAGGAAATACTGGAAACAGCCAAGGCGACCCGATCTTTCGGTCGAGACGCGAAAGGCATCTAAACAAAAAAAAAAACAATATGTAAACACAATGCCAAATACCATTCCAATTCCTTTTTCTTGTGTGCGGAAATTCCTCTTTCGGCATTGAAATTCCTACGAGTGGTGTCTGAAACTCCTGTGAGCCAAATTTAAAGTTGGCGTCTCTGCTAATACCTTATCATAACAATTGTTGCATTTTGTCTACCATTTAGTTCACGTTAACACACTTGCATTTTATATTCAGCTCTTTATTTAGGGCATTGTTTCTTTATTTCAATAAAATTTGTTCAGAACATCAGAATGACTTAGATTTATTTTGTAAATTGTAATCATCTGATGTCCGATTACTAATTGAGTTATCGTTCTTGCCTTGTGCACTGTCTATTGTGTTCCATATAATCTTATACTTTTCCTGTGCATATCATTATCTATGTCTCATTATATTTGGTCCATATTGATCATTGTACCTGCCTGCCTAGCACATGGCAGAATAGGGAATTGTTTCTTTATTTCAATAGAATTTGTTCAGGACATCAGAATAACTTAAGATTTATTTTGTAAATGTGCTTTTATCATCGGGGTTAGTTAGAATTTGCTTGTTGTGGGTTGTGGTTTGTGATTATCTGCTTCATGATATATAGGCAGCTGTAGCTTATTTTTATTCAGACCTGCCTAGTGCTACGAAAAATTAGTTTAATTACGAAATTTTGGCTCCAATTTCAGAACTTCATGAACATTTCTAAGTCATTAAAATATATTGAAAATAAAAGTTGATGCAAGAGTGCATAATTTTAATGACTTTCAAGTCTCATCTTATCCTTATGAGGGTAAATTGTTGATTTGTAAAATTAACCATGCATAGCGATTACAATTTTTATCACCTAAAAGTTAGGAATTTTTAAATTTTGAAGTAGACAGGTCTGATTATTTTATGGAGCCGGTTGTTCTGGGGGAATTATTTATCAATGAGAGTGAGAAATTGTTTGCCAGTATTTGTTGTGACTGTCATATCTGCTCTCCATGGATAAATAATGCACAACTGACAACTGAAGAGATGCCTCGGTGTTGAAATGGCCATATTGTTGGTGAGTTGATTTTACTCATTTTATATATATATATATATATATATATATATATATATATATATATTTTATATATATATATATATATATATATATATATATATATATATATATATATATATATATATATATATATATATATATATATATATATATATATATATATAATATATATATATATAATATATAAAATATAAACCACAAAATAAAAGTGCTTGACTTTATTATTAAAGGAGCATTAATATATATAAATAAAATATATGAATTATTATTTCCTACAGATCTGTTTCATGCATTTTTCTTTGGGCAATCTACAGGGAGTGAAAATTGTAACAACAATAACGACTTCACTTTCCGTAGATTCATTTCTTGATGAGAGTGAATGCTCGAAACAATATTATAGAAGTTAATCATTATTATACTTGAAATATTTTATAAATAGCCCCTTTTATCAAAAAGTTGAGCATTATCATTTCATGGTTCTTGTTTTTATAATTATATATAAAAATATATATATAAAGAAACTAGACAGTTTGTATTTGCTATGATATAACAAAAGAAAAAAAGCCACATTTGTACATGGGCTATATTTTCAAGAAGAAGACAGATTTGTCTTTCTCTTCATGTATTGCATGCCTTTATTGACGCAAGTGAAGAGACAATGTGGACCGCCAGACAGGTCGGTACCAAAGTTATAAGTTGTAAATGCACACCAGTGTCTTGTCATGTGTCAGCTATTTGTGGACGTTCGTGCACACCTCATTGGGTAGCTTCAAACAGGCTTAAGCATATCTGAAGCAGCCAAGAGATTTGATATCACCAAGCTTGCATGCCATTATTTGTTTGCTGTTACTGTTACTGTGTGATATGGAAGGAAAACTGGCAGACTAAGAGAAACTTTTGTGAAGAGGATAGTAACATATTGACAGTGCATCAGAATGGGGAATCTTTCATTTGGTTGGGACTGAACGTTACTGGACAAACAAATTGTTGTTGGTTCAGTGGGCATGGTTTGAGATGTCATACACCCGTAATTAGATCAAAGCTGATGCCTTTACACAAAGATCCTCGTCTAAGAAGGGCATGTGATGATCAGTACTGGGATAAAATATTATGGGACAGTGTTTTGCTTACAGGCGAATCACTTTGTTAAAGTTGATTTCACAAATTTCGTGATATTGACGTCGAGGTGAATGCTTCATTGAATTGACGAAACTATGATTGGAGTAACAAATCAATGATATGTGACGTAAAAGTGTGGGGAGGGAAAATTGGTGGTGGAAAAAAACTGAGCAAGTACATATCAATAAAAGACTCAAGACAGACTTATACATCAGTGATATTCTTGAACCAATCGTTGTACAGTTTATTCAGAATCAGAATAATCTATGGTGACATTCCAGTATGATAACACTTCAGCACTAGAGCAGGACAAAAATCTGCTTACGTAAACAACTCAAATGTAAGGGTGATGAACTGATGGCCAGCTGTACCACCTGACACATGTGGGATTTTATGAAGAGAAAGTTAAGAAAAACAAGAATGCTGTACATACTCCAATGAATTGCTCAACAGACTAAATACAATTTGAATTATACCTGCAGGAACAGTCCATCAACTTACATTGATGAATTAAGTACATGATGTGTGCTACTTCTAATTTTGTGCTCAATTTCACAAACTCAATATTTTGAATGACTGGTTTTAAATATCTGCGACTTTTCAATAGTTATCACAAACTCAATAAATCATCCACCAAAAAAAAAGTTCGTTTAGTCTATTATCCAAATATGTGTAGGTCGCTGTATGTGTCCCAACCAGTATCAAACTATACGAGGAAGCAAACTGTCTGGTTTCTTTTGTAAAATAGATAAATGAAGTAACATTATTAAATTTTGTGCTGTATGCTTTTTGTTGGAAATCCTATGAACCATGTCTAGATGGAACTTTTCATGGGTTTAACACAGACACAGATAGATCTTCTCGGAGCTTGGTCTGTTCTGAGTATAAATTAGTCCCCTTTTTCTTCTGTTTTCTTTGATGTTTGTAAGTGAAATCTGAAATCTTTGAAATCCTATCTTCTTTTAATTTTTGCTGATATGACAGAAAAATATCACAAGCAAAACTCCAGAAAACAATGTATGTTTTGTGTTTTTCCTATATGTACCAGATCAGAGATAGATTTGTTAGACTGGAGTAATCTGCTTGAAATCAACCGATCTTTGTCCAAGCTTTTGGTTGTGCCCAATCTTATGGTTAGTCAATGAACTGTTTATGTCACTTAAATTCAGTAACATTATAAACTTATGTCTGCATATACAAGTCTGATTACTTAACTCGGTTAAAGAGTTGAATTTGAAATCCAGTGACTGATTTTTACTAGTTCAGTGAGCACTACATATTTGATGTAAAGCTAATCACTGATATGTATGCTATCTCTGCAATACACTGATCTGTATAAACTTAAAGATATAAAAATGTAAATAAATATATGAATAGTTCCCGTGTGATCAATTGTATCCACACACAAAACAATGTGTAGCATTGAGAGTTTGTCTAGTGAGAAACAATAATCCACTTAGGAGTCTAAAAATAAAATTAAATAGCAACAAAAAACAGAGCCAATTAACATCAATTTCATTCATTTTCTTATTTGTAAACAACCAGGTATATTTGTTTGAGCGAGGTTGGGGGAGAGCCATTAATCCCATATTTTGATTGGTCATACTCTAATGGTGTCTGATTCATGGACCGAGACTAACACTGGATGATATGACCTTAATGTGTTGCAAGTGATGTAAAACCCTTAAAAACAAAAACAAAACCACCACATAATCATCTCTACCACCACTACTACTACTACATCCAATACTACCTCATCTGAACTAACAGTACTACAACCACCACCACCAAATCATTATCACTATAACTACAGCTACAACCACCAGCAAATCATCACTACCACTACTACTACAACTACCACAACCACAACGTCATCACTACCACTACTACTGCAACCACCACCACCACATCATCATCACAACCACCACATCATCACTACAACCACCACCACCACCACCGCCTCATCATCATCATTACTACCACTACTACTCTAGACCTGTAAATTCTCAGTCAATTCGTCAAATTCAAATATTTTTAAAAAGGAAAGAAAGAATTGAATAAAGAAAGAATTCATGAATCGCAGTCGAATGACTGTAAACTTAATTAGAAATGTTCCACAGCACTACGCATAGCTCATGGGCCTTTTATATTAATGTTGGATATATTGCCAAGGCTAAGTGACGCTTTTTAGAATTGTCGTGTCTGAACACATCCCAGTGTAATTTCACACAGCCTTCGGGAAATTATTTTTTCACTTTCCAAACCTGTCGTGATACCCATGTTAGCCAGTTTTAACTGAGCCGCTGAGCGATAGATATCACTGTTTCGTCTAAGCCAAAATTGACAACATTTACCTGGAGGACAGTAAAAGTATGAAGAAGAACGCCGGAAGTGCGTTACCTTCACATCCAAAAAGTTGAATGATTGCTACAAGCACATCTCGATTGTCTCATATTGTAAACAAACTGGTTGACCGTTTCTAGTTTCTTCACTGATTGGGTACCTAATTATAAGAAACAATGGTAAGTAGTCTAATTAATTCCCTCGCAAATTAGTTTTCTGCCATTGTTTTGCTCAAGTGAGCTTGTTGTTTACTATTCATTTCGATTCTATGGATTTTTGTCCATAAGCTGACGTAAGAGACCAGGAAATTTGTCTTTACTCAGGGAAGTAGCAGACGGCACTTTCATTTTATAGTTCTCCATGATCGCACGCCAGTGCCTCTTCATTGGGGCAAAGAAAGACACGTCTAGTGGCTGGCACTTGTCGGTACTGTTCGGTGGAAGAAATACAAAACGAATGTTCTCCTCCTCACATTTTCTCAACACATTTGGGCTTAAATGAGAGCTTAAATTGTCTCCAATCATCACTTTGTCTCCCTCTCTTTTACGAGCCCAAGGCACAACGATAGAAAGAAACCACTCTTCAAAATTGGTGCTATCCATCCACCCACTACTACTACGAGCATAGCGTGTGCCTTTCGGTCCTCCATTGCACCAAGATTCCCAAAGGTGCTCTGCTTTGTACACCACAAATGGAGCCAGAGTTTCACCCTTTGCTGTACCAGCAAACATAACGGTTATATTCCCCTTCGAATGATTAATAATCCTCTCTGGGTATTTGACTCCTCTCCTAAAGACACATTTTTTTAGACCAGGTTCGTCTGCCAAGTTTGTTTCGTCAAAATTCAGAATGTTAGATGGGTCAACATCCTGAAGAGATATCCTCAGTCTCGAAAAATACTTTTTTATGTCCTCAGCACGAACTTCCGCACGGCTCCTCTTAATGTTCTGACAAAGTCTGTCAGAAAGGATTTCATGGCGCTTGATGAATAAATTGACCCAATCAGAACCAGGGATGTTATTTTTAAACGCTGGCACGGTCCGATTGATGTGTTTCAAGTGCAGAGATACCATCATTCTAATTTCATTCTTATCAAGTGGCATTCCGTAGTCTGCACACGTGACGATATTTTGTGCCATTTCTTCTTCTTCCTCATGAGTGAACACAGTTGGTCTACCACAATCTTTTTTATGACGACCGTTAATTTTGTTGTACAGGGTCCGAAAAGGAATGTTGTGTCTTTTGGTGACTGCTCTGACGCTGTCATGCTCGCATTCATTCACAGCTTGAAGAAGAGTTTCCTCGCTGTAGTCTTTATATCTGCGGCTTGCTGGTTTTCTTTTGTGTGTTCGACCCATTTGGAGTTCCACGGAGTAAAGTTTCTCTGAGGAGAAAGAGGAATGTTTATTAAATCACAATCTAAAACACCTTCTTGAATAACGAGTAATGAAACGCAATTTCAAGAATTAAAACTTGAAAATGTTGTCTAGTATTTTGCAACGAAATTGAGAGAATACAAAGAATATTTATTTGTATGCCAATAATAAATAATGTTTCACCTTTTTATAACAATAGTAACCCCTGAGAATAACTGTTACTTAATATTATTTGTGGTTGAGTGTGAAAGAAAATGAATATATTGTAGCTCTGTGTGACTTTTCACAACCCCATTCACGGTTACCAAACCCTGGGGTAACTTTGCACACACCAGTTGTCAGCTAACCTGAGACGAAGAAAACGATGAATTTCATAATAACTCATCTACTTTATCATATTTCTGATAATTAAACACAGGTTACAATGGAAAAGAGTATTTAAGTTTTACAGGTAAATCATAAAGTTTGCACTTACCCAATTTGTCCTTTTTAAGTTGATGATTTAAAAAGTGGCTTCTTGAAGTTGTAGATAGCTTTATGTCAGTGCAAAGAACTGAAAGTAGGGACTTAATTATCCCCCAACGCATAAGAGTATTTTAGACAATTACTAGATAACTTTTCCTTCTTCCATGAAAACATTCGCATTGATCCTCGTACTTGTGCAAAGTAACCCCCATGTGCAAAGTAACCCCGTTTTACGGTACGAATTACGAAGAGTTTCAGTCAATTTTTATAGAGCTCATTTACAGGTCTATACTACTACAACCACCACCACCGCCACATCATCATTACCACTTCTACTACAATCACCACCACCACATCATCATCAATATCACCACCACTACTACTACTACTACTACTACAACCACCACCATCACATTATCATCACTACCACTACTACTACTACAACCACCATCACATCATCACCACTAGCACTACTACTACAACCACCACCACCACATCATCACTACAGGTTCTGCTACAACGACCACCACCACCACCTCATCATCATCACGACCACTACTACTATAACCACCACATCATCACTACCACCACTACTACTACAACCACCACCACCACCGCCACATCATCATCATTACTACTACTACTACTACAACCACTACCACCACCTGGGTGGGGATCCTGACCTCCCATAGTGGGCAGGGAGGTACATGCTGTGTCTTCTATCCGTTTTCCAATTGTTTCCTGTCATTACTGTCATTGTCTTGGAATGAGATTACTTAGTTTTGTCCTGATCCTTGCCGGAGTTCCTCGGTTGGGAGGAAACAGTCGAATGTATAGTTACAGTTTTGGGAGATTATATTTTTTTCCTTGTAAATCATCTCTCTGTTATGCATTGTATTATGTTTAGTTTACATATTATATTATATGATTGATAAACATTTGAGTGTATTCCTCTTAGTTGGGACCTGTGCTTGTGTCTGGATGAGACTTTTAGGTGATCTCAAACTAAGTACTTTGACGGTGTGCTCTTGGAATCTACGTCTGTTCCCTATTTGAACCGATTCCCCTTTGTCAAACCTTTTCTTTTGTGCTTTAATTGTGATTCTAGAACTTTTTACTATCCCATTTTCTTCCTTTTTACTGGCGCTGATATGACCTTAATGTGTTGCAAGCGCCGTAAAACCCTTAAAAACAAAAACCAAACCACCACCACCACATCATCATTACCACTTATACTACAGTCACCACCACCACCACATCATCATCACTACAGCTACTACTACAACTACTACTACAACCACCACTACTATATCATCATCACTACCACTACTACTACAACCACCACCACCACATCATCATCACGACCACTACTACTATAACCACCACATCATCACTACCACCACTACTACTACAACCACCACCACCACCACCACCTCCAGATCATCATCATTACTACCACTACAACTACAACCACCACCACTACATCATCATTACCACTTCTACTACAATCACCACCACCACCACCACCACCACCACCTCCACATCATCATCATTACTACCACTACTACTACAACCACCACCACTACATCATCATTACCACTCTACTACAATCACCACCACCACATCATCATCACTATCACCACCACCACTACTACTACTACAACCACCATCGCCACCACATCATCATTACCACTACTACTACAACCACCACCATCACATTATCATCACTACCTCTCCTACTACAACCAACACCACCACCACATCATCACTACCACTACTACTACTACAACCACCACCACATCATCACCACTAGCACTACTACTACAACCATGGCCCAAAGAAGGGGTGTCCCTTCTAGTAGTGTTAGCTCTTCTCTTTCTAGGGTAGCACTACTACTACAACCACCACCACCACCACCACATCATCATCACTACCATTTCTACTACAACCACCATCACCACCTCATCATCTGGGTGGGGTTCCTGACATCCCATAGTGGGCAGGGGGGTACATACTGTGTCTTCTATCCCCTTATATCTGTTTTCCAACATGCTTTCTGTCTTTGTCTTGGAATGAGATTACTTGGTTTTGTCCTGTCCCTGGCCGGAGTCCTAGCTGGGAAACAGTCAAATGCATAGTCATTGTTTTGGGAGCTGATATTTTTTTTCCTTGTAAATCATCTCTCTGTTATGTATTATGATATTTGTTATTTTGAATGTATTACATAAGCATTTGAGTGTACTCCTCTTTGTTTGATTTTGTGCTTGTGTCCCTATGAGACTTATTGGTGATCTCCAACTAAGTACAGTGGTAGTATGCTCTTGGAATCGACATCTGATCCCTATTTGTTCCAAGTTCCCCTATGTCTTACTTTTTCTTGGGTGCTTTAATTGTAATTCTAGAACTTTTTACTTTCCCATTTTCTTCCTTTTTACTGGCGCTGACATAACCTAAATGTGTTGCAAGCGCCATAAAACCCTTAAAAACAAACAACAAATAAACAACCTCATCATCATCACTACCACCACTACTACAACCATCACCACATCATCATCATCACTATCACTACTACTACACGTACTACTACTACAACCACTACCATCACATCATAACTCTACCTCGTACCCCAATTCCGAATTGGGTTACAAATGAAGAATCACGCCGTGACTGTCAGTTCACGTTCGACTGTCAAGAAGGCTGGACGCGTCTTGTTTTGTCTATTTAATGCAAACCATTGTGTTAATTTTCCTTATTCTTATTGGAGTTTTAATCTCTTATTAGACCTGTGACATATCAATTCCCAGTGGAGTATATTATTAACAACTTTGAAAGTGGTGCTTAATGATTTAAACTTTTGAGGAACATTTTTAAAGAATTACTTCGAATAAAAGGATAAAATTGAAGATTTGAACAGGGAATTTTCTACCCCCGCGAGGGAGAAAACTTAAACAGTTCCCATAACATCTCCCGAGGGAGTGTTAACTCATATTATTAACACTGTGAAAGTGGTGCTTAATGATTTAAACTTTTGAGGAAAAAAGTCTAATTACTTCAAATAAACAATGGAACCAGATAAAGTTGAAGATTTGAATAGGGAACTTTCTACCCCCGCGGGGAGAAAACTAAAACAGTTCCCATAACATCTCCTGAGGGAGTGTTAACTCATACAAAAAACCCAATTTCTTCTCCCGCGGGAGAGAAAAAGAGGGGTAAATATGGAGAATGCAAAAAAGACAGTAGAACATACCATATGAGAAAATTAGAACCTAAAACAAAAACAATTGGAATTGAGACAATTAATGAGGGGCCATCACATTTGGTAAGCAAGGAAACCCACGCTAAAACCCACGCCTCGAAGGCTTCAAGTCACTGACGCAACTATTAATGACTAATCACGACTCCAGTGAACCGGCGTCAAAGAAACGAAAGCCGAATGAGATCGAAAAGGGGGGAAAAGTCACGCACACTATAACCGCAACCAGCGACCTCGACGAATTAGAGATTCTCGAAAATGATATGGTATACGAAGATGAGAAAGAAAAAGAGGTGGAAGAAAGTGAGGACGAAGATGAAGTTGATAATGAAATAAAAGAACTGGAACAGTTTTTTAATGTACCGGAATCGTTTGGTGAAGACATTCACGAATCGGTGGCAAAGATAGTCAATAATGGAGTGTGCGCTAATGTCAACGGAAAAAATCAAGAAAGTGTTGGATAAACACCTTTGCCCTAAAAACACCCCCAACCTCAGAATCCCTTGAATTAACCCTCAAGTATGGCGTATACTGCCTACTTATGCAAAATCTAAGGACACGACGATCAATAACATTCAATTGTTAATGAGCAAAAGTTTAACCATAACGGCTAAACTGCTGAGCGACTTAGTTAAAAGGAGCCAGGAAAAGGACACTAAGAGGGTAATAGAGGTAAAAGCAATGACTCCATTAGTCACGGATTTGTTAAGAGTGGGATCAGCTGTATATACGAATTGCAGCCAAATTCGAAAAGAAGCACTTAAGCCTTTTCTGAATGAAGAATGTGGAGAATTGTGCAAACCGAAAGAAAGCACATCAACGGAGTTCCTTTTTGGAGATAATTTAGACGAAAGCATTAAGACAATTAATGATACCCACAAGCTTTCGAAAGCCGTGACAAAACCTGGCACGTTCCACTTTGATGGAAAATCAAAAAATGGTCAAGGGAGGATGCCTTACCCCTCACCATCCCGAACCCACAAAAGCAGAGGGGGGAGAAGATGGCGACCGATAACAAGAGGAGGACGGGGAGGAACGAAACCCTTCTCACAGAACCAAATTTAACTTTAGGACAACAAGGACAAGTGAAGGGAAAAGAAGACAATAGCGTAAGTTTAGAATTTAAAAATACTATAGACAATTTCACAGGGGGAAAAACAAAATTATATATACAGAAATGGCAGGAAATCACTAAAGACCAATGGGTGTTAAACCAAATTAGGGGAGTTTACCCAGATCTTTGTTTTACCCCTGTGCAAACTTTTATACCAAAAAGCATAACATTTTCAGAACAGGAAAGAATACTAATTGAAAAAGAAGTTAGAGAATTAAAAGAGAAAAATATTATCCAAGCAGTCAGGGATGACGAAGATAACCAGAATCAATTTTATTCTAATATATTCGCTAGAACTAAAAGTAATGGGAACCTTAGAATTATTCTCAACCTTAAGCATTTCAATAAATACGTGAAATATACACATTTTAAAATGAGCAGTCTTCAAGAGGCGATTTATTCATTTCAGGAACAATACTTTGCTTGTTCATGTGACTTAAAAGATGCTTATTTCAGTATTGCACTACATGAGAAAGCTAGAAAATTTTTCAGATTTATGTTTTCAGGGGAAAAGTTCGAGTTTACTTCACTCGTAATGGGTTTCACTGATGCTCCGCGGATTTTTACAAAAATCACAAAAGCAGTACTTGCTCGCCTGAGAGACGAAAACATTATCATAATTATGTATATAGACGATGCCCTCATATTGGGGAGAACATATTTGGATTGTTTACGAGCTTGTAACAGAGTTTGTAAGCTATTTGATGAACTAGGCTTCACTATAAATACCAACAAGTCTTGCCTTATACCAACCCAAGAGATTACATATTTAGGGTTTGTCTTAAATTCAAAGACAATGACCATTAGACCAACAGAGGAAAAGATTAGAAAAATTAAAAATCTTTGTCGTTACATTCGTGAAGAATTTATTACCATCAGAAAATTAGCGGAAATCATAGGAACACTAGTTGCAGTCTGCCCTGGTAACGAATATGGAAATTTGTTTTATAAAAGATTGGAGAAAGCCAAAGAAAGCCAACCTTCTTCATCATCCAGTAACAAAACAGAAGGTTCACCCCATATTACACAACAGCAGAATGATAGCCTGCCGCTTGTCCGGGAAATTCTCCAAAGTGCAAACATTTCAGAAGAAATTAGTGAAATCATTATCAATTCATGGCGACGAAATACCAGAAAACAATATACTACATACATCAGGAAATGGCTTGTATTTTGTAATAAAATCAGTCAAAATCCCTTTCCGCCGTTGGCATCAACACTACTAAAATTCTTACACGAACTTTACTCGACGGGATTGGGATACAATAGTTTATGTTTAGCTAGATCAGCAATTGCCAGTTTGGACATATTAGAATCTGAAAAGAATTCAATTGGTAGTCACCCCCATGATCAGGCGATATCTAAAAGGAATATTTCACCAAGCTCCTAGTTTACCTAGGACCGTGTCTACATGGGACCCTAATATAGTTTTGGATTTCCTGAAAAAATTGTCCCCCTGTAAATCCTTAAGCCTCAAAGACCTAAGTTACAAGACTAACATGCTTATGCTCCTCACAACCGGACAGAGAGGACAAACAATTTTATCGGGTCGAATAGACGAAATGAAAATAAAACTTAACAAAATCAATTTTAAAATTCACACCTTATTAAAGACTTCAACCCCGCATCACCACTTATCCGATCTTACGCTTAAAGCGTATCCTCCAGATAGAAGAATTTGCACTGTTACTTATATAAAAGAATATATTCAGAGAACCAAATCTATAAGAAATTCTAAACAATTATTCATACACCTAAAACCGCCACATGAAGCAATCTCTAGAGATACCCTGAGGAGATGGACAAAAAAGACAATGGAGTTAGCGGGCATTGATATCAGTATTTTTAAGCCCCATTCCACCCGGGCAGCATCTACTAGCAAAGCGGCCACAAAAGGAGTTCCACTTGATGTAATACTGAAAGCGGGAGGATGGAGGTCAGAGACCACGTTTACAAAATTTTATCATAAGCCAGTGGAGAGAACGAAAAAGGATTTCAATAGGGCAGTACTGGATAAATAACAAGTTATAGTGCTACGTGGATTTCATTATTTACGTCATAACAGACAAACGCTTTAAAGCTTCATTTGTAACCCATTTCGGAATTGGGGTACGAGGTAGAGTTCGAAAATTAAACGAACTCACCTGTGATGTTTAATTGAAACTCTGACGAGTCCCAATTCCGAATGGGGAACAAATGCCCACCCATTGGTAAATATCATCTAAACTCATTAGACTATAAGATAATAGTGTTATAGATTATACTTGTATGTATGTGTCCCATCCCGTTTCATTTGTTCCGTATGTCTGTTCTGACGCGTTAAAGCCTGACAGTCACAGCGTGATTCTTCATTTGTTCCCCATTCGGAATTGGGACTCGTCAGAGTTTCAATTAAACATCACAGGTGAGTTCGTTTAATTTTCGAATTACCACTACTACTCCAACCACCACCACCACCACATCATCATTACCACTACTATTACAACCACCACCACCACCACATTATCATCACTACCACTACTACTACAACCACCACCACGTCATCATCAGTAGCACTACTTCTATAATCACCACCACCACATCATCATCCTATCATCACTACTACAACCACCACCTCATCGTCATCACTACCACTACTACTAAACTACAACCACCACCAGCACCACCACCACATCATCATCATCATCACTACTACTACTACTACTACTACTACTACTACTACTACTACTACTACTACTACTACTACTACTACTACTACTACTACTACTACTACTACTGCTACTAATACTACAACTACTACTACAACCACCACCACATCATCATCACTACTACTACTACTACTACTACTACTACTACTACTGCTACTGCTACTACTACTACTACTACTACTACTACTACTACTACTACTACTACTACTACTACTACTACTACTACTACTACTACTAATACCACCACCACCACATCATCACTACTACTACTACTACAACTACAGCTACAACCACCAGCACCACATCATCATCACTACCACTACCACTACTACTACAACGACCACAACCACATTATCACTACTACTGCTACTGCAACCACCACCGCCACATCATCATCACTACAACTACTGCATCAACCACCACTACCACACCATCATCACTACCACTACTACTACTACAACTACCACCACATCTTCATCACTTGCACTACTACAACAACCACATCATCATCACTACCATCATAATATAGTTTTAGTTAGTTTTCTATTTAGAACTATACAATATGTAAACACAATGCCAAATGCCATCCCAATTCCCTTTTATGTGTGCGGAAATTCCTCTTTCGGCAATGAAATTCCTAAGAGTGGTGTCTGAAATTCCTGTGAGCCAAATTTAAAGTTGGCATCTCTTTTGTGTGTGCTTGTGTGTGTCAATGAGTATGTTTCAGCCAAAGTAATTTGTAATTTAAGCGCTAAGAGTCTGTTGTCTTGGAGTTATAGCTCTTGATATAAGTTTTCAGCTTTATTATTATTATTAAAAAAGATTTTGAGTCACATTTACTCATCTTATTTTTTCCAAATAGCAAATAATTAATGGTCTGTTATATGTTTTTCCCATTTGTTTTGTTTTATCTGTCTAAAAACTAACGATAAATATTGAATTGTAAGCTTCAATTTATTAGACGAAGATGAATACTGTGGACATTTCATGTTTCCTCTTTATCAACAAAACAGGATGAATGAGATAATGTGATTGTGATAGTGATTCATCTGTCTGAAGAATGAATGAATGGTCTAATTGAAATAATAAATATGCATATTTTGAATTTATTATTTTCTTTGAGGACTTGCTATATTGGGTTTTTTTTATTTACATAATGAAGTTCAGTTACTTCCAGTCAAGAGCTTCATCTATTTAAAGCTGTAAATGATGTGAATTTGAATTTTTTTCTTCATAATTTTACGATTTTGCTTTTTGTTGTGCGGTACAAAACAACAGTGTACATTTCTTTACACAATGTGATGATGGTTACACATAACAGTTATAGTGAACAGGTGATACCTTACCATCAAAAGTAAGGCAATAATGATTTGAAATCATCAACAACAACAACAACAAAAAATAAAGGAGACGTAAGAAGGATTGACTGAGGTGGGATGAAGAATTCTATTAGGTTATCAGCTATTAAATTTTTATCATTCACCTTTCAGACAGGTAAACTTCAGTCATTGATGGAGTCAATGACTGTTGAGGAGGAGGACCAAATGAAGAACATGTTACGAAGGGTCAATGAGGTGGCCAAGGTAAGAGGATTAATCATATATTACCTCTGTGAAATAGATGCAGAGAATATAATTTTGATTGAAGTTAGTATCATTAATTTTAATCTTGACCTCTACATTCTGGTTGCGCATTAATTTTAATCTTGACCTCTACATTCTGGTTGCGCAGATATTTATACACTGCAGTCCACTGAAGATAAACTCCCCGGGACCAGGTTTATCTTATCCAAAACTCAAGGGTAACAACCTAGGACTTCATAATATATAGATGTCACTGGTAACAACCCTTCAGTGGCACAAACATTTGGTTATCTATTAGTTATTCCCTTTTAATTAATACATCCAGAAAGACAGCCTAGATTCCTGTTGAGCTTGGTTAATGTAAACTGATAGTGACTTTTTTTTTTTTTTTTTGGGACTATAATTTGTCATTAGTCATCTTCCCCATGCTTGGAAATGCAGAGTAAGAATGAATCAAAATAGGTGAGTTGGGACGCTATTATTACTCAGCCCTAGTCTATTTTGCCAAGGCCTAAACGATCAAGTTAAATTACCTTTGGTGGTATTCAACCAAATATCATCCAAGTTTATAGTTCCCCTCTCAAGAGTGGATACCCACTTTTACTCGCTCATACCATCAACATTAAGACAGTGGAATAGTCTCACATCTGCAAAGAAAGAAAAATACTGTGGTCTGTAGAATCTTCAAATTTGAAGTTACAGACTTAATAGGGAGAAGAAGAAGGAGAACGAATCAATGAATATAGGAATAAATCTTGAATTGGAGTAACCTGAATAATGATCAATTTTAATTTAATCTATCTTTCAATTTTCTTTTATTAAAGAATTATTTATTGCAGTTAATCCTTCTTCCTCCTACATACTGACTACTAATAAACTAAATTCTCTCTCTCCAACATACTATCAATTTTTTCATGACGATAACTTATCACTGGCTGAGTGCTCTCTCCTGTAGTTTATTTTCCTCTATGGCACAAACCCCCCATGTTCACACTACGCACTGGACTAATATAACCGGTGTTGTTTCTATGTAATCCAAGCCCAGGCCTCGTTCTGAAGCAAAAGAAAATCAGCTGATCGTTAAAATAGTAACAAAAGTGGAGGTGCTCGGCAATTATTCCAAGAAAGACTTTTAAAACGCTGTAAACAAAATAATAATAATAATAATATCACTTAATGACCTAATGTTATAATTACCATCCATAACAACCTGTCAAAATCACATATTCTGGATGATGCCAAGCTAAAGTGATAAAATAATAAAGACTACGATTAACCAGTGATCGGTGGACTACACATGCATACAAGTACCATGATTATTTTGAAAAAGAGTAATACATTAAGTTTTAAAGACAATTCAACCACAATAACATCAATAACAATATGAGACTATTGTTTTAATTTCATAAAATCAAACACTTATCCTCTGCACCCTATATTGAACAATGTGTTTAGTATGTATTATACAAACAACATTCGTTTAGACAGGCTGTCGGGAGTTTAGCGCCAGTTATATTTGGGCGACCATGATTGGGATTTCACTGAATTCACTTATTATTATTATTATTATTATTATTATTATTAATATTATTATTATTATTATTATTATTATTATTATTATTATTATTATTATTATTATTATTATTATTATTATTATTATTATTATTATTATTAGTATCATAGTCTTCTTTCTTCTTCTTCTTCTTCTTCTTCTTCTTCTTCTTCTTCTTCTTCTTCTTCTTCTTCTTCTTCTTCTTCTTCTTCTTCTTCTTCTTCTTCTTCTTCTTCTTCTTCTGATTAATAATAATAATGATAACTGGTTGGGGTTCCCGACCTCCCATAGTGGGCAGGGAGGCTTTTACTGTGTCTTCTATCCCCCTTTATCTGTTTTCCAACTTGCTTCTGTCTCTGTCTTGGGATGAGTTTGCTTGGTTTTGTTCTGGCCCTGGTCAGATACCCTAGATGGGAGGGAAACAGTCAAATGTATCGTTAGTTTTGGGAGATTAATTTTTTTTGTCTTGTAAATGATCTGTCTGTTATGCACTGTATTATGATTTATTTACAGATTATATGTGATTTGTAAACATTTGAATGTATTCCTTCGAGTG
>NC_088362.1:38748225-38828225 GCF_034508935.2 Berghia stephanieae
ATATATATATATATATATATATATATATATATATTTCCTTTCTTTAAAAAATATAGCCTTGTGGAGAACATTGTGCTTATTTGAGTCAATAAAAAAATTGATACGGCGCACAACTCTACTGAAAGATTTGAAAAATAGAAATGTATTTTTTACAGATAGATAAACAGATAACTTGATTTCCTTTTATAATTTAATGTCAGTTTGAAAGTTCGTTAAGTCAAACAGATATCATAAAAAATTTACCGAAGACACTAACACCTCATGACCACACCCTCAACTCTGTCCAGTAGAGTTGCGTGGAAGAAAAAGAAAGTAGAGAAATTCCTGAGCAAAGGGGGGGGGGGGGGGGGGGGGTTTGCTAGGAACTGTCAGATTGGCATTTTTCAGCAAATCGTGGCATTCATAGTGATATAATTCACTTGATCACATGACGGTACAGAAATTTTAAACAAGTTTCACCGATTAACAACATCAACGAATATTACTGCTGTAGACGGTGGGCTGGCAGTCGAAACCCTCCCCCCCCCCCCCCCCCCCCCCCCCCCCATTTGGGATTTTTGTACACCCATATTTTCTTAAAGAGTACCCATAGAAGTGTTAAAAAATCGATGTTAGCCACTTTGCAAGTGTAGCCTTTACAGAGTTATCGCCCCTGAAAGGTCACGTGGTGCAGAAAAATTAGACAAGGACTAACAAACTTTGAAGGTTGATAACTTTGCCAATTTTTGTTGTAGAGTCTTAATATTGGTTTCAAAAGAAAGCCTGAAAGTTATTTTATACGTCCATATTAAAAATATGGTACTGAAAACGTTATCTTTTAAAATATTGACTTTAAAAGGTCGAAAAAATATTTTTTTGCGATTTTGAACATCTGTCAAACTTTTTAAAACAAAAACTATAAACAATTTTATATGTCTTTAAAAACAAAAGTTGTAGAGAGTGCAATGTACAAAGTATATGCCAAATTTGGAAGTATTCGAAGAAGTAGTTACGGAGTTGGCGCTTATTTAAGGTCAAAATAGACCTAAAATTGTCCAAAGATTACTATTTAAGAATTTATGTAAACATAGTCTTGTAGCATCTCAAATAAAAGATCTCGGTGAGTGGAGTGCAGATATGAACATTATAATAACATGATATTTTATCTTATGTATTTAGTGACACTACAAAGCACAGTTAAGCAAGAACGACTTAATAGATCGATAACAGATGCTATTGTGTCACCAATGGGCGCTGGAAGATGCCCAAGCATATACTGCTGGACTGCTGGGTGTATCAGTAAGACACCGTACAGGTAATGCACAACTCATTCATATATTGAACAGATTTGGACACACTATTTCATATTCAGCAATTCTGGAAATCGAAACTGCCATTTGTGACAGCATTACCAACTCCAGAACATTCTTCCTCAGCAAATCAAAACAGAGAACAACCTTGTAACTCACTTCTGCTGGGATAACTTCGACCTAGCTGAGGAAACATTTTCTGGTTCAGACACAACACATACGACACACGAGATAGTGATTCAGGAAGTAAGAGAAAAGCCTAACGAGGAAGTGACCAATGAAAAAGAAATTGATGGCTGCCAGACAGACACGGGTCAAACAACTGTTACACAGAGTAAAAGGCGATCCATGAATTACCAACCCAAAGATTTACCACCGTGTTTCTTAAAGCAAAAAACAGAACCAACCATACCGACACTTGAAGTATGTGTACCATGTTCTGTACTAGGTGAAGTTCCACTGTGGATGTTTTGTAGATCCAATCTAGAAGGATTGAGAGAGACAGTTCCTGGCTGGCAAGGATGGGTTTCTGCTTTGGGAAAACTCATGCAAGGGACAGGTTTTGAAGAAATTATCATAGAATCTGGCATCTGTGCAAGTGGTTCTATGAACAAAATGATGAGTGGAAAGCACTATAATAGAGCACTGAGAGTTCACATGTTGATGTTAGAGGCTCTAGAGAGATGTTTATTTAAACAGTTTGAGCAGCATACCAACTACAACATTCTCATCAAATTTGTGAAAAAAGAATCAGTGAGTCCATGCTCTTCACGAAAATAGTCTCGAGTGTGCATCAGAGAATGAAGACTTCAAAGATTTGTGGATGCGATACTCACACTTTAGGGAAGGAGTTCACCAGGGATGGCTTGGAAAAACAGCCCAATTTTGGATTAAGTATATGGATAAAGTTTGACTGTTGCTAAAATTTCAGCGAGACACAAAGACCAACAACTTCATTGTTCATGTCCAGTGCCTTCAGGAACTATGTCCCTTATTCTTTGCAATGGACCATCAGATTTATGCTAGATACGTGTCAGCATACCTCATGTCTCTGACCAATCTTTCCCATTCACATCCAGGTGCTGATGAGTTGCTGAAAAACTGTAGACATGTTGATCGAGCAGACTATCAATCGGCAAGCAAAATCTAAAGGGGGGATTATTGACTTCAGCAGAAATATGCCTACATATCATCGCTGGTGTCTTACCAGACCCACAAGAGATGAGTATTTAAATGCCACTCTCGAACAAGCCGACATGAATAAGGAAGACACCTCCATTCACAAAGAAGAAAGACCATCAAAAATACGGGAAAGTGAGGCTGCTATTCAGCGTGTGCATTCTGCAGTTAACAGATTCATAAATCCCTTTGATATTGACGAAAAGGAATCTTTAATAATATGTTTATCTTCAGGGATGAGAGCAGCAGAAAATATTTCTGATGATCTTTTGTCTGTTGACCAAAAGGGCCAGGAACAATTTAATGAATTTGTTCAAAAACGTCTGGTGGAGAAAGAACATTCCTTTCACAAGCCCATAAAAAAGACATCTCTGAAGACGTTTCATAACGACCATAAAACTGTCACTGTAAAACCATCAAAACAACAAAGTGTACAGATCGCTGCACAGAGAAACATTTTTGAGCAGTTATTGATGGTCAGTACACATCATGACTTGGATCTGCAAAAAGTGTTGGCATATCCTCTAAGTCCAATCCCATGGGCCCTTGCAACACCAGATGGACTTCCAACAAAAACAGACAAAAGTGCATTGATGCATGAATTAGAAAATCCTGTCGCTCTTGTTGATGTCACAAACAATACGAATACATGCAAAGAAGTTGTAATTGATGGAAATGCTGTCTTTCATTCCCTAAAAAGTATTCCGGAAACTTTTGGCCAGCCGTCAGAAAAGATCTTTCAACTTTTACCCTCAGCTAAACGTATTCATTTTGTGACAGATTCGTATAACACAAAATCCATCAAATCTCTTGAACAGACCAGAAGACGCTCCAGTCAGACAAAACCCTTGTTATTGCGGGGGCTATCTACAAAAACGCCAAGAGATTAGAAGTCTTTTCTATCTAATGATGACAACAAGAAAAATCTCATCAACCTTATTCAAAAGTCATGGGAGGATGATACAAAGGCAAGGAAATACTGTTTGTATCAGAAGAACAGTGCACTTGCTTGACAAGTAGAGACGGAGTAACAACAGAAGCCACCATCGTACACTCATTATGTTCATCACATGAAGAAGCAGACAGCTGCATTATACTTCATTGTTTTCATGCAGCCAAGAGTGATTGTGATGAAATTATTGTTCACTCTCCAGATACAGATGTCTTTCTACTGATGATGTACTTTGCAACTGAAATTTCAAATCCGCTGTTTTTATGGACTGGAACAGGATGTCATCGCAGACTTATCAACATATCTCTATTATCTCAGATGCATGACACAAGTTTGATTCGTGCAATTTTGGGATTTCATGCTTTTACAGGATGTGACACCACTAGTGCATTCATTTGAAGATGAAAAATTAAGCAATTGAAAATCATGAAGGCAAAACCACAGTTTCTTCTTGCATTCGTGGCTCTTGGTGTGAATGAAATTGTGGATTCTAAGCTTCTGGATGACTTGGAACAGTTTGTTTGCTTTATCTACAATAAAAATACTTATTCAGATGTGAACAAATTGCATTTTGATATGGTTCGTCAACGGTTCCACACAGGGTCTGGAAATATTCTGTCACTGTCAAACTCTGTTGGAATTGATTTTAGCCTGCTGCCCCCATGCCGATTCACTCTTCAAATGCACATCATGCGTGTGAATTATCAGACGCTTCTTTGGAAGAAATCCAATATCTCATTTCCAAATCTGCCACCTCCTGAGGATCATGGCTGGAGGGTGACTACTGATGGACACCTAGAATGCAACTGGTGTGCTGGAGACATTGTTCCACAAGATCTGGTGGATATGTCAACTGGTCAGCCAGATGATAGTGAAGATGATGTTTTCAAAACCCTTTCAGCTGATGAATTTGACAGTGACAACAGTGAGGAAGAAACGAGTGACAGTGACAGTGACAGCAAAGAGGAAAAAGATACCCAGCTTCTGCAGCTGAGTTGGTGGAGCAAAGTACATCTTGAGCTAAGCCCGTCATATGCTGCCATTGATAAATTATTATAAATTATTTTAATGAAATAACTATATTCTGCTAATCGAGAGCTTTAATTTGATATGCAACATGAATATATAGATTATTGACTCAATTTTGAAAAAAAAAATATTCACAGGCTTTCGGTATTTTGGGCATTAAATGACTTCCCATTCAAAAACTATCACTTCAGGTGCTTTCAAATTTGGCATGTACGTTAAGTTACAGTACATCTACATTTTCATTTATTTAGAGCATATTGAACTATTCATTTTTCAATTGTTATTGTTATTCTTAAAAATAGATATTGAAAAACACAAGAAAATTGCTTTTTGACCTTTTGTCATGGATTTCCTTCAAGACAAAAATCTTGAAACCTTAATATCGTAACTTATGTTTAGGTATAGACTGTGGCCTCTCATTTGGAACCGATTTGAATGTTCTAGAGCTAAAACTAAAAAAGTTATGAATATTTTAAATGGGTTGGTACTTTTTTTTGCACCACGTGACCTTTCAGGGGCAATAACTCTGTTAAGGCGACACTTGCCAAGTGGCTAACATGCTCAGATCACTTCCTAAGGAGGTTGCCTAACATAAAAAAGTAGTGGAATAAAATCCCAAAGGGGGGGGGGGGGTATAGCCAGCCCACGGTCTACTGATATTACTGTCGTTTTTATGCCATCGATATGATAATTATTGCCCTGGGAAATATTTAGTTAATCGTTGTTGGCAAACTGTCAGTTGGATCTGTCTAGCTTCTAGCCCGAACAAACCAAAAGTAGACAGATTAGGGGACATGATATTTTTCGCGTCCGCTTCAGATTTTCATTTGACCTCACATAAGTTAAGTAAAGGGGAGACATTCCGAAAGCTTCTACATCCCCAGTATTCATTCAATTTGTATTTTCACCGTTGATCTTTTGTCAGGCGTTTATTTATTCAATTTGTCATCATATAAAAGCGTTTTAAAAACTCTAGAACAAACCTTGATTGATATCTACTGACTGATAAACTAAAATCATGCCGAATAAAGCATGGCATCGACGACAAGCACATCGATTAAAATGTGCATCTAATCGTAATCAAGCTAATCAAGAAAATGATTCTGGCAATATCGAATGAAAATAGTTATTTCCCCGCGAAATTGCGGGCTTTTTAGTAGTAGTAGTATATATATATATATATATATATATATATATATATATATATATATATATATATATATATATATATATATATATATATATATATATATATATATATATACATACTGTATATATATATATATATATATATATATAATATATATATATATATATATATATATATATATATATAAACATTATAAGTATAATTATTATTACCAGGAGTAATAATAATTATACTTAAAATGTTTACAAATAGCTCCTTTTATCACAAAGTTGAGCACTGCTATTTCATGGTTTTTGCTTTTATTGTTTATTTATATATATATATATATATATAATATATATATATATATATATATATATATATATATATATATATATATATATATATATATATATATAGAGAGAGAGAGAGAGAGAGAGAGAGAGAGAGAGAGAGAGAGTGAGAGAGAGAGAGAGAGAGAGAGAGGGAGAGAGAGAGAGATAGAGAGAGAGAGAGAGAGAGAGAGAGAGAGAGGGAGGGAGGGGGAGAGAGAGAGAGAGGCGCGTCAGCTCAGCTGATTAAATAGTGAAAACGTACACTGTTGGTACGAACCGCCCCACACTTTTTGTACCGCTCTAGAAGTCGCACGCCAAGTAACGTTGAGAACTATGACTTCCCGTTCTCAGTGTTACGTTACACTTCAGTGGGAAGTGCAAGGGCACTAACCACAATAATATTTTATATAACAAAAACAATGCAAATAATGGATTATATCCCTTGAATCATAATAATAATACCAAGATATTACATTTACTATCCCATTTTATTCATTTTTACTGGCGCTGTTATGACCTAAATGTGTTGCAAGCGCTGTAAAACCCTTAAAAACAAAACAAACAAACAATAATAATAATAATAATAATAATAATAATAATAATAATAACAATAATAATAATAATAATAATAATAATAATGATAATAATAATAGTAATAACAATAATAGTATTGGTAATAATAATAATAATAATAATAATAATAATAATAATAATAATAATAAAACAAGTAGTTAGGGGGATATAGTCTTTGGTGTATATGTTCAATATTTCTGAGAATAATTCCTTCAAAACAAAACTAAAAAAAAGAAATGAATAAAAAATATCTATTAGGCCGTCTACTTAAATTACACACAACAGTCTTGAAATTCACAATCACAATTAATCCATGAAAATTAAACATCCCAATATCATAAGAAGGAATGAATTGAACACAGGAATGCATTTTAATTGGAGACATAGAGCCTATTAAAATCTTAACATAGCATTACTTGCAAACAAAAGTACCCACTCTGCGTTTAAAGGGGTTGTGACCGTCACATTGTAAATTGTGGCCGCGTTAGGGTCATCAATGTCCTAAAGACTGACATACAATCAATGCGAACTTTAAAGAATTAATTCTAGAATACACATACACACACACAACAACAACAAATTAAAAAAAATAAAATAAAAATTACTGAAAGCTGTACCCTACATTGATGTTATCCTTCATATTCAGAGAATTGAAGAGGAACTTGATTTGCTGAAGTGAATATCGTATTCAACTACAAACTGACAAACATGATAAATACCTGAATAAAATTTCATTTTAATCTAGAAAACAGGTCAGAGCTTACTGTTTTGCTTATTGATTACATATCTCTTTCATATAATTTAAATTTTCTTTGCTGGGGTTCACATACACTCCCCGTTATTGCAAAACCTTGGTTAGTAAGATAAATTGTGTATATCAATCTTAAACTTAATCACAAATCTAAATGGTGGAGGTATTTATAGAAACAGCTAATTATTAAAAAATTCACGGATCAGTCTATTTATTTGCATCCTGCATATTTAGCTTAATTAAATGAACATATTAAAAAAAATTGTATTGCAATATTCATTTGATAGCAACATTATGATTAAATAATGCAGTGGCTTAATCGCAAACTTTCTGCACTTCATATGCAAGACAACGATTCTTTAGCCCCCATAATCACGTATTCTGCTTATGTGTTACATTTCTCAAAGAGAATTCTTTTCTATTTAATCAATTTGATCTCAAAGTTTCTGCACTTTATGAACAAGACCATGATGCATAAGTCTGCACCCGTTAATCACACATTCTGCCTTTGTATTCCATTTCTCTAATCAACTTCTTTTCTGTTTAATCAATTTAATCGCAAAGTTTCTGCACTTTATAAACAAGACCTTGACACTTATGTCTGGACTGTTTAATCACAAATTCTGCTTTTGTGTCCCATTTTAGAATCAAATTCTTTTCTATTTAATCCATTTATTTGCAAACTGTTGACACTTTATAACCAAGACCACGACGCTTAAGTGTGAACCGGTAAATCGCATATTCTACCCCTGAGTACCATTCTCGAATTGGATTTAGATTTAATTTAATAATAATTTTATTCGCAAACTTTCTGCACTTGATAATTATATGCAAGACCATAGTGTTTTAGTCTCCACCAGTTAATCGCATGTTCTGCCTAAGATGTACATTTCTCTACTCAAATCTTTTCTATTTAACCATTTTAATTGCGAACTTTATATTTATAATCAAGCCAATGGCGCTTTAGGCCTCATTGGATAATCACACAGGTAATGTATTACACATAATCATTTTAATAGCAAACTTTCTGCACTTGATAATTATAAGCAAGACCATAGTGCTTAAGTCTACACCGGTTAATCACATGTCTGCCTAAGAAGTACATTTCTCGAATCAGAATCTTCTCTATTTAACCATTTTAATTGCAAACTTTATATTTATAAGCAAGTCAATGATGCTTTATCTGACATTGGATAATCACACACTCAGCTCATGTATTACATATCCCAAATCAAATTCTTTCCCATATAGACACTTTAACTGTAAACTTTCAGCACTTTATATGCAATGCCACTGATGAGTTTATCTTCTTCGGACAAGCTCACGGACGGAGTTTATCTTAAACATTTTCAATTACTTATGATATAGGGCAGAAAAATTGGGACTAGCCTCAGAGTTTATCTTAACGAAGTTTATCTTATGGGGACTGCAGTGTATACTGGAGGTAACATCCCTTCCAAAATTTCCAAGCTTGTGAAAAGGGGGTTGGACAAAAACAATGTAGAAGCCTCTCAGTGGTTATATTATTATATATTTCAGTATGCTCAAGAGAAAGAAGTAAGAGTTATGATAGACGCAGAACAGTCCTACTTTCAGCCAGCCATTCGTAGATTGACCATGGAAATGATGAAACAGTTTAACAGGGAGCGCAGTGTCATCTTTAACACATACCAAAACTATACCAAGGTAAAGACATGATTGAAATTACACACCTACATTTTTAATGTTGCATAGGATATGAAGGGAGTTCTCTGACATGACCAAATACTGATATATAAATTTTAGAGACAATCAGTGGAAAATATGATAGACTCAAATTTCGTTTTTCTAATTGGATAATACCGTACTCTTTCACTACATCTCATCCAAGTCTGTAACCAGTGAAAGATTAAATAGGGATAATCAAGAATAGTTTATTTATCTCAAATCTTACTGCCTTATCCATAACAGTTGATTTTGTGATTCAGTTGTAAAAGAGACTGCAATTTGTAAGTCAAAAATGGAGTAATTGTCAAATTGTTGGCAGAGAACAGTATATAAATCAATATATAACTGTTAATGCAGAAAAGATAAATATTTTTTTTTTGCAACACCAGATTATCATGGTAAGGCACGTGAAATTAGCTACTCCAAACCGCCCGATTCTGCCTCAACAGAAGTTGTTTCTCGAAATATCAGTCTAACTTGCGGCATTTGCTTCATAATTGAGATAGAGAAACATATTTCTAAGACAGTATAATAGAGCTATTATTTTTCTTTCTTTATAGTTCTGGAAATAGGTTAAATTGATTTACTTTGGTACAACTTTCATAGGAAATTATGCTGTTTTGGTGGTCAAATTATACCCCTATGGCTCTCTCTATGGAGATTTATTCACAAGTGGCACCAAAATAACCAAATCTTTCTTATGGTATAACTTACGCTTGGTGTTTGAATGAGTTATCCTCTAAAAAGATTTTTTAAAAACCAAAAACTAACAAAATCAAAGAAAAAAACAACTCTTATTATTTTTTAGCTTCAAAAATTGTATCAAATGAAAGCCCGTCCTTTGTTGTTTTTTATCAACATTTGAGCCGGATCTGTTATTTGGCGCAATTCATGATGTTGATGAACCCAATGCTCCAAATTTGAAATCCATCATATCAACTCTATCTGTGAACGTTATGTCACGAATGACACTTTATTTCATTTTGAGATAAACCAAAGAAAAATATTATGACGTGATTTAATATGTATAGCTTCATTGCTTGTTAGTCCTGAAAACAAGCTTCAATTTGATTGTTTTCTGTTGTTTGTCACTGTATTTAAAATTTTTACCGTACATTTTTGAAAGGATTATAATTTCAGCTGATAGCTGAATCTGAAAAATTTGGTTTTGGGCCATTTGGAATTCGACCAAGAAAGTCCTAACTTCAAAGTTTAATAACTTTTGAAATATTTGTCCTATTATGCTGGTTTTGGTATAAAAAGTCTTAGAATTATACATACTCTCTATAAATAGTAACAGATTTGCTGTATGTATGATTTGAAAATAAAAATGGTTTGGAGTAGCTAATTAAATTGAATCTCTGCAGATGTCTGCTTGTTAAGATTTCAACACCTTGAAGAAGACTTGAATTGAAATTATATTCTTTTGATGTATCAACAGACGGCATATAACGACATTGTAGTCGATCTTGACATGGCTAGACAAGAGGATTTTTATTTTGGAGCCAAGTTAGTCAGGGGAGCTTACATGGAGCAGGTATTTTTGCAGTGTCTAGCTTCAGATTAATACTTAATTAATTACATTTTGTCTGTTGTGAACGTTTATTTTCTCTTATTGATAGCAGTGACAATCTCATGCAAATCCTTGGGCCTCGACACAGGTTAGTGAGAGGGGCAGATATGACAACAGTGGGGAATGGATAGATAAACGATACTTACCAAAGTTGAAGTTTGTCTGTTATTCTACAACACTGGTCGATTGTGAATTCATTTGAGTTATGAACCCTCCAGTTACCGATCACACTTTAAATTTTGAGCAGGGTACTATATGTGCCCAGATACTACCCAACTCTAAAATAAACTGCTCAAGGATCTTATGAAGATAATATAAATCTATCAACAGAACTAGAGGGTAGGGGATATAAATAATGATGTAAAGGGAAGGTAATTGAATTCACAATCGACCAGTGTTGTAGATTAACAAACTTCAACTTTGGTAAATATCATTATCTATCCATTCTACAACACAATTGGTCAAATTGTGAATTCATATGAGACTTCAAAGTCATATAGTAGCACATAATGTATAACGCTGAAAAGCCAGAAAATATTATCGATTCAAGACTAGCTAAATGAAATCGTAAAATATAATGAGATATTCTATAAAAAATTTGTCCAAATCAAAGAATCCATTATACTAAATGCATATCACCCTGCATGACAATAGTAGGGTGAAGTCTGTTATACGAAGAGAGTAATTGAAAAACCCGAGTTACACATGCATGCACCCTACAAAAACACCTAAAACGTAGCTTCCGTAAAATAGCTTGACTCTACTAAAAATTAAGTAAAAAGTCAAGGTCAGACCACTAAAAGAAAGCAAATCGTTGATTTTATACAATAGTTCAACCAATGGGATAGTATTTATGTTTCACTAGTTGATAGTCCTTTGGATTTGAGAGAGAGAGAGTGATTGCTTTCCATATTGTGTTGTTGAGTCGTTCCACTTGCCTATTCCCTCTAGGGTTATATGGAGTTGATCGGCTAGGTGCTATTCCTTTTTCGTGGAGAAATGACTTTAATTCCTCAGACAAAAATTGAGGACCTCTATCAGAATGTACATAGTGAGGCATGCCAAATATTGAAAACATTTGGTTCAGGCAGTTAATTACAGTGGTTGTAGTCATGTCGGCACAAGGGAAGGCAAATGAGAACTGGGAATATTCATCAATCAGTGTCAATAAATAACTATTCCTGGTACAGTTAAGCAGTGGCCCATTAAAGTCAATACTAAGCTTTTCCATTGGCTGGGTAGATTTGATGAGGTTGGACATTTGTTTTGGTTTGTAAAATCTAGGTTTGATTTCAGAGCAGACCGGACATCCAGATGTCATTTTCTTTATTTCTTTACTGTAAGGTAAGTTCTTTGCTCGTACAAAGTGAATCATTCTAGTCACTCCTGGGTGACTGAGGGCTTCATGAATGTGTTTTAAATCGTCACAAGAAGCAACACTGCATGTAGCTCGAGAGAGTGCGTCAGCAGCATGGTTTTCTGGCCCGGGACAGTAGATTACATCGTAGCTGTAACAAAAACTTTGTCATTTTTAACTTTTCCTTTTTGCTTCGTATCGTAGATGAAAGCCACAGACTTTTGATCAGTTACAAGTTTGAAGTGAGCATTGATTAGGAAGTGACGCCACTTTCTGATTGCTTCCACAATTGCGTAAGCCTCTTTTTCGACAGAAGAGTGGTGTTTCTCACTTGACGAGAGTGTTTGGGAGAAGAAGGCAACAGGGCGACCCTCCTGGTTGAGAGTAGCTGAAATAGCAATGTCTGATGCATCAGACTCTACGGTAAGAGGAAGCTGAGGATCTGCAGTTACCAGGACCGCCGTCTCGAGTTCCTCCTTGAGATTGTCAAAGGTCTGAAGTACTTCAGGTGGAAGTGGGAATGTGGTGTTATTATTCAGTAAATGAATTTTATCAGAGAAGTGGGATATCAAGGGAGAGTAATAAGCGAACATGCCACAGGCTCTTTTCTGAGCTTTCAGTGATGTAGGAGGCTCCATTTGGCGAAGTGGTGTTAGCCAGTAACATCAATGAGTTCAACACCTATAACGTTCTTGGATTCATTGAAAGTCAGTCTGTGTTTTTGAGCAACTTCTCTGAAGCGTTTTACATTAGAATTATGTTCACTCCAGTCATCCCCACACACAGTCGCGTTGTCCATATTTATATGGGTATATTCTAAAGATAATAGATTCAGTTTATGACGGGTGGACAGGAATTTTTAGTATCTGACAAGACTTTTCTCTTTCTTCATTCGTGAATGAAATAGGATTAATATATTAGGCACAGAGGATTTATTAATTTACTCTCGGGTTCAGTGTGGAAGTGGTTTTGTCTAGATAGGCATATTTTTCGATGGTTAGACCTGGGCTGTACTCACTCATGTTATGTGTGTTTGGAGCAGTCATAGGTGCATCACGCCAGACTATGGAACCCTCTTGTGAGGTTTCAGACATAGCTTCAGGATTGATTAGCCTTTTTAACTGTCATTACAACTCTTATGACCTACTGGACTCTGGGTGCTTAATCTTTGGTCCTGGCCCAGGGGTAGTGTGCACTAAGTCACCTGTCGTCGGCACAGTTTTCTTCTGTTATACTTTAGACAACCCAGACATAAGATGTCTGAGGCTCTGTCAAGGCCTCATCAGCCAGATTGTTTGCATCGGACAATCTTTATGTATAACCCACATAATTTCCAGACTCTGGCTGCCTAAGCCTTTGGCCCTGGACCGGAGATAGTATGTACTAAGAAAGTCATCTATCAATGGTACAGTTTTCTGCCATTTTTAGCTCTTTTAGCATTCATATTTAAGACATTTAAGACGGTTTTGTGTCTCATATGCTTGGGTCATACAATAGTTGTCTTTTTTTCGTTCTGATGTAGATCTATGCTGCTTCGCTCATGCTATTTGCATTTGGAGCAGGCATGAGTATAGTTTGTCAATGCCAGGGAACCTTTGTGTGAGGTTTTGTACATAGCTTATATGCCCAGGATTGATTATCATTTTTTACTGTCATTATCATTAAGACTAATGACCTATAGGACTTAATCTTGGTCCTGTCCCAGGGGTAGAGTGCCCTAAGTCACCTGTCGCTGGCACGGTTTTCTGCCATTACATTTTAGATTACCCTGACCATAGATGTCAGGTGCTATGTCTAGGCCTCATCAGCCAGATTGTTTGTATCAAGCAATCAATTTATGTTTTACTTTTATTCGGGCGGGGCTTTGACTGTGAGTCAGCCTCTGTTCCGGACCAGGGATAGTATGCACTCAGTCATCTATCACTGCTTTTTTGCCTGACTTAAGGTAGGCAGTTACGTAATTGCCAGGGGGAAAGCACCTTGATGACCCTGATAACTTGTGGGTTTTTTGGCTTCCTCAGCTTCCTCAGCTTTGCCCGGGGCCAGGGATAGTATGCACTTAGTCATCTATCTCTGCTAGATTACCTGACATTTCATACTGGGTGTCAGGGATATCTGTTGTGTAGGGGTGGTTTACCTCTTGCTTTTGGATTATACAGATCCTTAATAGACCTGGTTGGACATTTTATTCACCTCTTTTTTAATTTGATATCTTAATATACATCTTTTTACATATGACGTTAGACATGATCCCTTTATTAGAAAAAGTCTTGTCTTCACTCCGATCTTTGTTACAAATTAAAACAAAATATCCAAGATAATCTGATCAGCTGAAACCATTTATCACTTCCAAAACTTCCTAAGAATGCAAACAACCTCTCCTGTATTGATTTACTGAATTCACTTAGTTCCATGTTCCAACCAAGGGAAGAAAAAACAAAACAATTTTTTAAAAAAGTTATGGATGACAAAATCTATATGTAGTTATTCAAAATCGTCCCACTGAAAAAGCAGTGTAGCCTGATCTCGCAGTCTGACGTAATGGTAAATAATAAGCGATATGTACGCCCTGATAAAGGCAAGACAAAACTATCATAACGAGCATGTGATTAGTTGGTGTACAAAAAAGAAAAGGGTAAAAAGTTCCCAATTGTCTTGATCCACAAGAAAAATGCATCATAACAGGGTAAATTCTTTGGAGGAGTTGACAGAACGTCAAACCCAGCACAAGTTCAGTCCAGCCGACTAGAGACAACTGATAATAATGAATATTTCAAATGATGATATTGAATATTAATTACGTTAATCAATATCCCCCCCCCCTCTCCCTCTCCCGATTTGAGAGACTCCACCATTAACACCATGGAAAATAATTCAATGAGATATGTTCAAGGCAATATAGAGAGCAGTTGCTACATATGGAACCAACGTTATACTAAGTGATTTGACAGCTTCCCATATAAAACCATATGAGTGGTTACCATAAGACATAGGGTTACTGGCCTTACAGAGATGTCCGTAGATCAATATAAAATGAAGACAAGTGAAATATCAAAACTGGCTAGTGAGAGGTAGATCGCCGCCATTTTCTTTTTTTCCTACAACCAGGGACGCTGTGCGATTTAGTCTCTATTTTAATTACTTTGGTTGAGCTTGGTTACACTTGATTTGTTGACATAAAATAGAAAAAAGGTCAGGTTTATGATGAATAACTAAATAAGAACTATTAAACTAAACTTTTACTTGTACATATTTGGCTTGGCTCCATCGAGTTTATATTAATAAAGATGATAGCAATAGAATTTAAACATACATCGACAAATAGACAAAAGAGAGAGGGACTTGTTTACTTCTATCTATCTATCTATCTATCTATCTATCTATCTATCTATCTATCTATCTATCTATCTATCTACAGATATATCTATCTTTCTATCTATCTAAGCCCCTCCCACGCTGATTCTTGGTGACATGTGTCCAGTTATGTTTACCATCCCTGGAACGACAGCGGTTCATACAATTCTTTGATTTTATACCACCATTAATCGACTTAACTTAACGCATATTAATAAGGAGACTCAAAGAGTAGGACTCGCCTCTTTGAACCTGCTGTGCAGACTTGCTTGTTCATTTGACACATATCTGTTTTGTGACACACTGCTGTTATTAGTAGGAGTGGATTAAAAGTGAGGAAAACGTGGGAATTCCTTTCAACATTTCGGATCCGTTAATATCTAGAATGTCGATACACAATTCCCTTTGTATCTCTCTTCAAACTTTTGCTGTTCATTTGTACACAATCTTCTTCTTCCATCTCTTTCTCATCTAGTCTCATGTGACTCCTCTCTCTTCACTCTCTCTCTCTTCCTTCTCTCTCTGCCTCTCGCTTCTTCAAATCTCTCTTCCTCATCTCCTCTCCTCTCTCTCTCTCTCCTCTCTCCTCCTCTCCCATCTCTCTCTCTCTCTCTCTCTCTCTCTCCCTCTCTCTCTCTCTCTCTCTCTCTCTCTCTCTCTCTCTCTCTCTCTCTCTCTCTCTCTCTCTCTCTCTTCTCTCTCTCTCTCTCTCCTCTTCTCTCTTCTCTCTCTCTCTCTCTCTCTCTCTCTCTCTCTCTCTCTCTCTCTCTCTCTCTCTCTCTCTCTCTCTCTCTCTCTCTCTCTCTCTCTCTCTCTCTCTCTCTCTCTCCTCTCTCTCTCTCTCTCTCTCTCTCTCTCTCTCCTCTCTCCTCTCTCTCTCTCTCTCCTCTCTCTCTCTCTCTCTCTCTCTCTCTCTCTCTCTCTCTCTCTCTCTCTCTCTCTCTCTCTCTCTCTCTCTTCTTTTCTCTCTCTCTCTCTCTCTCTCTCTCTCTCTCTCTCTCTCTCTCTCTCTCTCTCTCTCTCTCTCTCTCTCTCTCTTTTTTTTCTCAGCAGGCCGGGAGGTGCATACTGTGTCTTCTATCCCCTTATATGTGTCATTGTCGCTTTTTTTATGCTCAATAATGCAGCGTTTCTTGCTTTTTAAAAGGAAAGAGAAAGAGCAGCCAAGTATAACTATGAAGATCCAATCAACCCAACGTTTGAAGCAACAACAGAAATGATATACTCTGTCATAGAGGAGGTAATGAGGCAGATTCATCTGAGGCCTGTTGGGAAAATAGCAGTCATGGTGGCAAGCCACAATGAAGACACCGTCAGGTTCACAATAGAGAAGTGAGTAGTGAATTTTATATTTATTTATTTATTTATTTATTTATTTATTTATTTATTTATTTATTTATTTATTTATTTATTTATTTATTTATTTATTTATTTCTTCTTCTTCTTCTTCTTCTTCTTCTTCTTCTTCTTCTTCTTCTTCTTCTTCTTCTTCTTCTTCTTCTTCTTCTTCTTCTTCTTCTTCTTCTTCTTCTTCTTCTTCTTCTTCTTCTTCTTCTTCTTCTTCTTCTTCCCCTTCTTCTTCCCCTTCTTCTTCTTCTTCTTCTTCTTCTTCTTCTTCTTCTTCTTCTTCTTCTTCTTCTTCTTCTTCTTCTTCTTCTTCTTCTTCTTCTTCTTCGTCTTCGTCTTCGTTTTCGTCATGATCATCATCATCATCATCATCATCATTATTATTATTATTATTATTATTATTATTATTATTATTATTATTATTATTATTATTATTATTATTATTATTATTTGTTTTGGAGATATAGATGAACGTTTATAACATCCCCCCCCCCCCCAAAAAAAAAAAATAGTAATAATAATTCAAGGTTATTAGAAAAAAGTTGTGAAAAAAAAACTGATTAAAACTAGCATTGCCTCTCTTGGAATGAGATGAATTGGTTTTGCGCAGCCTTTGGCCGGAGTCTTTGTCTTGAAAACAGGAACTGGGTGTGCGCTTGAGTTTTTCCGTTACAGATGATGCCATAAAAGTACTGTTGACATCCATTTTTTTTTTACGAAAGCGAATGTTTTTCTTGTATTTCATCTTTGGTCTAGATATTCTATGTTTACATGTTAATTTATAGTATATTATTAGTTTAATATTACGAATACAATTTTGCTTTTGACAAAGATCCATCTAAGGCAATGATTTTTGTGTACAGAGGTACGTTTCCTCTTTCATCGACTTTAGTTATTTTTATCTAAGGATATCGTATTACTTTTCATGGCTTATACCAATTAGACTTTAAAAGTTACCTTTTTATTTATTTATTTATTTTTCTTATTGTTGACAGCAGAAGATCTTGAGTGTGACACAATGATGGATTTTACTGGGGGGGGGGGGGGGGGGGGGGGTTCTTTCAGTTTTGGTTTTTAAATGTTTGAGCGGTTATAATTTTATAATCAGATCCGTGAGGAGTCAGTATTAACACATTTGTGCAACTGTGCAAACCAGATAGGTTGCATTATCAAGTGGACGCTACATGTGATTATTTTTGTTAATTTATGTGTGATTGTTTTTCTTTATTTATGTTTATATTTAATCCATTAGAGATTAGCCGTGATGAGAGATAATAAGCTCTTACCAAACCTGTTGTAAAAAGTATGCCCAGCTCTCTCGCCTCCTATTTAATGGCCGCAGATGACATCACAAACCCATACTACAAAGCCCCTCTTTTGTTTCTAATAAAGTGATGACACACTACTGTAGCATTAAATGCCGCTCACTATCGATTTTTCAACCTGTCACAATTTCTTCCATGATGAAATTTAATCATGATATTTTGTTTGACTAATTTCTTGAATTTACCACTTTTTTAGGACGAAAATTTGTTTTGATTAACCGAAGATTGTTGCAATTAACCAGTGACTTTTATATAGAATTAATTCCGTTTTTTGGGAAATGTTGCGATTATCAGAAAGTTGCCATTAACCAGAGTGGACTGTAGTAGTAGTAGTAGTAGTAGCAGCAGCAGCAGCAGCAGCAGCAGCAGCAGTAGTAGTAGTAGTAGTAGTAGCAGCAGTAGCAGCAGCAGCACTTTTTTTCAGAAATTATTAATTTAAAAAATAAAATTTAATATAGGATCTGATTTTATTTTATCTTACCTTTTTCCAGAATGAAGGAATATGGGATAGGACCTGACGACAGGCTTATTTGTTTCGGTCAATTGTTTGGAATGTGTGATCAAGTCAGCTTCCCTCTAGGTTAGTATTCATAAAGCTCAAAATTTATATTTCTTTGTTAAATTGGAGCATTATTCCATTGAATTATTAATAGCAGTTATTTACAGGTAGGGCGACTTAGGAAAATGAATTGACATGATTTTGGATGTTTTGAAGTTGCAGAGAACCTGTGTTTAGATTGAGATAGACAGAGGAATTTGTACCGTTGAAGGTATTAAGAAAAATTGTATATTTGGTGAGATTTTTAAGGAAATTTGTTCCATTCTGAAACCGACTATAAATGACAGATGAAGAAATAAAGGTGACTTGTATTTTGAGTGTTCTGAATTTTTAAAGACCAGTGGAGACCCTGCATTATTTGTGGGGAAATAGAGGCCATTTCGAATAGGCACTCATCTATTCTAATACTATTTAATTGTGGAAATTGACATATATCGAGACCAATCTTTTGAGCCATCAACAACCAAAATCGATCCTGTAATAAGTCTGTATGTAGGTGCACACAAATGAGTCTGGCCTACCCATGGCAGCCAGTCTATGGATCAAACTATTGATCTTGACTGTGCATTACTTGGGTGTAAGAAAAGTGGGGAAATGTGACCCTAAAGCTAAAAGTGAATTTCTGAAGCTAAAATGCTCAGCAACAAGGGTTAAGTGAGTGACAGATAGATAGTTAGTAGGCAATCAGAACTTTTATGTAATCTTCTGGAGACCGCGGGTTCACCACACAACCATCGCGAAGTTACCTGGCCAGCAGTTAAGCTTAATAGCCAATATTCTCAACACAAACATATAACATAGAAATGATTGAGACATTGAGACATTTTTATTCTCTGTTGTCTTCTGGCACTTTTCTACTCACTTCATCTCTTGTTGTTACCAACATAAGTGCCTGCTCCACTCACTTTTCTGAATTAAAAATTCACCCCATATACCGGATCATACTCAATTTCTCAATCGTTTCTATGTTATATGTTTGTGTTGAGAATATTGGCTATTAAGCTTAACTGCTGGCCAGGTAACTTCGCGATGGTTGGGTGGTGAACCCGCGGTCTCCAGAAGTCGGTGAGAGAGAGCTCTAGGAATGACCTGAGTTTGAAACAAATATTTTTGTGTTCGTGGATAGCTCATACGGTAGAGTCACGCTCTCACCGGCCAGGCGGAGTTGTCGTACCAATAAGGTCGCAGGTTCAAACCCCACCACCGCCGCGAACATTTTTTATTCTCTATTGTCTTCTGTCACTTTTCTACTCACTTCATCTCTTGATGCAAATTATTGTGGTATTTGCTCGTTGTATTTCTTTAAAGAAGAAGCTTGTTGCAATGTTTGGGAAACTTCTGTGCACAATATCATACTAAAAGAACTCAATTCCTAAGCGTTTAAGAGGGTAAGAACATCAAGATAGCCTACCAGTGTGTTGAATAAACGAAAACATAGAGCAATGAAGCTACTCGATAGGTTTTCTACAGATGATGTTAAAATGATTGTGTTCACTGACGAAAAGGATTTTATGTTAGACGTGCATAAAAAAAAAAAAAATTGGGAGATCGCTTTGCACAGCATCTACGGGACATTGCCAACACATCGGATACAGCTGTGGCCCGACATTTCAACCTACCTGGCCATCCCGGACCAGGGCTGCTCAAGTTTGTGTATTGAAATTCTGCTATACAGACACTATATCTCAATGCAGACAGGAAACACATGTGATTAAAACCCTTGGATGTTTAAACCTCCGAGGACTCATCACTTGACTGGAATATCACTAAACAGTCGCCATTGAGGTATTTCTGACTTCTATATTTCTCAGGTTTATGTTATTTCATTCATCGTTGGAGTAGATATTATCATGATTAGTTCACATTCATGATCACTCCATTTCTTAAGGATTACTGTGCATTCGTCGTGCTTCTGGATTATTATTTTCACCGCTATATTGGATTTATTGCACAGATACATTTTACACCCATTTCTGTTCTACCCACGATTTCCCTATTTTTTGCGCACCAAAATTTTATGCACTGTTTTAATTCCGCTCAATTTAGAACTCCTTCCTTAGTTACATATCGAATGCCCTTTTTTTTGTTTACTTTCCAAGATTTTTTCTACAGAGAGGACCTAAAAAATATCTCTGTCGTCTATCTGGAATTTAGTAATGTATTTATGCCTTTATTGTTTTTTGTTGTTGGCTGAAGAAGGGTTTTGAGCCAGAAATGTTCAGTGTTTGGAATCTTGCTCTTTTTTGAAGCTGTTATGTTCATTTTTGTTTATTACTTTTTACAGTCCACAGCTTCTAGCAGCCTAGTATCACAATAAAAATAGTCATAACGATGTAGTGTATGGACAGAAAAAATCACAAATACCAATCTACAGGCTATATCATGAACAAAATCATTTTTTAAAGAAAATAATGGTTTCAACTGATATTTCATGTAATGGCAAGACCCAAATACACTTCATTGATACAAAGCAAAGACTAAAGTCAAAACTGATAATTACATAAAACTATTGTAAGAAAATCTTTTATGAACACCTTTATCCAGGAAGGAATTTCCTTTTTCAAAAAGAATATTCATTTCATAGAGAAAGACAACTGGCTGCCTCAATCACCCGGCCTGAATCCAATTCTGAATTCTTTGACCGAAAAGGCAGTGGACAAAGATCTGCATTCACACACAAGAAACATTGAGAGAAGGAATTATTTTATGCTAGGAGTAGATAATGATTGAGAAAATTCGGAAGTGCATTTCAAGTTGGACAAAGAGATTGCATTGCGTCATTAAAGAGGACGGTGGTGCTTTTGATCACTTACAGTGCCAGCTTTGTGATCGTTGGACCAAAACCAGTATGTGAGTGTTCTACATAGACGATTTCTTACATGATGAGGAGGATAATGATGAAAATTATGTTTAAGGTGATATAATTAATGTTCGCTAAAAATGGCAACAAAAGTTAAGATCATCACCATTGTAAGAAATCCAAGGAAGAGTATTAGAAATACAAGCCGACAAAGAGCGGAACATTTTTTTTGTGACCACCCGATATATATCTTCTTATATACTTGGCAAATCCAATTTTTTTGTTCCACTAAGGCTCCAACAAACCAAATTGACCTGAATATGGTTTCTATGAGTTTGAGTAAACAACACAGTGATTTTAACCAAAATTCCATTATTTCATGAAAATTTCGTCGTAAACAGACGGCATCAATTTTTAGCACATTGGTTTTGCGTTAAACTTCCAGTAAACGACTATGATAAATATATATGAGTACTTGCCTTGCGTTGAACCGATACCAGGTATTGGTTCTTCTCAGTATTTTTAATACAAACAATTTTTAAAAATCTATATTAAACCATTTTCCATTTTAAAATAATTCTACGTCACGTGAGTGAAGTATTTTATATATTTGACCAGATAGTTTGTCAACTTATTGATGACTACTATATCCGATTACAAACAATAACAATATATCAGCCGGTCACTAAATGTCGGGTTGACGAATAAAAATGGTGTCAGACTCAGTCTGCAATTGCTTAACTGCATTTTTGTCACCAATAGCGATGGCCATTATTGAAATTGATGATGCTCGATTTCTCACAATCGAAATAAAACAATCATGGCTTCGCGATTGGTGCCACGGTCAACTTACAGGATGTGACCTTTGACACGCCCGAGGGTCACAAGGCCCCAGGATAAGTACGGCTCGTCTAGCCTGCCCGTCTACCCGTCCTTAAGTACGGCTAGCCACTTCGAAAAAAAAAAAATAGCTATGGTTTCCTTGAAAAATATACATTTACATGCAAGTGTCAATACTATTTCAATTGTATGCATGATTTTGAATACATATTTAGAGGTCGTCCAACACAAAGAAATGGTATTTTATCTTCTCTTTTTACAAATGAATATTGAATGCCTTTTTCAGTTACAATAACATTTTGTATTAATTGCGATGAAACCAATATTATCTAATTTGGTGATAATTTTTAAAAAATTAACTTTATCTTAGTTGAAGTTGAAAGAAAAATAAAGAACGAATTCGGTTTCATGCACAGTATGTATCTTGATATGCTGACGTCAATATTTTAAAAAACCCCAATTCATCATGATTAATGGATGCATGGAATAAATGTGTGTTGATTAAGCGGAGTGCGATTAAGTGGAGAAGCTAAAAATAGCATCTAAGCACCAGTTTTCATGTGCTATTCATGTAGGACTTTCACTTCTGAGTTTTCTACAGGCTTGGGACAGTCACATGTTCTAGGCATGACCTCATTAGAAAGTTATTTATTTATTTATTTATTTATTTTGTTTTTTTTCTTATTTTTTTTATTAAAAAAAAAAATCTTTTCTTTTTCATGTTTTATTTACAACAAAATGTGACTTTATTGTTTGTTAGAACAGTAATCGTGAATCGTTGATTGCTTTCTATTCTGTGCAAGCTGTTTATAAACCTTTGTCTCCAATCTCGCCATTGTAGATCATCTGTTAAGTGTTCTTCTTGGATGAAGTGGTGCAGGTTGTCTGCCATGTCAAATTTTTCAGTGTCAGGGGTGGTGTGTCACATTCCGATGACTCATCCTCATCTTCATTATCTAGGCATTGTCTTTTGTGTGGTTGAACAGAGTCCAGCAGTTTCTGAGATGTCATCACCTTCATCATCATCATTGCCTTTTTCACCCTGGGTCAGGGTATAGACCACAAACAATTTCCATCCTAACGTTTTTATCTCATTCCATGTCTAATCACTTCTCTGTATATCAGCTTCTTTAATTCTTCTCCATGTTCCTCGTGGCTTTTCCCTTGATCTTCTGCCCTGAGGGTTCCAGTCCAATACTTTCTTTGTTATAGTGGAGTCATTCTTTCTAATTCTTTCTAAGAGTGTGTCGAATCCACCTCCATCATCTTCTTTCTATCTCCTCTGCCACTGGTTTCTGCTGTGTTCTTTTCCATACTTCTTCATTTTTAATTCTATCCATCCATTTTATTCTGAGTAGCTTACGCATGCACCTGTTTACGAAAATCTGTACCCTCCTTATACATGCCTGTAATGCATTCCAAGTTTCACATCCATACAGTAGGACAGACTTCACGTTTAGGTTGAAAAGTCTTAGCTTTAGTCGAAGGGAGATTTCTTTTGTTCTCCAAACTCTGTTCAAAGATGTGAATGCAGCCTGTGCCTTTCTTATCCGTGCTTTCACCTCTGCTTCTGTGCCGCCATCCTGAGATAGCAGAAAGTGTCTATATCTTCAATTCCTGATCTTTTACTTTGATCTGCTCCATTTGACGCGTACCTATCCTTAAGACCTTTGACTTTGCAGGGTGAATTCTTAGACCAATTTATTCCGAGAGGCTGTTTCTAATTGTGGTTTTTGCTTGCATCTGGTCCTGGGTGTGGGACAGAAGAGCCAGATCATCTGCAAAATCCAGATCATCCAACTGTATCCCATTTCTTCGCCCTTTGGAGGTTTCTTTCATTAGCCAATCAATGTTAAGGATGAACAGGCTGGTCTTCATGTACAACCCTGCAACTTGATCCTTCATACATGTCCTTAATGAGGTTTACTATCTTTTCAGGGAGTCCATAATGTGCCAGAATTTTCCACAATGTTGCTCTGTCAATACTGTCGAAAGCCTTCTCGTAATCCAGAAAGTTGACAATAAGAGGAAAGTTCCATTCTATAGACTGTACCACTATGACTCGCAGAGAGGCAATCTGGTCGGTGGTTGAACGGTTTTTCCTAAACCTGCCTGCTTGTCTGCAGTTTAGCATCTGTTGCATTCTTAATTCTCTCTAGAATAATATGGTTCAAAACCTTTCTCGGAATAGAAAGAAGAGTGATTCCTCGATAATTATTACAATTACTTAGGCCCCTTTCTTTGGAAGCTTGATAAGATGTCCTTCCTTCCAATCCTTTGGGAATGTCCCGTTATTCTAGATTCTCTCAAATAGTGGGTGAAGGGCCTCAGCATTTCTTTCAGCATCAACTTTTAGAGCCTCCAGTGGAATCTGGTCTGGTCCAGCAGCTTTCCCCCTTTTCATCTAGTTAATGGCACCCACAATCTCTGCTATCGATGTTGGATCACAGCTAATTGGTAGCTCATCTTGCAGGCAAAATTTCCGGCGGGTTCAGGGCTGAGAATCTTCCGCCAAAAGGCGGATTTCCGCCTAAATGATGGTTTATCTCCGCCCATCCCCATCACAATTCCTCCTTTTTCAAATTTTTTTTTGATAAATAAACAGTGATTTTGAGAATTTCTCAGAAATTTTTCAGTGAATGTGCCGTGTCAAACATTTTCCTCAAGACCACAAAATCACCATTATATCTTATGTCACATTTTGACACCTGTGCTCAATCTCGTGCCAGACAGAATGGTACCAGATGTCACAATTGACACAGAAGGCGAGTGGTGTAATTTGATTAGCTAGTTGATGGTTGAAGGGCAAGGGGAGGGACAAATGGGTCGTAGGCCTTTTTAATATCTCTCTCTCTCTCTCTCTCTCTCTCTCTCTCTCTCTCTCTCTCTCTCTCTCTCTCTCTCTCTCTCTCTCTCTCACAACCATCCATTAAATCATCTGGTTATACAGAGATAATAGATTAGAATAAAGCAATGGTGATTGGCTTAGTGAACTACCCTTTCTTTTTACCTTTGGACTATGGCTTTAAATTTGAGAGATTCTTGGGTCGTATTTATAAGCTGAATAACCACTAGGTTTCGGTACCCTAACAAAGATATTGTAACCTGCTTTATATAGTAAAAACCAAAACAAAACACTGGCCTTTTATTTGAATAACATTGTAGGCATTTAGGGACAATTCATTAAATGTTTACAAAAAGTAAATTTGTGTCTTATTATAAGAATGAATTTGAATGGATTTATACTAGTAATAGTAATATACAATTACATAATACTAATATAAAACTATGTTCCTGTTATTTTTACACTTTGCTTATGTTTGATCGATAGACCGAGATATTTTCTTCCTTTTTGACAAATTGCTATTATCATCACTGAATAAATAACACTCACCAAAACCACTACATCAACATCTTTACCACCACTACTATTACAACCACCACCACATCATCCCTACCACCATTACTACTACAAATAACACCACAATATCCCTACCACCACTACTACTACAACTACCACCACATCATTCCTACCACAACTACTACAACCACCACAACACAATCATCTCTAAGACTAAGACCACTACTACTAAAATCCCCACCACATCAATGATCATATCCTTACCACCACTACCACATCATCCCTACCACCACTCCTACTACAACCAACGCCACACCATCATCCCAAGCACCACTATTACTACAAATAACACCACATCATCCCTACCACTACTGCTACTACAACTACCACCACATCATCATTTGTTATTCCTACTTCCACTATAACCACCACCACCACTACTTCAACCACCGCCACATCATCATCCTACCACAACTACTACTACATCCACCACATCATCATCCACCACTACTACCACATCATCATTCCTACCACAGCTACTACAACCAACACCACACAATCATCCATATGACCACTACTACTACAATCACTACCACATCATCCATACTACCACTACTACTACAATCACTGCCACATCATCCCTACCACCACTACTACTACAACCACCACCACATCATCATCGCTACTACAACCACACAACCGGGTCGTGTCAGATATTGCTGCGAGACAAATTTTGGATCGCATCTCAGTAAATTTTAGTGAAATTCAAATTTATAGGTTATGGTCACATGGATGGGTCATGATCTTCACGATGAAAATTTCCTCCTTTTTTGTGACCGGTCATTCTCACCCCTGGGGTTGTCTTGTGGTGGTCTGTTCAGAACATGGAGAAGAATGTTCCCATCTCTTAGATTGAGCCTCTTTTCCAAAAATAGATTTCCCATCTTTGTCTTTGACTGGTACATCTGGTTTCCCATATTTTCCAGCAAGTGTCTTGGTAGTTTGATAAAGGATCCTCATATGTCCTCCTGTCGCTACTGCTTCTGCTTTCTCTGCAAGTCTGCTCATGAATGCTTCCTTGTCTTTATTCACAGATCTTTTGACTTCCTTAGCTGTGGATCGATACTGTTCTTGTGCATCCAGTCTTGAAGCCCTTGTTCAACTTGCATTCACTTGTTCCTTCCTTGTTCTTAAAAAATGAGCTTTTATATAGCGCAATATCCACTAAATGTGCTCAAAGCGCTTTACATGGGGTCCTTGGTCTACAGCAACATTTAACATTTAGAATGGGACATGACGCCTGTTAGGCGATGTTACATTTTTTTCGGACAGAGACAACGCTGTTAACGGCCAGGTACTCATTTTACACCTGAGTATGGTGAGAGACTGTGAGTAAAGAGCCTTCTCCAAGGACTCAACTATGTGCCGAGCGGGGCTCGAACCCAGGACCTTCCGATCCGAAAGCGAGTGTCATACCACTAGACCACATAGCCGCACTAGTACTCCTCTTTTCAATAACGTCCAAGGTGATTGTACTTATCCATTCTTTATGTTCCGATTTCTTTACACCCAATACCTCGTGGCAAGTTGTTATGAAGACTTCCTTGATCTTTGCCCAATGCTACTCTACATCTATGTCCTCCTTGAGATCAGCGAGAGGTTGGAATCTATTACTCAATTGTAGTTTGAACTCCTCATTCTTTTCCCCATCTAGTGCATTCACCTGGAATTTTCTTCTTGTGTGTGATCTGGTCCCATGTTTTCTGAATCAGAACTTAAGCTTTGCCAATAGCAGGTGGTGGTCTGATCCAACATCTGCCCCTCTCTGTACTGTCACATCTTCTAATGAACGCCTGAATCTTCGAGAGATACAAAAATGATTCTCTGTCATATCATCTGGTGAGACCCAAGTTGCTTTGTGTATCCTCTTATGGGGAAACACTGATCCCCCAATCACCAAACTGTTGAATGCACAGAAATTTGCAAATCTCTCACCATTGTCATTCATCTCTCCCATGGCATGTCATCACCGCTGATGGGTATATTGTTGTCCATTGTTACGAATTGATCAAATGCTTTTGCCAAAATATTGTATGGAATGGGAACAGCATTGTTGGCTGTTGGTTGCCAGCGATTAAGCAGAGATGGTGTGGGATTAAATGGAGCGATTATATAGAAAAAAAAAAGTTTTTCGGGAATGTGTAGCGGAGTGTGCAATTAACCGATGTGCAATTAAACGGAGTGAACTGTATATATTTATATATATGTATATACAGAGGCGCCAACTTAAGTCTAGTAGCGCGCAGGTCCAATATTGAGGACGAGCATAACTGTGTCAGTGGGGCGACGGTCCAGTATTGAGGACGAGTTGGCTTTGACACCGAGCGCGCCAGTCCATTATTGAGGACAAGATCAACCCCGTTTATGAATGGCGTTGTTAACCTTTCTATATTTAGAAATGCAGTAAAAATTTAATTGATTCTGATTGGTCAATAGGTTAGCTATGTCCTTCAACTTGTTGAAGGCAAGTTAGTGACCTTTCAAGTCATAAACGAAGCCAACAACGAGCCCCCCCCCCCCCCCCCTGCCCCTACCACGCTGTTTTGCATGCTGTGGTTATCTGTTACATCTCAAACAAAGGACACAAAGAAATAATGTTACCCACGTCCACGTGTGTGTGTTTGTAGAAAATTTCTTTATTACATAAGGTGTAAAGCCTTGCTCCCTCTCATTCCACCACTCAACTATTCGAAATAGAAAGATGACTGTTACAGGTTTCATAAATTCTTACTAAGTTTGCTCTCTCTCAATAAATATCTTATTTCCCTTTAAGAAAATGTAAAGGTTGTACCATAAATTATTGTTATTAGCTCAAAAAAGTATATATATATTGAAAATATATTGAAAATATTGAAAAACTGCTCGGCGAGCTGCCATTGTTTCAACTGATCAGCTGTAGCAACTAGGCACTGTCCAGTGTAATTTCCGGAATGCAAGGCCGCTAAGTCATGTAGATAACATTAAATACCTGGGCATCAACATCCAAAACAACCTGAAATGGAATAAGCATGTGAGTCATGTGACAGCCAAGGCCAGCGGAACAATCAGGGTTCATTACACGATATCTCCACCAATACCCACATAATATAAAGTCGCACGCATACACTTCCCATGTAAGACCAATTTAGAATAGGGTAGAACTTTATCTTTTGCATTGCATTTTTAAAATTTTATCTATAATATTTTTAAAAATTGACATTTGCCTTTTTAAAAAAAATCATATTGTGATTATAAAACTTTTATTTTTTAAAACCGTTTTCAAAAAATTACTTTCCTAATGTCAAAATTTACATATTCACTCATTTCTGTATTGCTATCATTGAACAGGTCAAGCTGGCTACTCAGTTTACAAATACGTTCCATTTGGTCCAATAGAGGAAGTCCTACCTTATTTGTCACGCCGTGCCCATGAAAACAAAGGAGTCATTGCCAAAGTGAAGAAGGAAAGGAGGCTGCTGAGGAAGGAGATTATGCATCGGATTGTCACAGGAAAAATGTTTCACAAGCCAGTTCCCTCAACAAACACAACCCCAGCAACATAAATGTTGAAATATCAGGCTTTATCTAAAACTTAATTATGTTTTTATTTATTTTCAGTTTTATTGCATTGCGCACTAGCATCAAAAGGCAATTTGTGACCCAATTTTGCAATGTTGCACTATTTTAAGGTGAATGAACCAAAATGATGAAAATTTGATTTTTAGTAAGATGATTTGATTCACCTTTGAGATTTTACTTATTTAGAGACTACCTTGAGTGCTGTAACTTAAGGTTAAATTCCTTTTTCAGCCTTCAATTTAGCCCAATATAATGCTAGATTGAGCTGGTACGTTCCTTACATTTATTCCATTGATGATCTCTGCAAACTTGTCTCAAAATGAAAATCATTTGTATTATATGTTTACTGTAAAACAATGTTTGTTTAAAAATTAATGCTCAGTTGTAACCATGAAAGTTTATCATGATGTTACAAAATTTTGATCCTATTCTAATTTAAGAAAAACCTAATTTCTGTGTTACCTCTCAGATCTGCTATATTTTGTTTTTATTTTTTATTGTAAATTGGATACTGGACTATTGATAAATAAGTTTTTAACATAACTAATGGAACAGTGTTCCACAATGGTGCGATCTTTGCGTCAAAACTTGGATGTATTCAGATTTAGATGCACCTGCCGTGCTGAGTGGTCTTCAGTATGTTACCTCACCTCAGATCATGCTTTTCTTCCAGTGATTGGTTCTTACCACTCACAGAAAAAATTCATGCATGTGATATGATAAAAACACATAGCAACTACAATAATTTTTCTACATAAAAACATAATTTAGCGTGAATATTGGCGATAAGTTATATAAATTTCAAGTTTAAAATTGCAACTATCAGTGACACATTCAAACGAGAGTTGAATTTCTCTCAAGGAGCCACCCTTTCAAAGGCTTAATAAAACTGAATCTTTTCCTCCGCCAATAGCATCTCAGATGTCACAGCAAAGAGCTTGTCTTTATCTATCTCAGATACAGTTTCATGGTTTAACCAATTTAATGAAATTTAAAAACTTTAAACAAGACTAGGATTTTTCCTAACAACCTTACAAATTATGATGGCATGGGCTCGTCTGCCATTAGAATGCTCGAGTTTTGTGTGTGTAGTCACGTAGTTTGCATCAGTGGTGTGTGGCAGTGTCTGTTTTGTGTATTTTGATACACACCATGCGCTGTTGAATCTTCTTATGATGGTTTCTCATAATTTCCCATAACAAAACAAGTGGCTCATCTCTATACTGCCTCCAGTTTATCAACAAGGTGTGTGTGTCCCAAACAGCGCATGCGTATTCAATTTGTGATTGGAACTAATGACTTGTAAAGCTAATGATTTTAGGCTTGTTGATTTAATCTTTAAATTTCTTCGAAGGAAACCCAGTATCCTATTTGCTTTTGTTGTGATGTTTTTGATGTGCTCGTGCAGATTTACAGTCTGATTTTATACCTAAATATTTGGCTGATGCAATATGCTCTAAGGGGTGGTTGTGTAGCTTGGAATCGCATGCAATTGAAGACTTCTTTCTGGAGGTGGAAATGACATTGCATTGTAATACAGGAGCCCCTCAAGGGTGTGTTCTCTCTCCTCGCCTCTTTACGGTTTACACAAATGACTGTACAAGTGACTTGGTCCCAATTTTTAAATTTGCTGACGACACTGCCCTTCAAGGGTTAATATTTAAAGATGATGAAATGGCATACAGATCTGAGATCGACAGATTTGTTGGTTGGTGTGAAGATAACTCCCTGGAATTAAATGTAGGAAAAACCAAAAAAATGATTTTTGATTTTAGAAAGAACACAAATACCATCAGTCTGCTCAAAATTAACAATCTAGCTGTTGAGCAAGTTTTGGTTTACAAATATTTGGGTATTTTAATTGACAATAAATTGCAGTGGCATTTACAAACAATGCTGTTATCTCTAAATTGAACAAAAGAATGTATATTATTCGGAAACTTTCAGAATTTGACATAGACAAAACGTTATGCAACCTTTTTTATAGATCCATTTTGGAGACCGTTATTACTTTTTTTATTACTGCATTGTGTGGAAATGCCAGTATTTGCATGGTGGACTAAGAACAATATGTACAGCAACTGGTTTGAGCTTACACTATATGTGTAAAATGTTGTGATAGTGGACTGGAAACTCAACTTTGGTTAATCGCAATATTTTCGCTGATCCCAATGTGTTGCGATTATCCGGAGTGGACTGTATTATTATTATTATTATTATTATTATTATTATTATTATTATTATTATTATTATTATTATTATTATTATTATTATTATTATTATTATTATTATTATTATTATTATTATTATTTTTCTGGATAAAACTCAATGCGGTGCCTCCCATAGTGGGCAGAGAGGGGGGGGGGGGTAACTACTGTGTCTTCTATATCTGATCCCTATTTGTTCTCAGTTCCCCTATGTCTTACTTTTTCTTGGGTGCTTTAATTGTAATTCTAGAACTTTTTACTATCCCATTTTCTTCCTTTTTACTGGCGCTGATATAACCTGAATGTGTTGCAAGCGCCGTAAAACCCTTAAAAACAACAAACATCAATGCGGTGCCTCTGTTCCCAAGCCGCCAGTGCTCCATCTTCTTATGATGTTAATATCGTTTCCAATTGTGCCATCTGCAATAATAATAATGATGATAATAATAATAATAATAATAATAATAATAATAATAATAATAATAATAATAATAATAATAATAATAATAATAATAATAATAATAATAATACTTTATTGCATCCCAAAGAGGAAATGTTTTGTACAGACATGTTATAATTTACACAATAAGATAAAAATATAATGGAAAAGGATGTATATATATATAAATAAAAAATAGGAGCAGCTCCACAACCAGAGCAGCGCTTTATATGAATAATTCCAACACTGTAAAATAGTTAAAACTGTCACTATAAATTGAAAATTGAAAAGATTGCAAAACAAATAAATTAATAAATTAATATTTACATTATTTGAAAGTAAAAATGCGAAATAATTATATAAAATGATTATTGCTTGTTGTTGTAAAGCCTAATACTGGACGGCAGAAAAGATTTTCGGTGTCTCTCTGTTTTTGTTGAAATAGAGAGAAAGGGCTACCACTCCTTCCTGACATAATAACTGATGGTCTTAGTGGATGATTCTGGTCATTTAATATTTTAGTTATTTTACTACAGTCCACTCCGGATAATCGCAACACCTTGGGATCAGTGAAAATGTTGCAATTAACCGAAGTTGAGTTTCCTGTCCACGATTGCAACATTTTACACATATATATGCTAAACTCAAACAAGTACAGTTGTAAACAAAGTTCTTTGTCCACCACAGACATAACATTCATTTCGACAAGCAAAAGAAGCTTTGGTGCAAGTCGACATCTTATTCAAAGTGGATTAACTTTCACTCTTTTGTTCTCAACATTTTTAAGAGTCAAAGAGACTAGCCTTGATGAGAGACAATAAGCTCTTACCAAACTCGATTGTCACAATGCACAGTAGTCAATCCCAAAACAAAGGATAACACTCAGTCTCTCTTTACAACTGTCATTGTCTACCTGTTGTAAAATCTATGCCCAGCCCCCTCGCCTCCTATTTAATGGCCACAGATGACATCACAAACCCATACTACAAAGCCCGCCCTCTTTTGTCTCAATTAGAATGGTGACACACTAATGTAGCATTAAATCCCACTCACTCTCGATTTTTCAACCTGTCACGATTTCTTTCATGATGAAATTTAATCATGATATTTTGTTTGATTGATTTATTGAATTTACCACTTTTTTAGGACGAAAATTTGTTGCGATTAACCGAAGTTTGTTGCAATTAAGCTGTGACTTTTATATAGCATTGATTCCGTTTCTTGGGAAATGTTGCGATTAACCGAAAGTTGCGATTATCCGGAGTGGGCTGTAATACAAAATTTTTCATATAAAAAATCTACATCATCAACATCATTTATATAGCATTTAATGTATTTTTTAATATTTGAATTTATTTTGTTCCTTTCCACTGCTAAGCAATTGCCTCCCCAAGCTGTTGTACAAAATGACAAGACACTTTCGATATCCTGTTTTATAAAACAATGTGCAGAGGGTTTTATCTATTCTAAACTGAGAAAGTTTTGATAAAAAATAAGTACGTCTGCACATCTTATGCCTAATTATTTTCAAATGTTCATCCCACTTGAGCCTGTCATCAATAGTTACACCAAAGTATATGTAGTGAGGAACTCGCTGGACGAATTGGTCCTTTATTTTTATCGGTTCTATCAATTCCTTCACTCTCCTAAAGTCAATCACTAGCTCCTTTGTCTTGTTTATGTTAAGCTCAAGATGGTGCACATCACACCAAGACACAAATCTATCAATTTCTTGACTATAAGCCATTTCGTTGCATTTGTTATGAGGCCTTGAAGAGCAGTGTCATCTGCAAACTTTATTAAAGGTACACTTAGGTTTTGACTTCTACAGTCATCGTGTATATCGTGAATAATACAGGGGACAATACACAACCTTGAGGAGCAACAGTTTTTGTAGTTATACAGGAAGATATGTTTTGTCCTAATTGAATATACTGTGCTCTCTCCATAAGAAATTCGAGCACTGAAGCAATTGTATACTTGTTTAAATTCAGACTAGTCAATTTGTGGACAACCAACTGAGGTTGCATTGTAAAAGGTTGACTTTCGATTTAAGAGCATCTGCCAGCTATTGATATAAAAAAGAAAGAGAGTGGTAGCGAAGACTGAGCCTTGAGGAACACCAGATTCAACTGGGACAGACTTGGATGATTCATCATCAAAGATCACTGATTTGGTATGGCCTTTCAAGAAGTTGTCATCCATCTGTCGATTTTTCCATTTATTCCAATATTGTCAAATTGTGTGGCATAATATGTTGAGGTCAACTCTGTCGAAGGCCTTGGAGAAGTCCATAGTAAGTAGATCAGTCTGTTGGCCCTTTTCATCAAAATGTCGCCAATAAAGCCGATTAAATGTATTTCACAAAAGCACCTGGACCTAAGACCATGTTGGAGTTCGTATAAGACATCATGCCTATCTCTAATTTCTTTAACTATCTGCATTGGTTATTGATTAAGGCGATGTTGCTTCATCTCTATCTAACTTTATTAATGAAATTATAGCACTAGTACGTTTTTTAAATTACTGTGTTAGGAACAACAGATTTCTCATCTTATATATATTGTCGTTGGATAAACATGATTTGTTTATAAAGCATAAAAAAAAGTAAAAACGGTTTTCAATAATTAGCAAATTGCGGATAGAAATAACGAACACACAATGAAAAAGATAATTGGGGGGATATATAAACAGACAGAGAGTTTGACATATTGATAGATAGTTATATACATGGATGCATAGAAAGATAGATACATAGATAGCTAGATGAATAGATGAGAAGGAGAGAGGGACAAACAGAGAGAGGGGGAGGGGGCAAACAGTAAGAGAGAGAGAAGGAGAGGGTTGGGGGTGGTAGATGGTATGAGAAGCAAGATAGGTCTGGTTTTGTGTTGTGTGTGTGTGTGTGTGTTTGTGCTTGTGTGCGCTTAGAGTCTGGTGTCTCGTAGTTATAGCGCTATATAAGTTTTCAGCATTATTATTATTATTAATTTCTTGAGTGTGCTCCATGACTAGATGAACTTTAAAAAATCCTCATAAATTCAATTTTGTTGACATCCAGATGGAATTTTAGCAATTTATAATAATATTTGTTGAAGAATAAAAGTTGCTTTATGTTTTTGCTTGAAGAATCAATTTTTTATTGGAAAAATAAATAATGCATTGTAAATTACAGAAAAACGGTCTATTTAGGATTAAAATACCACGATCATTATATATAGCACTGGCATAAAATACATATTAATAGAAACAGGAAATCTTGATAAATATTACAAAGTCAAAAAAAATTGGGTTTAAGCTCATTATTGAAGCCATAACAAAGACATGAAAGTGAGCATTATCAACTGGTATCACGCGATATCACCGTAACTGAACTCACTAGGGGATTCCCCGTAATTTTCCAGGCGTGACCCCTGGTCAATCTCGAGTTATCACTTTGACTAAATTAACGGTCAGGCAATATTTTTGTTAGTGTGGGTTTCTTTAAACTACGTTTTCCTAGAACATTTTGCGTGGCTTGAGGACTTCGAGGAAATCTTGCTAGAGTGTATTTCTAAGCTCATGCCAAATTTTATTACTCTCTCAAAATGTCACTATCCAAGGAATTATCTTTGCCCACTGACTGTGGGTGAAACCTGTCTAAACTTCAAAGTCGATTTTCTCAAAGCTTGGTTTGTTCACTCTCCTTACTTCAAATGTTCATATCTGGGCAACGAATGATCAGAATTATATAAATTCGGTATCAATGTTTCAGGTATAAAATAAGCTTTGATTGGGTACAATAAACCCAAAATTTAAAAATCTGTCTTCATACAGTTTTGAGGTGAGGGGCCACATATTGGATTTAGGCTCTCATTGTAATTATTTTCATACTAGCAAACCCCGCTACATCTTCGATGTAAAATTAATCACTGGCATAATAATTCATAATGATAAATATTTATATTGTGCATCAACCCCTAAATGAACAGATTGCTCTGAGCGCACATGTATGTTATCTTAATACACCCACTGATTCTGAAACCCCTTAAAAAAACATACATGTAAAATTATCTGGCCCCCCAGGAAAACGCGACCGATGCGGCCGCATAATTTGCCACTTACCGCAATGCGGCCGCATAATTCACCTTTTACCGCATAATTATGCAAAAAATAGTTTTCAGCGTGAATTTATGACCATTGTATGAAGAAAAATGAAACCGAAAAAGTCTGACGATGTTCCCAAATACGTGACAGTGACTTCCCTTTAACTTTAAAGGGAGGCTATTCCAATTCCAAGCAGGGTTGCCAATTTGGCAGATTTTCTGCCAAATGTCCTTTTTTTTTTTTTTGCAGAATTTGAAGTCGTCTGGCAGAGAAAAATCGGTTTGGCAGTTTGGCAGATATTTGGCAGATTTTATTTTCCGAGGCCTAGGGATGAATGTATAGGTCTACTCCACGTTTTCCATGGCAATTTTTATGTATTAGTGATTTTTTTAAACTTGGGAAATGAAAAAAAAATTATGACATCGGCCTTGAGAATTTTTTGTTTAACAAAACTGATGAGTTTTCAAAGGGGGTACTATAAATAGTACGGTTTGGCAGATTGACCGGCTGATATATATAGCAAAAAAGCATAAGTATAAAACCACCTGCAAAAGAGCAAAAAGAAACTATTATAACACGAAACTATCATCAGTGAGGGACACTTAAGGAATTTTTCTCTGTTTCAAAGGAACTTTTATGGGAAGAAAAGGGCATCCACTAATATCCCGGTAGAAAAGCAGCCGGATGCATTTTCAGATATCTTTTCGGGAAAAATATCGAAAATTCGGAACAATTTGGACCTCGTGCAAAATGAAGATATACATTTCCACCCTTTTTCGGGTTCACAGGGATTCTCTTGTTTTAAAGAAACAACTGAAGAAGAGATTTCTAAAATAATTTGTTCATCTTCCTCGAAGTCATGTGATTTAGATCCTTTACCAACTAATATTTTGAAATTATGTCTTCCTGAATTGATACCTTGCATAACTTATATTATAAATCAGTCACTTATCTCAGGACAAGTCCCAGATATCTATAAACATGCAATTGTAAAGCCTCTCATAAAAAAGCAAAATCTCGATGTAAATGACCTTAGTAATTACCGTCCCGTCTCAAATCTGCCATTTCTTTCTAAAATCCTTGAAAAAGTTGTACTCAGACGTCTTTCACAACATCTCCATGAAAACAATCTATGGGAAAAATTTCAGTCAGCTTATCGTTCTTACCACAGCACAGAAACTGTTCTGTTCTGTGTTGCGAGTGATTTGCTTGATGTTTTAGACAGAAGGTTCTGTTTCTCTTCTGACATTGTTAGACCTTTCGGCGACGTTTGATACTATTGATCACGGTATTCTCATTAAACGACTTAATATAACTTTTGGCTTGTCTGGGACTGTCTTGTAGTGGTTTGAATCTTATTTAGATGGCAGAAAGCAACAGGTTATGATTTTAGATAAACTTTCTCGTCAACATACATTGTCTTTTGGTGTTCCTCAAGGCTCTGTTTTGGGTCCAATTCTTTTTGTTTTGTATACTTCTCCATTATCTAATGTCATCACTGGTCATGGGCTGCGCTATCATCTCTATGCATATGATACGCAACTTTACGCTACTGATAAAACTAAAACTCTAAAATATTGTGAAACGTGTGGAAGAATGTGTGACGGATGTGAAAGAGTGGATGGATGCAAACAATTTGAAAATGAATGAGTTAAAAACAGAAGTGATGATTGTGGGAAATAGAGGGCAGTTGAAGGTGAATGATGGTCTTGAGGTGTTGATTGGGGGTGAAAAGATCAAAGTTTCAAAGACTGTGAAAAATTTGGGTGTCTATTTTGATTCAGAAATGAGAATGTCAGCTCACATTTCTGCTCTCTGTAAATCTTTAAACTTTCAATTGAAGAAAATCAGTTCGATCCGTCAGTATATTGCAAGTGGAACATGTAAAACATTGGTTGTTTCCCTCATTTTTTCGAAACTAGATTATTGTAACTCCCTGCTTGTCAACTTGCCTCAGGCTTCTATTAAACAATTACAACTACTGCAAAACAGTGCAGCAAGATAAGTTTTTGGCAAAAAAATTTGATCATGCAACCCCTTTGTTGGCCTCTCTCCACTGGTTGCCCATTGAAAAGCGCACATATTACAAAGCAGCGTGTCTTGTTTATAAGTGTTTGACTGGTATAGCACCGGCATATCTCACAGATTGTGTGGTCATGTGTAAATTCGAAAATTACACTTTAAGATCATGTAATGACCAAACGAAAATTTCGGAAAAAAGATCAAGAACAAAATTTGGTGAGAGATCGTTTGCTTGTTTCGGCCCCAAGATTTGGAATGAACTACCACGTGGTCTGAGGGACTGCAAGTCTTTACCTACCTTTAAAAAGAATCTCAAGACACATTTTTACTGTATTTGTTTTTATTGACTCTATGAATCCTTGATTTGGCTATGAATTATTATTATTATTTTTTTTTTTTTCACTTAAAATTGATATTTATATTGTAGATTGTAAAGTGCCCAGAGCTTGTGTTTTACACGAGAATGAGCGCTTTATAAATGTGTATTATTATTATTATTATTATTACCCTGCTAAGCTGCTCCTGTCTCCGCTTTGGGATCAACTTCACAAAGCTGAAAACTGTACCCGAGGAGGAGATCAAGAGGTACACCTGGCAGCTTAGGCCCCTCGCGGTGAAGAACTCCATCACCTCTTCTGTTGACGTGCCACATTTTTGGCAGTCCATTTCTGATGAAGTGCCTGCTTTGGCTGCTTGTGCCAAGTGGTACATATACACCACGATCAACAGCACTGATGCTGAGCGCAGCTTTTCTGTTTACAATCTGATATTGTCAGACAGGCGCAGGAGTCTTAGCACAACGTCTCTGCGACATCTAGCTTGTCTGTGCTACAACAAAAAATTAAGTTTTGAATTTGCGTTGTAGTTCTTTAATTTTGAATTGGTTAAATGTAAATAAAGCAATGGAAAAATTTAGACAGCGATTTATTACTTTTTTCTTGTTTTGCATAATTTGTAATTTCCCTTGCATAATTTGCCTTTTTCCCCCGCATAATTTGGGATATTTTTTTTCATATTTCCGGGGGGCCAGAATTATAAAGAAATCAGTAAGCCATGGAACAACAAATGAGCAGAAACATTTCTCATACATCATAACAACACATAAAACTATGTGTAACCTTGAACTTGAACGCTTATAACCTAAATGTGTTGCAAGCGCCGTAAAACCCTTAAAAACAAAACAAAACATCAATACCTCCCAATGTTGAAGGTTATTTAGATCTCACTGTAATTGGATTGTTAAATTTTATGAATTTACTTATAACACACTAAAAACTGTTTTTTTTCTGTATACCACGAACCTTCAATGTGGGGAACATTACAAGGACCTATTGCTTTTTACAATAACATAATAATGAACATTTTTTCTAAGGTAACCATGCTGCTCCCACTCCTCCCCACAGAAAAATAAATTGTAATATCTATAAATACTGATTTCTAGACGGCCTGGTTAGTCATCTGCAGATAACAAGGTTCCTATCATAAACATTATTATTTTTTGTTCTTTCATGGTGATTTTCTTTGTCTATGAAGCCATGGAGATGATGGTAAAATGTGCTTCCATGATGTGTTAATTATCATTTCTTATGGCACACATTCGTTTCTCCTATTTTGATATTATTCGGTAACTCGTTTCTGTGTCTTGTTCACCATGGAGCCCAAGTCCAAATCCAAATCGTTCAATAAATGGCACACAGTGGTTTTCTAAGATGTGCTGTTTTGGTATGATTGTATTTGCAAAATGGGGCTTTAAAAATGTTTTGTAGCTATCAATTTCGTCTTTAGTCTTGGGTGCTTATAGATTTCGAATGTGATATGTGCAGTGATTGAAAGGAATAAAAATTACACTTTACAATGAATTATGATATAGATTGTTAAACTTTGAACAAAAATGAGAGTAACATATTCAAATGAATGGTTTGGATTACACTTCTTTTATTAAATACTGGGTGGGGTTCCTGACCTCCCATAGTGGGCAGGGGGTACATACTGTGTCTTCTATCCCCTTACAACTGTTTTCCAACATGCTTTCTGTCTTTGTCTTGGTTTTGTCTTGGCCCTGGCCAGAGTCCTAGCTGGGAGGGAAACAGTCAAATGCATAGTTATTGTTTTGGGAGATGATATTTTTTTTCCTTGTAAATCATCTCTCTGTCCTGGGTGGGGTTCCTGACCTCCCATAGTAGGCAGGGAGGTACATACTGTACTGTCGTCTGCATTTTTTGCCAAATTGGGACCTAAAATTTGCCAAAATTTGCCAAAAAGACCAAAATTTGCCCAAAAAATTTGCCGAGGAGAACTAAGCATTTCAGTAAAAACTGAAGTTGGAAGTGTAAGTGACTCGATTTATTTGACTTGAGAAATGAAATGACTGTGAATAGCGTTGTTACAAAGATTTTAAAGGATCATTATCCGTAGAGAGTAGCTTCCCTTGGTTTGGGCCCAGGCAAAGCTTCAACATTTCTCAAGTTTCGCACTTTTTTTATCGTTATTTTGTTTTCGCTTCTTCTTTTTCCCCAAAAAATTTGCCACGCGATTTGCCAATTTTCCCAAAATTTGCCACGATTTGCCAATTTTGGGAAATTTGCCAAAATTTGCGGATCGCCATGATATTTGCAGCTGCAAAAAATGCAGATGACAGACTGTGTCTTCTATCCCCCTATGTCTGTTTTCCAACATGCTTTCTGTCTTTGTCTTGGAATGAGATTACTTGGTTTTGTCCCGGCCCTGGCTGGGAGGGAAACAGTCAAAAGTTAGTTAGTTTTGGGAAATGATATTCTTTTCCTTGTAAATCATCTCTCTGTTATGCACTGTATTATGTTTTGTTTATGTATTGTATATGATTTGTAAACATTTGAGTGCTGGGTGGGGATCCTGACCTCCCATAGTGGGCAGGGAGGTACATGCCGTGTCTTCTATCCCCCCTTACCCGTTTTCCAATTGTTTCCTATCGTTGTCTTGGAATGAGATTACTTAGTTTTGTCCTGACCCTGGCCGGAGTTCCTTGGCTGGGAGGGAAACAGTCGAATGTATAGTTATAGTTTTGGGAGATGATATTTTTTCCCTTGTAAATCATCTCTCTGTTATGCATTGTATTATGTTTAGTTTACATATTATATTATATGATTTGTAAACATTTGAGTGTATTCCTCTTAGTTGGGACCTGTGCTTGTGTCTGGATGAGACTTTGAGGTGATCTCAAACTAAGTACTCTGACTGTGTGCTCTTGGAATCTACATCTGTTCTCTATTTGAACCAATTCCCCTTTGTCTCACCTTTTCTTTTTTGCTTTAATTGTAATTCTAGAACTTTTTACTATCCCATTTTTCCTTTTTACTGGCGCTGATATGACCTTAATGTGTTGCAAGCGCCGTAAAACCCTTAAAAACAAACAAAACAAACAAACATTTGAGTGTATTCCTCTTAGTAGGGACCTGTGCTTGTGTCTGAATGAGAATTTAGGTGATCTCAAACTAAGTACACTGATAGTGTGCTCTTGGAATCTACATCTGTTTCCTATTTGAACCAACTCCCCTTTGTCTGCCTTATTCTTGGATGCTTTAATTGTAATTCTAGAACTTTTTACTATCCCATTTTGTTCCTTTTTACTGGCGCTGATATGACCTTAATGTGTTGCAAACTCCGTAAAACCCTTAAAAACCAAAACAAACAAAAGAAACATCTCTCTGTTATGTATTATTATATTTATTTTCAATGTATAATGTAAGCATTTGAGTGTATTCCCCTTTGTTGGATTTTTTGGTTGTGTCCAGATGAGACTTATAGGTGATTTCAAACTAAGTAACAAGTACATTGGTGGTATGCTCTTGGAATCTACCTTTGATCCCTATTTGTTCCCAGTTCCCCTGTCTTACTTTTTCTTGGGTGCTTTAATTGTAATTCTAGAACTTTTTACTATCCCATTTTCTTCCTTTTTAACTGGCGCTGATAACCTAAATGTGTTGCAAGCGCCGTAAAACGCTTAAAAACATAAAAATACATAATATTTTATTAAATACTAATACAATGACTAGCAAAATAAAACTGCAATTTCGATGTGCTTTGACACTAAATTTAATGATGATTTGATGTTGGCTGATGAGGAATTTGTGTACAAAACACAATTGTTACATAACGTTAATTGCGGGTGGTTGGATGGGAGCATCACCCTTGAATCATATACCTATGATGTTCGCATGGGTGTACGATCCGATAGTGATGTCGTTTCTTCTTCTCTTTACTAGCCTATCCTGCTTCTTTGGTTTGTGATTGTATTTTTGACAGGGGATATTTTATTTCTGTAAATCTTCTGCCTGTTTGTTCTTGGTTATTTATAATTTAGCTTATGATATATTTAGGTTATGATTTTGATTTACATTTGTACTATTTTTGTTAGATTGCTTGTTTTTTTGTTTCAGCGGTCTCTCATATAACCTCAATTGTGTTGGAAGAGACCTAAAGCAACAAACAAACAAACAAAATAACGTTAATTGCTGTAATATTTGTTTTTCCTCACTGGTTTTTATTTTTTCATGTCAAAAAACTAAACTGAAATAACCAAATTAAATCTTCAGGGTAGCCTTCATTCAGGGAACGAATTTTGATCTTGTCAGATTTGAGTAGCAATGTTTATATATATTAACTTCACAGCCAAATCATGGCCATCACAGAATATTCATTTGGTTAACATTTTTTATACGATCTGTGGAAAGAAATATTCCCTCAAATTTTTCAAATCAAAATTATTTCCATTGATAGTTGCATCGCTCATGCCATTTGAAATCATTTATAAATAGGATTTATAATGCTGATTATTTCCTACAAGAATTCAAAAGTATTGACAAAAATAATCATAATCATAACACACAGAGTAACAGCGGTAGGATGTAGTTCATAATATTGGAATCGCGTGAATTACCACTGAAATGTCATTACTTCACTGTTACAAAAGATATTGTTTTTTTTAATGGTGCGTTTTTAATGTGAACAGTATATAAATTATAGTGAAGTGCATTTGTCTAAGAAAGTTAGGAATCTTGGAGTCATCTTCGATGAAAATCTATCCTTGTTATTCCATGTAAATAGTGTCTGCAAATCCTTGAGTTTTAAAATCAAAAGAATATTCCTTGTCAGAAAGTTTTTAACTGAAAATGTCACCAAACAATCAATGGTTTCTTTGGTATTATCAAAATTTGATTATTGCAACTCCCATTTGTCAGGTCTTTTGTCAAGTCTTCCAGTGAATTTAACAGGTAAATTGCAACGGGTACAAAATGTAGCAGCCAGCATAATATTATGTCAAAAGAGAAAATTTAACATCATCCTACTTTAGGACAATTTGCACTGGTTTCCTGTCCGCTATAGGATAGATTACAAAATTGCTTTATTAGTCTTCAATTGCTTTAACAGTTTATCCCCTCTTTATCTTTCTGTACTATTATTTTTAATTCAGAAAAGTGAGTGGAGCAGGCACTTATGTTGGTAACAACAAGATATGAAGTGAATAGAAAAGTGCCAGAAGACAATAGAGAATAAAAATTTTTTCGCGGCGGTGGTGGGGTTTGAACCTGCGACCTTATTGGTACGACAACTCCGCCTGGCAGGTGAGAGCGTGGCTCTACCGTGTGAGCTATCCACGAACACAAAAATATTCGTTTCAAACTCAAAGTCATTACTAGATCCCTCTCTCACCCACTTCTTGAGACCGCCGATTCGTTCGTACACCACCATCGCGAATAATTTTGACCAGCAGTTAAGCTTAATAGCCAATATTCTCAACACAAACATATAACATAGAAACGATTGAGACATTGAGTATGCTCCGGTGTATGGGGTGAATTTTTAATTCAGAAAAGTGAGTGGAGCAGGCACTTATGTTGGTAACAACAAGATATGAAGTGAATAGAAAAGTGCCAGAAGACAATAGAGAATAAAAATTTTTTCGCGGCGGTGGTGGGGTTTGAACCTGCGACCTTATTGGTACGACAACTCCGCCTGGCAGGTGAGAGCGTGGCTCTACCGTGTGAGCTATCCACGAACACAAAAATATTCGTTTCAAACTCAAAGTCATTACTAGATCCCTCTCTCACCCACTTCTTGAGACCGCCGATTCGTTCGTACACCACCATCGCGAATAATTTTGACCAGCAGTTAAGCTTAATAGCCAATATTCTCAACACAAACATATAACATAGAAACGATTGAGACATTGAGTATGCTCCGGTGTTTGGGGTGAATTTTTAATTCAGAAAAGTGAGTGGAGCAGGCACTTATGTTGGTAACAACAAGATATGAAGTGAATAGAAAAGTGCCAGAAGACAATAGAGAATAAAAATTTTTTCGCGGCGGTGGTGGGGTTTGAACCTGCGACCTTATTGGTACGACAACTCCGCCTGGCAGGTGAGAGCGTGGCTCTACCGTGTGAGCTATCCACGAACACAAAATATTCGTTTCAAACTCAAAGTCATTACTAGATCCCTCTCTCACCCACTTCTTGAGACCGCCGATTCGTTCGTACACCACCATCGCGAATAATTTTGACCAGCAGTTAAGCTTAATAGCCAATATTCTCAACACAAACATATAACATAGAAACGATTGAGACATTGAGTATGCTCCGGTGTATGGGGTGAATTTTTAATTCAGAAAAGTGAGTGGAGCAGGCACTTATGTTGGTAACAAGATATGAAGTGAATAGAAAAGTGCCAGAAGACAATAGAGAATAAAAATTTTTTCGCGGCGGTGGTGGGGTTTGAACCTGCGACCTTATTGGTACGACAACTCCGCCTGGCAGGTGAGAGCGTGGCTCTACCGTGTGAGCTATCCACGAACACAAAAATATTCGTTTCAAACTCAAAGTCATTACTAGATCCCTCTCTCACCCACTTCTTGAGACCGCCGATTCGTTCGTACACCACCATCGCGAATAATTTTGACCAGCAGTTAAGCTTAATAGCCAATATTCTCAACACAAACATATAACATAGAAACGATTGAGACATTGAGTATGCTCCGGTGTATGGGGTGAATTTTTAATTCATCACCTGCCAGGCGGAGTTGTCGTACCAATAAGGTCGCAGGTTCAAACCCCACCACCGCCGCGAAAAAATTTTTATTCTCTATTGTCTTCTGGCACTTTTCTATTCACTTCATATCTTGTTGTTACCAACATAAGTGCCTGCTCCACTCACTTTTCTGAATTAAAAATTCACCCCATACACCGGAGCATACTCAATGTCTCAATCGTTTCTATGTTATATGTTTGTGTTGAGAATATTGGCTATTAAGCTTAACTGCTGGTCAAAATTATTCGCGATGGTGGTGTACGAACGAATCGGCGGTCTCAAGAAGTGGGTGAGAGAGGGATCTAGTAATGACTTTGAGTTTGAAACGAATATTTTTGTGTTCTTGGATAGCTCACACGGTAGAGCCACGCTCTCACCTGCCAGGCGGAGTTGTCGTACCAATAAGGTCGCAGGTTCAAACCCCACCACCGCCGCGAAAAAATTTTTATTCTCTATTGTCTTCTGGCACTTTTCTATTCACTTCATATCTTGTTGTACTATTATTTATACCTTAAGCCTTGAACCAGAAGCCTTCAGTCATTACACGACACAACTCTATTATCTGTACCAAAAAGAAAGTTTAAATCTTTTGTTGATCGCCCTTTTCAATATTTATGACCCAAAACTCTGGAATACCCTGACACCACCAATAAGAGAAATCGAAAATATCGCAAACTTTCAATCTGCTTTAAAAACCCACTTTTTCACAATTAATTTGACACCCTGCAGACTGAAATGTTTGTAAACTATTATTTTAGCAATATATATTTTGTTTCCATGTTTCATTTTTACTATGTTCGTAACGCAATTCATTATCTTACTGGGTGGGGTTCCTGACCTCCCATAGTGGGCAGGGGGGTACATACAGCGTCTTCTATCCCCTTATATCTGTTTTCCAACATGCTTTCTGTCTGTGTCTTGGAATGAGATTACTTGATTTTGTCTTGGCCCTGGCCGTAGTCCTGGCTGGGAGGGAAACAGTCAAATGCATAGTTATTGTTTTGGGAGATGATATTTTTTTCCTTGTAAATCATCTCTCTGTTATGTATTATTATATGTTATTTTCAATGTATAATGTAAGCATTTGAGTGTATTCCTCTTTGTTTGATTTTGTGCTTGTGTGCGGATGAGACTAATAGGTGATTTCAAACTAAGTACATTGGTGGTATGCTCTTGGAATGTACATCTGATCCCTATTTGTTCCCAGTTCCCCTATGCCTTACTTTTTCTTGGGTGCTTTATTTGTAATTCTAGAACTTTTTACTATCCCATTTTCTTCCTTTTTACTGGCGCTGATATGACCTTAATGTGTTGCAAGCGCCGTAAAACCCTTAAAAACAAAAACAAAACAATCATTATCTTACACATGGACTTGGACGCAGACCGCCCCCTGCGTCGAACTTTTATTGCCTACTCGAAGAGCTTGACAACTAGACCAGCAGGCACTCTACTACATGGGTTGGATTCTATGCCCATTGACGAAATTGTGACTCTAACCAGGAACAGATGTGCTTGGTACCAATATGTGAATGCCCTGTGACCGTGACACTTTAATGCTGATGCACCTTATAGGTGCCGTACTAATGATTCTCAATGTACAATGCAACTCATACATAAATAATTCATTATCTCCCATAGTGGGCAGGGAGGCACTTACTCAACTGTTTCTTCTATACTTGTTTTCCAACTTGCTTTCTGTCTTTGTCTGCTGGGTGGGGTTCCTGGCCTCCCATAGTGGGCAGGGATGCACTTACCTTGTCTTCTATCCCCTTATATGTGTTTTCCAATATGCTTTCCGTCTCCGTCTTGGAATGAGATTACAGTGCACTCTGGATACGTCGACGTTGCCTAAGTCGATTTTTACCCAAGTCGATTTTTTTTCTTGGTCCCTCCCCCTTCTTCCTATATAACATTAGTAAAAAAAAAAAAACTCCACATAAGTCGATGTCGCTTAAGTCGATGTTATCACTCATGACTACAAAAAAATCACAAATAAACAAGTATTTCCATTGGTTAAAAAAGCTACCAGTAAGAATTTTCAGTGGTTAAGAATATCTGCGAACGATTGGCGCACATCGATGTGATGGAGGTGCTTTGCCTGACGTCCGTGTTCAATGTACATGAGCAGTATTGAATAACTTTAATTTCTCCATCTCAAATTTTACACTGTCGCAACTTCAAGTTCAAGATTTTTTTTTTGGTTCTAATAATCCCAGGCCATCCTATGTAATGGCCCTCTGCAATTTTATCAAGAAGAATTCAAGTCAAGTCTACAACTACAATGGCAAACCTATCGCGGAAAAGGAAGATTCGATGCATTTGGAAAGTCTGGCATGCGACAGAAAATCATCGCATAGGAAATTGGCATACCAGCTATTTCTGTCTCGACGATTTACAAGAAGCATGACCTTGACCTAGAGGCTCCTACCCTTCCGCTTTTCGCGGAATAATTTCACTTAATTGGTATACATTCCACATTCAAGGCAAAAATTCCGCTTTTCACCTTTCCCATCAAGGAAAATTAAAAAAAAAAAATCTCTAGCGAAAAAAAAGTGAGCTATGGCTTATTTCGTCATCTCCTATGGTCAATCAACACACATTTTGTATGTCTGATTAGTCTCTTCAAAGTGTGTGCTGCTGATGTCGGATAATATTTTATGTTTGGGAGGGGGTTGACCGAAGCATTATTATTATTATTATTGTGACTCCGATTCGTGAGGTCAATGACCTTGGTAATATGGTAATGTTGGCTTCAATCGGTAATAATATTATTTGAGTACGGTCAGCTTCTTTTCCTATTTAATTTTAGCCCTGTGTCCGTGTGTGTGTGTGTGTGTGTGTGTGTGTACCGGCACGCGCGTTTGCTTGATTAGGTGTGTGTATGTGGGAGGGGGTGGGGGGGGGGGGGGGGGGGGGGTCCTGACAAGGTTAAATCCACCCATTCAATGCTTTGCTCTCAGACGGCCAGGACCTGTGTGTTCTCTATTATTATTTGACCCCATTCTTAGTCTTTACACAATCTGTACATTTTTACACATTTTTTATTTTTAATCATTTGAGTACTTTTGGATTGTCTATTACATTTTCTGTTGCAAAGCATGTCATAGTCAATAACAATAAGTTGATTCCGCTTTTTTTATATCTCAAATTCCGATTTTTATGTATTCTGATTCCTCTATGGGGCTATTGGGGGTAGGAGCCTCTGATGACCACTACAGAGACCACGCGATATGAAAGGACATACTTATTCTAGATTGGTTTGCTTTGTTCAAATGAGTTTTTGCTCATTTGGTTACCCTCCGGTTAAGTTGATTTTCGGATGTCGATTTTTTTCTCGGTTCCCCTGGGCATCGTCTTATCCGGAGTCCACTGTATTTGGTTTTGTCCTGGCCCTGGCCAGATACCCTGGCAAGTGTATAGAGTATTGGGAGATGATATTTTTTGTCTTTTAAATCATCTCTCTGTTATGCACTGTATTACTTTTTTTTGTGTTATATATATATATATATATATATATATATATATATATATATATATATATATTTTATATATATATATATATATATATATATATATATATATATATAGTATATATTATTTAAAATATTTACCACAATGTTTGGGACAGTCTACATCAATGTTTCAGGCTTAATTTGCCATCGTCAGGACTGAGTTGTTTTGTTGACTGTTGTTGTTTCTTGAAGTGGTTCCGGTTTGAAGTTAATTAAGAGGAATTTGCGCCGATGGGGACACTTTCCGTACATCTCACTTTTCATGTTGAGTGTGGCTTCATGAGGGTGTTTGATTATAGTATATTTCTCTTCCAGGCATAAGCTACATTGTTTTGATGTTGGTGTGTATCCTGTTGCTTTAGATAAAATTTTCCATGAAATGTTGTGGTCTAGTTTGTTGTCTTTTAATTTCCAAATATGTTCGCTGAGTTTTGTGGATGTTTTTTTGTTAGTGTTTCTAAATGTTGAGGTGTGGAGGTTGTATCTTGTTTTGAAATTATTTTCTGTTAGTCCTACATATTTTTCTTGCTTGTTTGTTTTAGTTTCTGTGACTGTGGCTTGGTAAATTAAACTTGATTCTAAGCATTGTTTGTTTAGCGGGCAATGTTCTTTATTTCTGCAGTTGCATTTTCTAGTGGGTGGGTTTTGCTCTTGTCGGTGGTTTATTAATATTTTTTTGTTGTGGCTTGAAATTATTTGTTCTATGTTGCGCATACACGAGTAACTTATTTTTATGGTATTCCTGTTGATAATTTTATGTAGCTTGTGGTTTTTTGGAAAGTGTGTATCAATTAACTTCAGGAACTGCTGTCCTATGTTTGTGCTGACGTTTATGTCGAAAGGTGGGTTGAACCAAGTTATGTGTCGTTTTCTTGTTTTACGTTCTTCACTTGTGTGTTGGGGTTTACATGACAGGGAGGCGTCTGTGTATACAAATGGTGTGTTGTATCCGCTTTTTGTGAGTGCTTCTTTGTAGGGGGTGGCTGCGACGTTGAATATCTCTCTGTTTTCCGAAAGTTTGCTCACCCTCAGTGCTATGTTTTTTGGTATGTTTTCAATGACGGGACGGGGGTGGTTGCTGTTTTTATTAATGTAGCTAATGGTGTTGTTTGGTTTTCTGAACGGTTGGAATGAATTGGATTTTATGTCGAATGTGATGTCGAGGAAGTCAACTGTTTTTTTGTTTGCTTCTATCGTGATTTTCAAATTGTTGTTTTGGAATATTTTACAGATTTGTTTTTTGATGTTTTCGTTCGCTCTTGGTCGTCTGTTGGTTGCTCGCTATAACCAACAGACGACCAAGAGCGAACGAAAACATCAAAAAACAAATCTGTAAAATATTCCAAAACAACAATTTGAAAATCACGATAGAAGCAAACAAAAAAACAGTTGACTTCCTCGACATCACATTCGACATAAAATCCAATTCATTCCAACCGTTCAGAAAACCAAACAACACCATTAGCTACATTAATAAAAACAGCAACCACCCCGTCCCGTCATTGACAACATACCAAAAAACATAGCACTGAGGGTGAGCAAACTTTCGGAAAACAGAGAGATATTCAACGTCGCAGCCACCCCCTACAAAGAAGCACTCACAAAAAGCGGATACAACACACCATTTGTATACACAGACGCCTCCCTCTCATGTAAACCCCAACACACAAGTGAAGAACGTAAAACAAGAAAACGACACATAACTTGGTTCAACCCACCTTTCGACATAAACGTCAGCACAAACATAGGACAGCAGTTCCTGAAGTTAATTGATACACACTTTCCAAAAAACCACAAGCTACATAAAATTATCAACAGGAATACCATAAAAATAAGTTACTCGTGTATGCGCAACATAGAACAAATAATTTCAAGCCACAACAAAAAAATATTAATAAACCACCGACAAGAGCAAAACCCACCCACTAGAAAATGCAACTGCAGAAATAAAGAACATTGCCCGCTAAACAAACAATGCTTAGAATCAAGTTTAATTTACCAAGCCACAGTCACAGAAACTAAAACAAACAAGCAAGAAAAATATGTAGGACTAACAGAAAATAATTTCAAAACAAGATACAACCTCCACACCTCAACATTTAGAAACACTAACAAAAAAACATCCACAAAACTCAGCGAACATATTTGGAAATTAAAAGACAACAAACTAGACCACAACATTTCATGGAAAATTTTATCTAAAGCAACAGGATACACACCAACATCAAAACAATGTAGCTTATGCCTGGAAGAGAAATATACTATAATCAAACACCCTCATGAAGCCACACTCAACATGAAAAGTGAGATGTACGGAAAGTGTCCCCATCGGCGCAAATTCCTCTTAATTAACTTCAAACCGGAACCACTTCAAGAAACAACAACAGTCAACAAAACAACTCAGTCCTGACGATGGCAAATTAAGCCTGAAACATTGATGTAGACTGTCCCAAACATTGTGGTAAATATTTTAAATAATAATTCGCTCCATTACTACATGTCGAGCACTTTTCGTACCATATTTGTATCAAACACGATTCAATATATATAGTATATATATATGTATAATAATTTGTAAACAATTGAGTGTATTCCTCTTAGTGGGGACCTGTGCTTGTGTCTGGATGAGACTTTTAGTTTTAGGTGATCTCAAAATTACATGGTTTTTTGCTGTCATTGGCCGGATGGCCTTGCTAAGAGGGAAACAGTCAAATGTATAAATAGTTTTTTGGAGATGATTTTTTTTTCATTTTTAATCATCTCTCTGTTATGCACTGTATTATGTTTTGTATACATATTCTATTATGATTTGTAAAGATTCGAGTGTATTCCTCCATAATGTGCTTTTGTCTGAATGAGACTTTTAGATGATCTCAAACTAAGTACTTTGGTAGTGTGCTCTTTAAATCTACATCTGTTTCCTATTTGAACCAATTCCCCTTTTTCTTACCTTTTCTTGGATGCTTTAATTGTAATTCTGGAATTTTTTACTATCCCACTTTCTTCCTTTTTACTGGCGCTGTGTTGCAAGCGCCGTAAAACCCTTAAAAACAACAAAACATTATAGCAAGTTTTTGCAAACTTCTTGAGAAACAAAAGAAAACAAAAGAAAAACTGTAATTTTGTAAAGAAACAAACAAATCACCAGCCATATATTTTTGTTAATCATCTGACATTGACATCCCGCTTTTACAAGCTCAACATGTCTCTTATGTAAAGCAAGAGCCGTACTTTATTGTTTTTCATATTTTAGCTAGAGCTATAAAGTACTTAAGTTGACAACTCATAACTAGATTTTAATGATATTTTCTCATGTATTGTCATATTGAGTATCAAAATAGATCGTGCTAGATATTATAGCTGTGTACCCAAGTACATAATATATGGTTATTTAAGAAGCTTAGAATATCAGTGTTATTATTTCTTTCAGTATAGTTAATTTTAATTCAATAAGACAAGATTTAATTTTTCATTAATGACGTTCTTTACTTCCCCTCCACTATAAACTATGCCAACTGTGTCATTCTCTTTAGATGTTGATGTATTTTTTATTTCAGCCTTGTTAAATCTGTGTAGACCTTTCATTGCACTTGGTTTAAGCACTGTTTGAAGTGACCCCTTGATCTTGATCTAGCTACACAATGTCCTGTCAACATGTTATTGCATTACACACTTCTATGTTTTGTCACATTTTGTGTACATATCACTTGCAATGTTTTATGTATATATCCCTTTCAGTTACTCTTTTCTTGAGTGAAAAGTCTTAATTCTCTTACGTGCTTTTTCATATCTTTAATTCTCAAATGCATAACACCCTAACAATGACTTATCGTAACAAAGCAAATATTGATATATTATTATTATATTTTTTTTCTTCTCTCATTATCAAGGCTTTTTGTCCACCTCGGTGATCATTTCTTGTTCTAATTATAAGTAATTGCTATTTTCACTCATATCCTTGTACAGTATGATAAAAACGAAACAAAATTTACCGGTGCAGTTATTCAATTCCACTCAGTAAGTTGATTTAGTAATACAATAACATTTTATAAAGGTGTGCCGAGAGCATTTCTTTCTGTTGACTGCTGTTTTTGGTATACAAATCCATCATCTATCAAACCAGCAGTCCTTATCAGAAGAAAGTAGCAATTTTTTTGCTTTGTCCCAACATTTGGACCACAACCTATTGGCTATAGGCGAAAAAAAAAAACAACATAAAAGGTGTGCTATGTTTTTAAAAAAAATTATGTCAGAAAGTTAGTTTAGATTGAAATTGTCCTTTACCTCCAGACCTATTCCAATATAGTGTTTTGTGACCTCACAATGTATAAGTGTAAGTGTAAGTGCTTCTAATCAAATAATATACATGTCATGTATTGAGATTGCGATTGTTGTTTCAATGTTAATTTTAAAAAATAATATTTGTTGACATAATTTATAAAAATTGTTGTTAATCTAATAAATAATTATTATATTGTATAGTGACGTTGAAAGTTTATACAACCGTCATCAGCATGCCGTTTACCACACAAGAATCGCATTACCACAGCCACCATCATCATCATTGTAATCATCATTATCATCATGATTATCAGCATCATCAGCACTAGGTTTTATGTTTGCAGAAAGTAATAATCATGGAAGGCAATCTTCTGTATAACTAGAACTTTATTAAATGAAAATAAACATCGCATTTAAGCATCAACTGATTGCTAAACTCTAAGAACAAGTAACTATCCACTAGAAAAGGGGACCGCCAGAATTACATAAACATGCCAGATTGACCAGTGGCACCAGATTGGCCAATTGGTGCCAAATCCAATATACAACATCCCTCCCCCCTAAGTATCAAATTACATTACATACATGGAGAGAGATAATTAACCTTGGGTAGAGAATATGACGACTTAAGTTCTTACTTGTAGTCATTAGTCAAAATCAAATACAAAAATTAAATGCGAAATCAGGAAAAAAAAATTGAAAACCAATAATAGTAAAGATATCACTCCGCCTTTCTCACGCTTTGTCTATTTCTATACCGGAAGACCGCCGGTGTCACTCTCCTTGCACACACCGTGTCTATTTCTATCCCGGAAGACCGCTGGTCACAACACAAGACATTGTAATCAAATAATAATTAAATAAAATCTAAAACACATCTTTATCAACGTTTATGAATCTGTCCTAAAACACACCTAAAACGTTTCTGAATCCGTCCTGAAACACATCTAATAGCAATGACTATCCCGCACAAATCTTTGGGCCTCTTTTTCGCTCACGAAGTGCACAAATTCGCGACAAAATATGGGACGAAGCCGTTTGGTATATCCTATTTTAAAAAATTAATTACGACGCTGTTTATCAATGAATATGACTGAAAGTTGGCACAGAGTTAGAAAAAAGGTCATTTTAGATTATGTCAACCGACAAAACTCGTACGATTAACAGAGGACCGTTAAAAATAGATTTTTACTCTTTGGAGTAAAATATTACTAAAACTACCGGGCGTGCAGGTTTTGTCGCTGACAAGGTAATACATGAACATTTCTTCTTTTAGGTTGTAAAATTTCATATGAATATGACGAGTACTTTTCCCGTATTTTTCAAAACACCATCCTAATTTGCTCTTCATTCGTAAAAGACAAAGCCATTTTGCCCCCCTACAGCCCGAATCACAAGTTCAAAACGATTTGGCACCAAACAGCGGCTGAGCGAGTTGTGGCAAAGCGCTTTCTGATTGGTTGACCTCGTTTTAAAGTTCATGACTAGTCAAAATGTCTGCGCGGTCTCACTGGCAAAGGGGTGTTTATTAGTGCCGCGCTGAGGACCGGTCCAAAGACCGGTCCCACGGTCTTTTAGCTGTGAACCGAGGATCGGTCCGATAGTGGAAGACCGGCGGCGGTCCTCACTTCTTATCACCTTTCAACGGTCTCGCGCCATACTACCTCCCCAGCGATTCGTTGGCTCGGTTGCCTATCTTCCACCAATCACCACCCATCCCACTTAATTAATCACACCCACCCCCCTTTGCCATACACTAAACGACACAGACGACCATAGAGGCAGACGACCACCTCCCTCCACTCCGCAAACCGCCCTTTCGTGTGTGAGATGGGGGGAACAGGAGGCACAACGCCTTGGACGATTCCATTATACGGGGTAAATTTCAAAATTTACTACACCATAATGATCGCAATGACAATGATCTATGATGAAGGCATGACCCCTCTTCTCTAATGGGTTATTGTTTGAAATGCATGTGACTACTAAAGATGTTTGTGTTTGTGTGTGTGTGTGTGTGTCGAACCTAGCAAGTAGCAAGTCCGATTTTTTGTTTTCTTTTGTCCATCTCTTGTCACCACTCCTTTCTATCGCATTGTTGTCATTTAAAATAATACAATAATATTAAAATTTCGTTTGGTGTTTTAACTAATCAAATAATATGAGTTTCATTAGTTTCTTCCTTCCAAAAAACCCAGTTATAACGTCTGTATTTTTAAAAAGTCCAATAGAATATTTGGGGACCCCGATAGCTCAGTTGATAGAGCACTCTCTTTGTACGCAAAGGGCCAGAGATCGATCCCGGTGCAGTCGAGTTTTTTCTGAGTCCCTGTCTACTCAGCAGTGAATGGGTAGCTGGGTTTGTTAGATCTGGCGAAAAGTCACCATGGACACCACTTATTACTTATTAACTTATTACCGCATCCACCCCCTCTTATTATAACTTCACGTCTCTCTCTTACTCTTCAATGCTCGCTGCCCTCTAATGTGTGTGTGTGTGTGTGGGGGAGGGGGGGGGGGTAGGAGTTGCGTGTGTGTATCAACGCCACGAACAACTCGATCAACGCCTTGGGCGATGCCATTATCTCCGTTAATGGGGATAAATTTCAAATTTTATTAAATTATCGAAGTAACAATGAAGTACGGTGAGCAAATAAAGAAGGCATCACCCCTCTTCTCTAATTAGGTTACAATTTGAAATGAGTGTGACTACTCCGTGTGTTTTACTCCTGTAGACCACGGTTTTCATCGTGTAGCTGTCTTTAACGGTTCAAGAATGAACGATCCCACGGTCTCAAAGGTCAAAACGGTTCGAACTTCCGACAGTCTCTCAGGAATGTTCAATGTCGAAAAGGACCGGTCCTTGCGGTTTTCATTTCCCAGGGACCGTAGGACCGTGGTCCTTAAGCTTGCCAAGGACCGCCCCGCACTAGTGTTTATCGTCTGCCATTGCGTTTGGGTTCAATAAACAGCTGATAATTTGACTGTTTAATTTACAAGAATTTAAGAAATTATAATGTTAAAAGTTTTCGATTGCAATATGATCTACAATCTCAGCATGGGTTTAATTATTGTGTTCCAAGTCACGTTCTATCAGTAACCTTTGTCCCTTGTCCAATTTCTCTTTTCCTTCTATATTTCTTTTGTTTACGTACGCAATCTCTCTCTCTCTCTCTCTCTCTCTCTCTCTCTCTCTCTCTCTCTCTCTCTCTCCCTCTCTCTCTCCCTCTCTCTCTGTGTGTGTGTGTGTGTGTGTGTGTGTTTATATATAAGTTAGAACTCTTCTAATGTTTTCATCATATTCTCTATCAAATTTGCCATAAAATTGCCTAATTTCAATCTTTTAATATACTTATTACGCAAGATACAACCAAAGGTCGAAAAAAATGCCGAAAAAGCGTCCCATATTTTCGCGTTTTTTTCCTCTTTGCGGGTCATCCAAATAAATGACACCTTTGAAACTGCATAACTTGTTTATTTATTAATGGAATTTCAAAATTCAAAAACATTTTTACTCAGTGGAGATAGGGCTTTGATTTCAGACAAAAATTTTCCTCAAAAAGAGAAAAAAAAACATTTTTCATAGTCATTGCTACATCTAAATATTTGATTTATCAACAGGCTTTCGAATACGACTTGAACGTCTTGGTGAAACATGTGGCTTCATCAAATCTGTGTCAGTGTCAGGTTCTGCTGAACCAATTTTCTCCTCAACGCAAGTAGGTGCACCGCCATTCACAATTGTTGAAGGTTGAACATGGTGATCAGTGAATGGTGTAACACTGTTCTGATCAACAATGGTTGTGATGCCATTTCCCTTCTCCGTAGGTTGAAATTAAGCATGTGGGAAGAATTCAGAATTTGGCGTAGACTCAACGCACGAGTCGACAAACGGTGTATGAGCCGTGCGAATAGGAATATGATCCAGATGTCTATGATAAACGACTCCATTTAGCAGTTTCATGTTGTAGCTCAAAGGACCTGTTTTCCGTACGATCGTCCCAGGTAGCCAAGCCGGCTCCTTGGAGTATACATTTTTGATGAACACGTTGTCACCAACATCAAACGAGCGAAATTTTGAATGGAGATCATTATTCAACTTTTATCTCTGCTGATGAGTTGAAACATTTTCTGTAACCTCTGGATGTACCAGACTAATCTTTGTGCGTATTTGTCGTCAAAGTAGAAGTTCAGCTGGAGTTATGCCTGTCACTGAATGTGTTGTGCGATATTTCGTTAGAACTCTAAAAATCTTCTCTTCCAGCACGTCATGTAGAATCCGCTTCATTGCATTTTAAAATGTTTGCACACCTCTTTCCGCTTGACCATTCGCCTGTGGGTGATGTGGTGAAATGAGATTACGTTGGACATTATTATGTCGAAGAAATGCATGCAATTTGTTGCCCACAAATGCTGGACCACTGTCGCGGACAATCGTTTTTGGCTGTCCAAAAACACTAAAAATTTCACGCAATTTCAAGATGGTGGTGTCGGATGTTAAATGAGGTACGATTTTGACAGCCATCCATTTAGAGGTTGAATCCACGACAATCAGAAAATGTTTTCCCATAAATGGTCCGAGATGATCAATGTGTAAACGTGACCAAGGATCGTCTGTCCACTCAATTGGTTGAAGTGGTGCTGAAGCTGGGGCTTTTTGAATTTGCTGACAATTTGAACATGATCTGGCATTGTCTTCCAACTGTGAGTTTATATTTGGCCAACAAACCTCTGGCCAACAATTTCATCCTAACGATTCCAATGTGGTCTTCATGTACGTTTAAGAAATGATCTTGGTATGTATCTTTTTGGAACAATAACACGACAACCCCACAATAAACAACCTTCATCCAGGGTTAGTTCATTCCTGCGAATAAAATATGGCTTCACTTCTTCATCGTTATTTTACACTGGCCAACCATTCAAGACAAACATTTTTACCTTACTCAGAACAGCATCTTCATCAGTTTCTTTCGCAATTTCTTTGTACTTGTACTTGATGGGGGGAACTGTCCAAATGATTCAGAAGATTTTGTATTTCTACAGGTGTGGGTGTTTTCACCGTTTCTTTTCTAGGGAATCGACTTAATGCGTCAGCATGGAGTATGCTGGAACCAGGTTTGTAAGTCAAGCTATAGTCATATGCTGCCAATGACAATGCCCATCTCTGTATTCGAGCTGATGCCATAACAGGCAATTGCTTGTGATCTGTAAATAACCCTGACAGTGGTTTGTGGTCTTTAACGATCTTAAATTGTCTTCCATAAAGAAATTGATGGAATCGTTTCACTGCAAAAATTATGCTAGTCCCTCGTTTTCAATTTGTGCGTACTTCTTTTCGGCTGGGGATAAAGTTCGAGATGCAAACGCAATTGGTCGTTCCATACCATCTCCATCGATTTGTGCGACCAGTCCACCAATTCCATAAGCTGAAGCATCACAAGTCACGATCAATGGGTTGTTTTCGTCATACAACTGAAGAACCGGACTAGATGAGAAGTTTTTTTCCGATTTCCTTAAGGCCTTTTGCTGTTCGATGGTCCATTTCCATGCCTAATCCTTTTTGAGCAGATCATACAAAGGCTTAAAAACTGATGCTGCATTTGGTAAAAACTTTGCATAAAAGTTTATCATTCCCAAATATGCTTTGAGTTGTGTGAATTTCTCTGGGTGTGGTGCTGCGGTTATTGCTTCAACCTTTTCGGGCTGTGGTCTTAATCCATCTTTCGTCAATTCATGACCTAAAAATTTCACTTTCTCTTTCATGAATTCACACTCTTCCTTTTTGACTCTTAAATTGTTCTGGTTCAAACATTCTTAAAGTTTGTAAAGATTGTCAAGATGTTCTTCCTCGTCTTTACCAGTCACATAAATGTCATCAATGTAGCACACTGTCTTTGGAATATTAATATGTAATGAGATTGTCCAAGGTTCTTTGAAATATAGCTGGACTAGATGCAATTCCAAAACATAAACGTTTGTATCGGAAAAGACCCCGATGAGTATTGACTGTTGTCAGATTCCTTGAATTTTCATCCAACTCGATTTGTGCATAGGCATCTTTTAAGTCTAACCGTGAAAATTTCTCACCTCCTGCCAACACATGTAAGATCCTCTAGTTTTGGCAAAGGATATGAATCCACAAGAATATTTTTATTTACTGTTGACCTGTAATCACACAACCGAATGGATCCATCTGATTTTACTACCGGCACTACTTGTGAAGCCCACTCTGAATGATTCACTGGTTCAATAACATCTGTTTCTACCAATCTGTCAGTTTCCTTACTCTGTCCTTCATAATAAAAAGAAGTGGTCTGGCTCTACAAAAAATAGGAGTGTTTTCCTTCATGTGAATTGTAGCTTGATAATTATTTAGCTTACCCAAATCAATGTCAAACAATTGTTTCTGTTTTTCCAAGATCTGATTCAATGTTTCAGTTTCACATTGTTGCATACGAAAAATTTGTGACCAATTCAATTTGATTTCATACAGCCAATTAGTTCCTAGCAACGCTGGTCCCATGCCTTCCACTACCAGTAATGGCAACATTTCCTTTTGATTTTCGTATTGGACCTGTGGGGTAAATTGTCCGTACACTTTGTTTTAAGCTTCGTGTCTGACTCTCGTAATTCTTTGTCTGCAAACAATTTGTCATCAGTGATTTGGTGATAAGAGATGATGAAGCTCCAGTATCTATTTGGAAGTGAACATTCTTTTCGTCGATTTTCATTTCTACCCACAGAGATTTGTGTTTCGATTTGTCGCTGTCCATTGCAAAAAGATTGTAAGAATCATCATTGTCTTCATCATCCTGTAAAAAAAACGGATATGAGACACTTTACCATTACCATATCTCCCTCTGCCCGTGGCCTTTTCATTTCTGAAACCACTGTTGGTCGTCATCTTTCTTGGTCCTGAATTATGAGGAACAGAAGATTTGGATGCCCATGACCTCTGAAAATTCGCGTCTTTAGACTTTGTTTTACAACAAATATCAAAATGACCAAACATTTGACATTTCCGACACTGTTTGTTTCTTGCAGGGCAAGCTGGATCTTTAGAGAAATGTCCAATTTTTCCACAGCGAAAACAAGCTTTGTCCGTATGGTACGAATGTCCAGTGTCGAAAACTACTAGCACTAGGGTTTGAGCCTGTAGTACTAACTTTTTGTACTGCATCAAATCCATATGTTCGTTTCTCAATAGTCGCCGCCTGTGGTTGCGTCACTTCATGAGTATGTGCAGTCTGAAGGAGCACCTTCAAAGTTAAATCCTCCCCTTTTTCCAAAAATTTCTTCCGAAGCACACTCGATTTCATGGATTCTATGATTTGATCACGGATGGCCTCTCCGGTGTCAGGAAAACCACAATTTATCGCTTTTGTGCGTAATGGAGTGCAAAATTGTGCAATTGTTTCTCCATCTGACTGTTGCATCTGCTGAAAAAGATGTCGTTCAAATGGTTTGTTGACTTGTGGTTCGAAATACTGTGTCAACTTGGCGCTGGTTCCCTCATAATCTCTCTCCTCCATATCGAGCATCTCATAAATTTCTAGCACACTGGGCCCTGCACAGTGCACCAGTAAGTCAGTAAGCCCCACTTCTGTGCTTTATCTGTAATGCCCTTACCCAGGACAAATAACTAGAAGCGTCTGATCCATTTTGACCAATTTGTAGCTATCGAGGTTACATCACCATGAGGGTTGAATTGCTCGATGCCACCGATGTCATTTCCAATCGCCTGCATGCCGTTATTGAAAACTTAAATTTTACCTCGTCGCCAGTTATGTTTGCAGAAAGTAATAATCATGGACGACAATCCTCTGTATAACTAGAACTTTAATAATATTTCCATACTTCGGGGCCAAAAAGACCCCAGGGGGGTGTTTTTTATTCATAAAACAGTCAATTTTTGACACAGAGACCTGAAATTTGGTGACTTTTTCTAAAATGATGAGGTCCATGATCATGCCAAATTTCATCATTGTCACGTGCATAGTTTACTCACACTGAGCATGCTCATCTGGAATTTGAGAGTTTCTGATTTGGGGTCCAAATGGACCCCATGACTTTTAAAGAGAAAAATACTAGAAAGTACGATTTCCTGATTTGGGGTCCATTTGGCCCCCATGACTTTATATAGAAAAATACTAAAGATTTCAACAAAAGAATGCTGTTTCTTTCATTTTATTCCACAATTTCTATTGTAATAAAAATAATAATAATAATAATAATAATAATAATAAAATAATAATAATAATAATAATAATAATAATAATAATAATAATAAAAATAATAAAAATAACAATAATAATAATTATGATAATAATAATAATAATAATAATAATAATAATAATAATAATAATAATAATACTAATAATAATAATAATAATAATAATAATATAATAATAATAATAATAATAATAATAATAATAATAATAATAATAATATAATAATAGTAATAATAAAAATAATAATAATAATAATAATACTGATAATAATAATAATAATATAGTATCATCATCATCATAATAATAATAATAATCATAATAACAATAGATAATGTTTATTATTGTTATTATCATTATAATTTTCATTATTTATTATTATTATTATTATTATTTATTATTATTATTATTATTATTATTATTATTATTATTAGTAGTAGTAGTAGTATTATTGTTGATGTTATGATTATTATTATATTATTATTATTATTATTATTATTATTATTATTATTATTATTATTATTATTATTATGATTATTATTATTATTATTATTATTATTATATTATTATTATTATTATATTATTATTATTATTATTATTATTATTATTATCATCATTATTATTATTATTGCTGTGGTTATTATTATTAATATTATTATCATTGTCATCATCATCAACTCATTTCCGTGAATGATTCTTGTTTTTCTGAAGTAATTGCAATTCAGACATGGACAACACTTTTACAAGTGAGTGGAGTCAAAGAAAAACATGTGCCAACAGTACCTAGGATCATTCAATACAATTTGATAATGGTAACAATTCACTATATTTATGCTGATTCTCATTGATGCAATAATACCTTTGAAATGTAGAAAAACATTAGAAACAAAAAAATAACAAAAACCAATAACAAAACATAATTCAAAACTTATTAAAATTAATCCAAGGCTCAGCTATAGTAAATTTTATGAATTAAAAGGCAAGAACAAAGTTCCACTATCATTGAAATATCGTTTTAGAAATATGATTTTTTCTGATCAAAGCATGTGAACATATTCATTTACAAGAGAAGTACATATTATTCTGCTACGCTGTGAACATGTAAATTCTCCACATCTGATGCAAGACTTTCTGAATTTTACATCATTTTTTTCTTGGACATTTTATGGATCCTCCCCGTGTTGCATTCTTCCTCTTCCTGTTGTGCTGTTGATCTTATTCTCCCATCTTTTGTTCTTGTCCCTTCTTCGTACATTTCACCACAAGAGTACTTTTCATTAATTTTCTTAGTGATGCTTTCATTTGAAGAGCTTGTATCATTCCCATTCCAATGAAATGGTGAAATACCGCCAGTGTCTGAAGGATTAGAAGAAAAAAATTATATTGGGAAGGAACACACAACTGGGAATGGCAATGAAAGGGAGAGAGAGAGAGAGAGAGAGAGAGAGAGAGAGAGAGAGAGAGAGAGAGAGAGAGAGAGAGTATTTTGGGGACGTGAGTGTATATTATTATTTTGAAAACTTTATTTTACTGGAATCCCCAATTGACAGTTATTGCCATGTAGAAATAAAAGAAAACATCAAATATGGAAGTATCTGAGAGTAATGCGATTACAAAATGTAATTTTCCCAAATGTTTCAAGGAATGACTTCTTTTCGTTGTCTTCATGGATTTGCTGTGATATGCTGAAAGTCACATCCAACGAGTCAGATAAAAGAGGTGTTACTGTTGGATTTTTCATCTTAAAAAAAAACGTTTACTCTGAAGTCTTTGCAGCCAATAAATCCAAAAATTGATGAGTTGTTAATATTATTAATTTATACCCTCATTATTATCATCATGGGGGAAAATCATCCATTACCTGGAACTCGATATGCAACAGCTCATCTTTAACTTGCATTATTAATTGCTGATATTCTGTCAATTCACTGGTTTAAGATAAGCTAATCTTACAACAACTTAATATTTATTTTACTATTTCATAAAATAGAAACATACTTGATATTGCTGTTACTGTTTGGAGAAATGACATTTTAACAATCAGAATTGAAACTCAGACTTTTCTTTTTCTTTCTTTCTTTTTAAGGGTTTTACGGCGCTTGCAACACATTTAGGTTATATCAGCGCCAGTAAAAAGGAAGAAAATGGGATAGTAAAAAGTTCTAGAATTACAATTAAAGCACCCAAGAGAAAGGAAGACAAAGGGGACTGGGAACAAATAGGGATCAGATGCAGATTCCAAGAGCAAACCATCAATGTACTTAGTTCGAGATCACATATAAGTCTCATCCGGACGCAAGCACAAAATCCAGCAAAGAGGAATACACTCAAATGCTTACATTATACATTAAAAATAACAAACATAATAATACATAACAGAGAGATGATTTACAAGGAAAAAAATATCATCTCCCAAAACAATAACTATGCATTTGACTGTTTCCCTCCCAGCTAGGACTCACGCCAGGGCCAGGACAAAACCAAGTAATCCCATTCCAAGACAAAGACAGAAAGCAAGTTGGAAAACAGATATTAGGGGAATAGAAGACACAATATATACCCCCCTGCCCACTATGGGAGGTCAGGAACCCCACCCAGTAAACTCAGATTCTCATTGGAGATCAGCATAATATTTTTCATAAAAGGTACAGTAGAACATGAAAGTAACGTACTCGGAAATAGCGAGAACTCGGAAATAGCGAGTAAAATCTAAATCCCTGTTTTTTTCCCTTATTTGAGTCAATAAAATTAGCATGAAAGTAGCGAGTATGAAAAAGAGGTCAACTCGGAAATAACGAGCATTTCCTGCCCCAGCCTAGGACTGCGAACGAAGTAAAGCAAAACAAGAGACAATGGCAATTTAAATATTTTTAGCCTAGCCTCTTTTCTTTTATTTTTCGTTACGAGTAATATTACATAGTAGCCTAGTCTGTAGTAGTACATAATAGGCGAAACAAATTTGGGTGGGGGTTGGGTTTGTGTTGTGTGTGTGTGTATTGGGGGTGGGGGTCAATTATTCACCTAATGTGGTGCCACGCGACGCGCGAGGTAAGCACATGTCAACATGCCTCACTTCGCAGCATCGGTCAGCGAGTAGCATCGTTAACAAACGACACGATCAGCGAGAGAGGGGAGTGTGGAACCATTATTTCAATGGGTCAGTGATTGAGTGATGCGCTTGCTTACCTCATCAAACATGCCGAGTGCATACAAACACTCGCACGCACACACACACACACACTTCTATGTTCTTGTTTTTTTTTCTAGTCATGATTTTACTTGAAAATAAAAACAAAAAACAACAAAAAACCAAGCATTCTGCCACTTCTGTGAAGAAATTGAAATAGGGGCGACGGCTTTTACTCGAATTACACACTCGAGGGGAATAACCAGCAATATTATAATCTTTCCTGGCAACTCGGGAATAGCGAGAACTCGGAAATAGCGAGTAATCAGGAGTGGACCCGTCGAACTCGCTATTTCCGAGTTCTACTGTATCATGGGAGTGAATTCTTTCTTCATTAGAACCATCTCGGAGTGGAATGGGCTGGATGAACTGGTCATCATGGCACCACATCTAAACGATTTCAAGGCCCGACTGACATGGGCCCGCGCCCAATGAGGACGCCGCTGAAATACAACAAGACCATTGGTTTCTTCAGCGCCAACCATACAGATACAGATGCAGAAATAACTTATAGCACAAAAAAAAAAAAACAACACTTTATCCCGTTGTAACTAGCCAACAATGCTATATATATACATATTAGATTTCATATGATGCCTGTTATTAACTCCGAGCTAACAACCATTCCACAGATAAATGTAACGGGTACCATTCAGTTTTAAATAATTAGTAGGTGGCATGCACTGGGGTTGCCCCAGCAGACTGCAACTCAATGTATATCTGAGCATTCAAACTACCAAGGATGTTACACTTTCTCCATCAAGGATGTTACACTTTCTCCATTCGTCATGGTTTAGGTCCAATGCAACATAATTTAGACCACACAATGGATGGCTGAAAATAAAAAAATAAAAAAAAACACCCAGCAACAAACAAATCATTTAGTTAGCAAATTCAAACATTCAAAAGCAATAATATCAATACAATATGACTGAAACATAATGTAGACATTTAAGCTAATTTAGTTCACCTAGAGATTGAATAACGGTACAAGAAAATAAATCACTTATCATAAGAAGTTACAAATAAATACGTGGTTAGGTAGGGTACACACAAGAATAAAAGATAATCGAGAAGCGAAAGTAAGGCAAGTAATAATAATAATGATAATAATAGATCTTTATTGTCCATAAATATGGCAATTTGTCATTTAGTTACACTTGTTATCACGTTATATGATAACTATAACATTGAACAGATATTTCACTCCTACTTATTCTCTCTCTCTCTCTCTCTCTCTCTCTCTCTCTCTCTCTCTCTCTCTCTCTCTCTCTCTCTCTCTATTGGAAGAAACATTAAATTGAATATTAGAGCTTTCATTTATCCATTATTGTTTCATCATTTCATATTTGGCAATTCTAGCTGGTACTACAATCATAAAATTAACGATACTATCAATTCATTTTTCGTTACATAGGATAAGTGTCAGAATAATCTTCATACATCAGACATCTAATGAAAAAAAGTAATGAGTTAGTACTTACTTGGATTTTTCTTGATTAGAGTTGATGAAAAAGTAGGTAACTGAAACTGGCGCTCATCATATTGGACAGCAAACAGGAAACAAAATTACCAAGTCAATTATTGTAGATGACATCTATAGTTATAGTTATCATATAACGTGATAACAAGTGTAACTAAATGACAAGTTGTGGATCATATTGACACGACTATGTCACTAAATAAATAGATGGCGGGTGGTTGGATGGGAGCATCACCCTTGAATCATATACCTATGATGTTCGCATGGGTGTACGATCCGATAGTGATGTCGTTTCTTCTTCTCTTTACTAGCCTATCCTGCTTCTTTGGTTTGTGATTGTATTTTTGACAGGGGATATTTTTTTTCTGTAAATCTTCTGCCTGTTTGTTCTTGGTAATTTATAATTTAGCTTATGATATCTTTAGGTTATGATTTTGATTTACATTTGTACTATTTTTGTTAGATTGCTTGTTTTTTTTGTTTCAGCGGTCTCTCATATAACCTCAATTGTGTTGGAAGAGACCTAAAGCAACAAACAAACAAACAAAACAAAAAAATAAATAGATGCATAATGTCACAACAAAAAACAACAAAATAATGTAAACTTATATTGCAATATACATTTGAGAAAATACGATTTTAACTGAATTTTCCATAGTAAAACCATGGGGGTTAAATGGCCCTCAAATAAGAAAGAAATAGGACTTTCTATTATTTTACTATGCGCAAGTCATGGGGGCCAAATGGACCCCAAATCAGAAAATAGGACTTTCTAGTATTTTTTTTCTTTGCAAGTCATGGGGGCCAAATGGACCCCAAATCAGGAAATAGGACTTTCTATTTCTAGTATTTTTCTCTTTGCAAGTCATGGGGGCCAAATCAGGAAATAGGACTTTCTATTTTAGTATGGAAATAGGGTTAAATGAAAATAAACATCGCATTTAAGCATCAACTGATTGCTAAACTCTAAGAACAAGTAACTAGCCAGTAGAAAAGGGAACCGCCATAATTACATAAACACAGCCAGATTGGCCAATTGGTGCCAAATCCAATATACTACACTAGGCTGCATTCAACTTGTGTCAGAAGGAAACCATGTTTTACAATAATTGCGATTGTAGCCTTATAATGAGTCTCTTTCTATTTATTTTATTTACATTCAGCCTCAATCAGTAACCCGATATGTATTAAGAAAATAATGATTCTATTGAAGTCATGCTTTATGGTTCAATAAAAAAAAACCCCACTTTGATCCTATACCACCGGGGTCCAATTTTACTTTAATAATGGCAGCAGCAACAGCTTTTGTTGACGATACCCACATCCGTATTTTCCCGTTTTTGCATATAGAGCAGTAAAGTTAGGTGCCCCAAACGTAAACAATAACAAGTTGCTAGTGATTTCCGTTAGGGACCGGAATAATTTACGCACAATATAGGTCTCCCAATTTTGTAGTTTGAGTTGTAGGCAATACACTTTCAGTATTGAAAATATGTTTACATAAAATCTAACAGTTGCAGAAATAATAATATAAGGCTAAATTATTATGAAAATCAGGCTCCGAATAATTCTCGATTTGTTCACACCAGCGCAATAATTTGCTCTGGTCTAAAAATAGATTGACTGTAACTTTTGATAAATTTTAGAAAATTTTACCTTTTGTTCCATAAAATATCCATATCTAGACATTATTTGATGCATGATCGAGTATTTATGAATATGTGTTTCTTTTGCCACCTAACAGCCAAATTTTAAAGGTTATTTTTTTCTATTATTTACATTGGAACGTGAGCTGTCAAGACAGGAACATGTGGTTTGCCACGTGCTTCTCGACCTTTGTTTACGTTTGGGGCACCTAACTTTACTGCTCTATATTCCTGTCAAGACCTGAGATAAGATTACTTCCACTGGGTGAGCAGGGAGGTACTTACTGTGTCTTATGTCCACCTACATGTTTTTCAATTGCTTTCTGTCTTTGTCTTGGAATGGGATTACTTAGTTTTGTCCTACCCTGGATACGGATATGGATACGTATCCCTGGCTGGGAGGGAAACAGTCGAATTATAGTTTTGGGAGAGGATATATTCTTTTTTCCTTGTAAACCATCTCTCTGTTTTGTACCGTGATTTTAGATAAATTTTGAACATATGGTTTGTAAACATTTGAGTGTATTCCTCTTAGTCTCTTAGTGGGACCTGTGCTTGTGTCAGGATGAGACTTTTAGGAGATCTCAAACAATGCACAATGTTAGTATGCTCTTGGAATCTACTTATGTTCTCTATTTGTGCCAATTCCCTTCGTCTTACTTTTCTTGTTTGCTTTTAATTGTAAATCTTTAACTTTTTTACTTTCCCATTTTCTTTCATTTTGCCGGCGCTGAAATGACCTAAATGTGTTGCAAGCACGCTAAAACCCTTAAAAACAAACACTGAGTGGGAAGTTCATTACCCCCCCCCCCCTGGCATAAGTCTCGAACAACACTGAGGTGCTGTGACAACTCCAGAGTTCAATACTGTATGCTATGGCTTACCAGACGAAATTATAGGGGTGTTGAGCCCCCATTCGGGGCCTGGTTGGATCGCCTTTAGTTCATGTATACCCAGCTGGCAGTCGTGAGTTTCCTGACTTTGCTCTTGTTGACTTGTTGTCTCCTAGGACGACATGGACTTGTCTTTCCCCTATGATAGAAGAGAAACTATACTCACATCTTCACGGACGGTTCAAAGAGCGCAGATGCAGTAGGATGTGCCTATCACTCATCGGAAGGCACAGGATCACTTCGCCTGGATAAAAATGTTTCGATCTTTACAGCGGAATCGAGAGCAATCCTAAATGCTCTCCGTTTGGCTGAGAGATCGAATAAAACCACATTCTTGATCTTGTCTGACTCGCTGTCCGTACTTAAGGGGATCTCAAATTTTTATTGCACCGATCCAAGAATCACAAGTATCTTGGAAGGTGCAAATAAATTATTTATTAAAAAAAAGAAAGTTTGTTTTCTCTGGGTACCTAGTCATGTGGGTAGCCAGGGGAACGAAGAAGCGGATCGACTGGCAAAAGAGACGGTGAGCCAAGAATTACAAGAGGGCAGTAAAATACCACACGCGGATTTAAAGATCAATATTAAAAAACACGTCCGAAATGAATGGGAACGATCCTGGAGTCGAGATGTACATAACAAATTAAAACAAATTAAACGTGACCTCGGCCCCAGACCCAACTCGGGGCTAAAAAGAAGAGACGAGGTCAAAATAACTGGACTCCGGATCGGGCGTACTGCCCTCACTCACCGTTTCCTTCTGGAGAGGGATGAAAAACCCCTCTGCAGAAGATGTAACTGTGACCTCACAGTTCAACACATTTTAATTGAATGTACAGAATTAGAACAGATAAGGTCACAACATTATGAAAACAGGGACTTGAAGTCTCTGTTCCAGTCGGTCGATCCGCTTACAATTTTTAAAGTATCTGCAGGAATGTGAACTCCTGCAGAAATTGTAAATAAATATTTTTACATAACAAACATGTAACTATTATGATTTTATAAAGATTTTATTACAACAGTACACGTTTTGAGCAGCTATGGCCCCTCAAGCCGATAAAAATTGATAAAAGACAGAAACGGGCGCTTAAATGACCTAAATAGTGTCGAAAGCGCCGTTAAACACCTAAAAACAAACAACAAGCTTTTGTTTAGATAAAATGGTAATCATTAACAAAACCTCTATTCATGTGATAACATTTCTTAATATTCTGCGTCATGGTGAGAATACAAAATTATAATAATAAAACATGTTAAAATTTCTAGAATTGCTTTCTTCCATTACCATTACATTCAAATTTTAGAAAACGTTTCTAATCTATCAACTTAACAACAACAACAAAATTTATTTACAACCATGAGTCTTTTTGGTGTGCATGACACATGATTATAATTTGTTGACAAATTAAAATAACAATCAATCTAAGTTATTCAAATAATCTGTCTTGGGTCTTCTCTTGATCTGGGGCTGGTAATCCGTTCGAAATAGACCCTGGAGTGTGAGTGTTTCTACTGCGCATCTAAACACAGGTCATGGTTCTTCTAGTGAGTCTGCGATTTGTGGCCAGTGTTAGTATAGGCATGTCTGCAATGTTTGTCTGTTCAGCCGCTAAAACAAAGCTAGCCTAGTGCTACACATTCCTAACAAAGCCCATGATTTCAGATCAGTGATGCATGATCTGTGTATATCGAAGATTGCGTACTTATGTGTATTTTGGATTTGGCTTTATTTTGCGGCCATATCTAGTAACGTAACTGTTTGTCTGCGAGGTGTCTGTGCTAATACGAGTATTCTCAGATTGTGCATGGTCTGAGGTTTGCGCTGATGTCGAAACTGGCGTTGACGTCGAAACCGGAGTTGCAGGAGTCTCAGCGTCGTCGCAACATTCGTCGTTGTTGACGTTACGTTGTTCGAAAGGTGTTGTCTTTGGTCGTAAGTGTACCCTATTACGTCGGTATGTACCTCCATTTTCTCCTTCGACGGAGTACGATCGTTGTTTTAATTGGTCTCTGACGATACCGGGATGCCATTTGGTACTCTCTGGGTTTTGATACCATACTGGTTGGTCAGTGTCGAGTTGGGTCATGTCTCGTGTATGTCGGTCGTAATTGTTCTTCACGATTCGTTTGTGCGGTGTGTCATATCGTTGTTGAGGTTTGGAGAATGTTGGTATGAGCGTTCGTGGTTCTGTTTGAAACAGCATTTCTGCAGGACTAAGACCATTTTGTCTTGGCGTATTTCTGAGCTCAAGAAGTGCTTCATATTGATCTCCTCCTTCTCTGGTACAACGTTCCATCATCTGTTTCACAATTTTCACTGCGGACTCTGCTTTCCCATTTGCCTGCTGGTGTCCTGGAGATGATGTCGCATGGTTTATGCCCCATCTCTTTGTGAACTCTTTAAATTCTCTTGACGTGTATTGAGCACCACAATCTGATATTAGTACTTTTGATGATCCATATCTGCAGAAATTTGCTTTATGTTTTGCAATCACAGTCTTTGCAGTTAGTGTTGGCAAATAATCTACTTCTATGAGTTTGAATAGTAGTCGACCAGAACTACGTAGTCACGCCCTTGAATGTGAAAAAGATCTGTTCCTACTTTCTCCCAGCAATTATTTACTCTTTCATGTTTTTGTAAGGATTCTTTTTGGTTGCTTCTCTTCGATTCTTGACATGCTTCACATGCATCTGCCATTTGCTATATTTCTGCGGTCATCCCTGGCCAAAATACTGTTCTTCTGGCTCTTCTTAGCATACTCTCAGTAGCCATGTGTGCTGAATGCAGTTTCTCTTTTATTTCCTTTCTGAGACTTCTTGGTATAAGAACTCTCTCTCTCCTTTAACAAACACGTCATCCTCAATGCTGATGGTGTCTCTAAAATCAAAATACGGCCATATCTCAGTTGGCATGCTGTCCTTGTGTATTGACCATCCATTCACAATGACATGTTTGAGGGCTTGTAGAGACCTGTCTTCCTGCGTTGCTATTTTAATTTTTTTCAATATCTCATCAGGCAGATATGCTTTTTCCTTTGGTTCTTCGCCGATCTCTCTTGACAGTGTGTCGGCTATGAGCAGTGATGAACTTTTAGCCCATTTCAACTCGATATCGTACCGATTGCTTCTCATTAGGGGTCTTTGTAATCTCCGTGGCGCCTCGCTCAAAGGTTTTCTGATTATTGTCTCTAGAGGTTTATGATCAGTAATGACGAATATCTTCCTACCATAGGTATATTGGTCAAATCTTTCTAAACCGAAAACGACTGCACGCACCTCTTTTTCTATCTGGGCCCATCGCTGTTCTGTTTGTCAATGTTCTGGAAGCAAACTCAATGGGTTGACCTTCTTGCATCAAAACAGCCCCAAGTCCGTCCTTGCTGCTATCTACCTGCAGTTCTAATCCCTTGTTCTCATCATAATATTTCAGGACAGGAGTTTTTCTTATTGCTTCCTTTACTTTCTTAAATGATCTGTCACAATCTTCAGTCCATGAAAAGTTCCGATCTTTCTTTGTCAGTTCTAACATGTCTGATAATTTTGTGAGAAATCGGGCTAGGTACTGTACCATTCCACAAAATCGTTTGACATCATGCACGTCCCTTGGCGTAGGCATGTTAACGATCGCTTCAACTTTCTTTTGGTCGGGCTCTATTCCTTTTTCACTAATTCTATGGCCCATGAATGTGACTTCATCTTGTCGTTCTCTTGCCTTCTGGTCATTCAAGCGTATGTTCTTTTGTTGACATCTCTCTTTCAACTTTCCATAGTTGTGATCATGATTCCTCATCGCATCTTCTTTGGTTTCTCCACAACCGACTACTATGATATCATCTGCTACATTTATGGTTCCATCAAGACCTTCAAGTGCTCTAGACAGGTGCTTTGAGAAGATTTCGCTTGAAACATTCAAACCGAAAGGTAGTCTGGTCCATCTTAATCTACCCATTGGTGTTATCATAGTCGTGAGGAAACTGGATTTTCTATCTAGTTTTATATGCCAGAACGCTTCCTTGACATCGAGTTTTGTGAATACTTTTGCATTCTGAAATTTAGGTAACACGTCATCAAGCGTCAGTAGCTTGTGGTGTTCTTGCATGAGGGCGTCATTTAGTGGTCTTGGATCAATACATATTCTCAAATCTCCATTGGCTTTCTCAACCACTGCCATTTTGTTCACCCACTCTGTCGGCTCGTCAACTGGACAAAGAATACCCCTTTCAATAAGCCTGTTGAGCTCGGATTTCACTTTGTCTTGTAGTGCAAATGGCACTTTTCTGCACGGCAATCTTCTTGGTTGTTTGGTGGTGTCTACCTTGAGTCGGGCTTCACCTAAATTGTTATTCGCGGTTACGTTGGCAACATATTTGTCATCATTGAAAGTTATGAAATTCAGATCTTGTAGTGTTTTCAATCCTAATAGGCAACTGAATGCATTCTTTACCACTATGAATTTAACCTTGTGGTGTGATTTTGTCTTAGGGTTGATGACATCAAGTGTTGTTTCTCCTTTAGGTACCATTTTGCTTTTGTTCCCCATCACTGGTCTCGTTTTCGTTGGAACCACTTGGTCACGTCTGACGTGTTGTTGACAGATAGTGTTCACATCTGCGGCGGTATCAATTTTGAAACGAACTTTGTTGTCATTGATATTCAACACGCATGTCGACTGTTTGGTGTTGCCTGAATTTCCCATTGCCAACAGCCATTTGTCGTCATACTGTTCATCAGAGTCGTCATCTACTTGTACTGCATTGATTTTAGACCTACATTTTGCTTTAAAATGGTTCTTTAACTTGCACCTGGAACAAGATTTTCCCCAAGCTGGAAATTTCTTTTTGTCATCAAAGTCATGTTTAAACCCGCAGTATCTGCACTCATTTGCTGTTCTTTTGTTCTTAAAATTCCATGTTCCTTGGGCGGCCCCTATTCTATCTATTCTCTTTTGGGAGGATCTTGCCTTTGTCATCGACGGTTGCATTTCCTCTATCTGGGAAGCTGTTTGCTCATGGGCCTGGGAGGTTTCAATGGTCTTTTTCAGAGACAATTCTGTATCTTTGAGCAGCTTTTCTTTAAGGTGTTTCGGTGCACAAAATACAATCTTATCTCGGATCATCTTGTCCTTCTCCTCGAAATTGCATTGCTCAGCCTGAGCCTTTAATTCGAATTTATCGAAAGGGTGATCGTAATCGTATGGAATATTCCAAAATCTATACCTTTGGAGTACTTCATTGTTTCTCGGTAGACAGTACTTCTCTAGTTTATTCAGTACAGTATCTGGACTATCCCTATCTTCTACTTCTAGGAAGTCCATTTGATCAAATACTTCGATCGCATCCGAACCTGCGCAATGGAGTATTATAGCAGCGTGTGCCTTTGTTGACTTTGTCGATGCACCTGATGCTTCGAGGTAGATCTCCATCTGCCTCCTCCATTTTTTGAATTGTTCGGCTATGTTACCGTCATTCAATCTGAGTATATTCAGTAGTCTGAAATTAGCTTCTGCCATAGTAGTTCAGGTCTAAGGGATGCAATCGTGTAAAACTTCCACGATATCTCCCTTGCTCTACCAGCCGTCTGCGTCGAACGCGTGATCGTGACAAATCGTGCCACAATCCGACTAGATAGCAATTATCATGTACCTACTTGGATTTAGATTATATTTTCCGCTGCCACCATGTTAACTTCGTTAATAAATCATTGAGATTGACGACAGTTGATTAACAAATGGAGTGTTTTATTTCTAGACATCTCGCGCATTAGCTTCAGAATAGATAAAAGACAACCGAACACTTGGGTTGTAGTTTAAGCAGTCTAAATAACAATTCGTAAAAGTGGAATTAACTATTCACATTATCAACACTTAAGGGGATCTCAAATTTTTATTGCACCGATCCAAGAATCACAAGTATCTTGGAAGGTGCAAATAAATTATTTATTAAAAAAAAGAAAGTTTGTTTTCTCTGGGTACCTAGTCATGTGGGTATCCAGGGGAACGAAGAAGCGGATCGACTGGCAAAAGAGACGGTGAGCCAAGAATTACAAGAGGGCAGTAAAATACCACACGCGGATTTAAAGATCAATATAAAAAAACACGTCCGAAAGGAATGGGAACGATCCTGGAGTCGAGACGTACATAACAAATTAAAACAAATTAAAAGTGACCTCGGCCCCAGACCTAACTCGGGGCTAAAAAGAAGAGACGAGGTCAAAATAACTGGACTCCGGATCGGACATACTGCCCTCACTCACCGTTTCCTTCTGGAGAGGGATGAAAAACCCCTCTGCAGAAGATGTAACTGTGACCTCACAGTTCACCATATTTCAATTGAATGTACAGAATTAGAACAGATAAGGTCACAACATTATGAAAACAGGGACTTGAAGTCTGGGTGGGGATCCTGACCTCCCATAGCGGGCAGGGAGGTACATGCTGTGTCTTCTTTCCCCCCATACCCGTTTTCCAATTGTTTCCTGTTATTGTCTTGGAATGAGATTACTTAGTTTTGTCCTGATCCTTGCCGGAGTTCCTTGGCTGGGAGGGAAACAGTCGAATGTATAGTTATAGTTTTGGGAGATGATATTTTTTTCCTTGTAAATCATCTCTCTGTTATGCATTGTATTAGGTTTAGTTTACATATTATATTATATGATTGGTAAACATTTGAGTGTATTCCTCTTAGTTGGGACCTGTGCTTGTGTCTAGATGAGATTTTTAGGTGATCTGAAACTAAGTACTTTGACGGTGTGCTCTTGGAATCTACATCTGTTCCCTATTTGAACCAGTTCCCCTTTGTCTTACCTTTTCTTTCGTGCTTTAATTGTAATTCTAGAACTTTTTACTTTCCCATTTTCTTCCTTTTTACTGGCGCTGATATGACCTTAATGTGTTGCAAGCGCCGTAAAACCCTTAAAAACAAAAACAAAACAACAGGGACTTGAAGTCTCTATTCCAGTCGGTCGATCCGCTTACAATTTTAAAGTATCTGCAGGAATGTGAACTCCTGCAGAAATTGTAAATCAATATTTTTACATAACAAACATGTAACTATTATGATTTTATAAAGATTTTATTACAACAGTAACACGTTTTGAGCAGCTATGACCGCTCAAGGCCGATAAAAAATGATAAAAGACAGAAAAGGGCGCTTAAATGACCTAAATAGTGTCGAAAGCGCCGTTAAACACCTAAAAACAAACAAAATCCACCGCCCCTTACTGTTCCACTACGGCTTTCTACTACACTTTCCTACTCACTTCATCTCTTTCAACTACGTACTACTAATACCACTACTGCTGCTGCTGCTGCTGCTACTACTACTACTACTACTACTACTACTACTACTACTACTACTACTACTACTACTACTACTAGTACTACTACTACTACTGCTACTACTACTACCACTACTACTACTACTACTACTACTACTACTACTACTACTACTACTACTACTACTACTACTACTACTACTACTACTACCAATATGTCTTTTATCTTCCATTATTTTCTGGTTGGTTCTGTTCCCTCATCGCTGACCTTTTCTTATCAATCGAATCACCCCCCTGGGGCACCCAACCCTCTACCCACGCCACGCTAACGTTTCATTCATACTCTAACCACCATTGAGTACAGACGACACACGTTTTTTTGCATTATATTTTATTTGTTTTCCACGTTAATTTGTGTATTGTTGTTCTGACGAAGGGTTTGTACCCGAAACGTCCATTGTCTGTTTTGTTCCCATACGAAGCCTCTCCATTTTCACTCTTTCGTTAGTATTTTACGATCACCGGCTTCAGGCAGCCCTACCGTTTTCTACTTTTGGGCTATTCTTGCACCTTCTCAGTTGAGGGACCCCGGACACCACACGGGGGTTTACTGGTGCTGATATGACCTAAATGTGTTGCAAGCGCCGTAAAACCATTAAAAACAAAAGTCCGATATCCGGTACAATCAGCTGATTTCGAATGGGCTGACTTCCGGGGGATCATCCAGCAACGACATAGACCGACTGCGGATGACGTCACACAAATAGCATCCACGATTGCTTCCCTTGAACTGAGACAACTGTAACTTGTTTACATTAGAGAGAGATGGATGGAGAGAGAGAGAGAGAGGGGGGTTCATTTTATCGTGTATTCATTGTATAGTGGAAGGAGGGTGGGGGTCTTGAAAGACAATAAACAATGTGGGTGAACGCAAAGAAAAAGGGGGAGGAGAGTTTAATAGCTGACAATTGACCACAAGGGGTTGTGATAACTGGTGCCATGTCCTAAATAACTTGAGGTTGCAGGTGTTGGAAGAAGATTCAATGTCACGATCTCATGTAAGTCATTACAATTTAAGCCCCACCCGCTCCTCCTCAAGCTGTCATCTGACTCGAATTGGAAACAAAGCAACACATGATTTGACCAGTCCTATTTTTTAAATTGCAATCTCATTGCTCAATATGTTTCCGATTGATTGACTTCTTTTGAAACGAAGGGCATTCTTATAATATCCCTACCAATTCTTTACTCCATCCCTCCTCGTTTTCCCCATTTCTTTATCTACTCCATATATACCTTCCCGTCCTCTACATTGCACATACAAGCAGTTCCTCCCCCTTCCTTCTCTCAATCTCTCTCTCTCAATCTCTCTCTCTCTCTCTCTCTCTCTCTCTCTCTCTCTCTCTCTCTCTCTCTTTCTCCCATTTCTCTTTTCTGTTCCCTTTCTCCTCTGTGTGTGTGTGTGTTTTTTTTTGTTTTTGTTTTTTTTTACTCTCATATTCTTTATTTTCCTGTCTCATCCTCTTTCTTGATATCTGGGTGGGGATCCTGACCTCCCATAGCGGGCAGGGAGGTACATACTGTGTCTTCTATCCCCGTATATCTGTTTTCCAACATGCTTTCTGTCTTTGTCTTGGAATGAGATTACTTGGTTTTGTCCTGGCCCTGTTCAGAGTCTTGGCTGTGAGGGAAACAGTCACATGCATAGTTATTGTTTTGGGAGATGATATTTTTTTCCTTGTAAATCATCTCTCTGTTATGTATTATTATATTTATTATTTTTAATGTATAATGTAAGCATTTGAGTGTTTTCCTCTTTGTTGGATTTTGTGTCCGGATGAGACTTATAGTGATCTCAAACTAAGTACATTGGTGGTATGCTCTTGGAATCTACATCTGATTCCTAGTTCCCATTTGTCTTACTTTTTCTTGGGTGCTTTAATTGTAATTCCAGAACTTTCTACTATCCCATTTTATTCCTTTTTACAGGCGCTGATATAACCTAAATGTGTTGCAAACGCCGTAAAACCCTTAAAAACAAACAATCTTTCTTGATCTCTCTCTCTCTCTCTCTCTCTCTCTCTCTCTCTCTCTCTCTCTCTCTCTCTCTCTCTATGTCCATCCCGCTTCACAAAACTGTTCTTCAACTTTTGGTATTTTGAAATCGCATTTCCCCTATACATAAGACAAAGATGTAACATAATCAATCCTTACTTCATTGATTCTATAATTATTGTCAAAAACTCTTCAATAATGTCTGCAATTTCATTAAATCGCCGGAATTTTTTGGGTGGTTTTAATTTAAGGGCATCTTACATAATAAATAACTACAAAAGTAACATTTGGGTTGTTTCAAACATTTGTATGCACATTATTTATGTATATTCTAAGCTCATGCCAAATTTTATACTCTCGTTAAATGTTCAATGCCCGTATCGCAGGAGATATCTTTGCTCATTGATTCGACTGTCCGTGCAACAGATGCCTAAACTTCTAAGTCGATTTTCTCAAAACGTGGTTTTTACTCACCCTACTCTAATCGGTCATATCTCGGCAATGAATAATCAGAATTCATACCATTTCGCTGTCCCCGCAGTTTTTCGCGGCCGCAAATTTCACCCTTGACCGCAAAAAGCCGCAATTTTCGCCGTTGTAAGGCTAAATTGACGATTTTTTGTTTTAAAAAAAACAAACAAAAGCTATGAAAAATTGTGAAAAGACGGCGACTTTCAATGCTAGCATCCAAAGTTGGCACTTAGTTTTCATGATATGATTATGATTTTTCATGATTTTTTCCATGTTTTTCATTCAAACACCCATTAGGCCTATATTGAAATATAAAGCAATAATAACAATGCTCAAAATTGGATAGTAAGTAGAGAATACAAATTTAATGTGCCCCCATTGGAAAATGGATTTTGTTTCTCTTTCCTTGTGAATAGTTATTTTTTTCCTCTCCTTAATTAGTTTTTCAAATTTTGAATTTTTTATGCGATTGTTCACTTGGATTTGACAAATTTTAAGAAGCTAAATAGTTAATAAAATATTTCGATTACTTCCTTCTTTTTTTTTTTACTTACTTACTTACTATGGCTATTATTATTATTAATATTATTATTATTATTATTATTATTATTATTATTATTATTATTATTATTATTATTATTATTATTATTATTATTATTATTATTATTATTATTATTATTATTATTATTATTATATTATTTCAAACCATTCAAAATGTAAATAAATTCATGTTGACATGTGATATCAATATTCTACAAAATGCCCTATTTGTGTCAATCTTTTACCGTACATGTTGTTTTAATAGTAATAGTTTGATTTTTGTAAAACTAGCGGAACATTTTTGGCAAATTTTGCTAATTTGATGGCAAATTTTACCATTTTTCATGGCAAATTTTGGCGTTTGAAATGGCCAAAAAAAAAAAAACTGCGGGGACAGGACTATTCACATACGTGTCCAGGTATACTGTGTGTAATCAACGGTGATTGTACACAGACGATTAAAAAAAAAAAAAAGAATACGAAAACGTTAGTAATGCACATAAAGTATGAAAAGAAATAATTAAAGAGAATAAAATATCAATAAAATTTTTTTTAAAAACAAAAGAAAAAAAAACGAAAAACAAAACAAACCCCAAACAACAAATCAATAGTGGAATAGTAGCTTACGATTTATACATAATATACGTCGTCATTCATGTGGATGGCGTGGCCGAATGGCGAAGACGTCTGTCTCAGAAGTCTTGAAATCGGTGCTCTAATCGATTCCCGACTGTGCCATTGTTTACTTTTTCAATTATCATTATTTATTGTTGTTTTTGTTTTTTGGGTGGGGGTGGGGGGGGGGTGTCTGTTGTTATTAAATTTATTTTTTTTTCATTCTATCTACAGAATGTTGCAAATGATAAATGTCCCCCCCCCCCTATTTTTATTCTTTTAACCTCTCTCTCTCTCTCTCTCTCTCTCTCTCTCTCTCTCTCTCTCTCTCTCTCTCTCTCTCTCTCTCTTATTTGTTTTCTATAAAATATAGAAAACGGTAATAATCATCCCTATCCCAATCTTTTTTTTTTTTTGTTAAAAACTTTTGTTTAAATATATTTTCATAATCTCGCTCAAAAACGAAATTAATAGCTCACTCAAAAACAGAACAAATAATCAGAGGCAACAAAATAGTAAACACTAATCAAATCAATAAATTAATATAAATAAAGAAATACAGATGAATAAATAAATGATTAAATCAATAAATCTCGCCCATATAGAAAGCGATCAATTGATCAGAGAAAAAAATAACGGAGTATCTATTCGTTCTTCAGGTCGTATTCTTAAAAAGTGTCTAGCCGACCTTCAGTGCTAATGCAAATGAGGTAGGCGTGAAATACACACAAGGCAATTGACGGAAAGGCCGTTGTTTATATTTGTGACCCATCGTCTCAAAACGGTATTATGTCGGAACAAACCACATGCTTAAAAGCCGAATTTAATGTTAAACTGGTCAAAAATATAAAATGTTGGCATTCGCACCATAAAATATGGTCGCCATTCTCCTCAATAAATCATATAAACTCAAAATAA
>NC_088362.1:38830725-38933225 GCF_034508935.2 Berghia stephanieae
AAATAAACACACAAAAGCAGGAAAAATACCCCAACCCCCCCCCCCCCCCCCCGTCCCTCCCAAAAAAAAAAAAATAAAAACAAATACAAAGAAAACCTGACGAATCTTCCTCTGTGCCCAACCAACCCAAACTCTCGAGCAGGCATTTGAATGGGATGCCAATAGAACACGAAAATAGTTCCTTATAAGAAATCGATCACCATTCTGGAATAAAAATCATATCCCAGAAAAAGAAAAAAACCAACTCCCCCCCCCCCCCCCCACGAAATTAACACATACACAAACACACACACACACACACACACACCTCAAACACACATACACACTCAACTGATTATTTGACTCACAGAGGAGTGGGTTGTCAATTTAAGACGATACGGATAATCATGTAGTATCATGTAATTACGTGGATTCGAATCCAGCTCAGTAAAAACAAAAACGGAAGATTGCCCAGCTTTATTGTGAAGGACGAATTTATATATTTGTCCTTACGTACGGCAACGACGGTTGATGATGCCCAGCTTTATTGTGAAGGACGAATTTATATATTTGTCCTTACGTACGGCAACGACGGTTGATGATATTCGACCTTAAGGACGAATATGGCTACCCAAAAAATAATATTAAAAACATCATTGCTCTTCCTCATATTAAAGTTTACTTATTATAACAATAAAATTCAAAAGACGGAATTGGAAGTGGTGGGGTGGGGGGGGGGGGGTGGACATTTAAAAGTCTACATTTAGCTATTTATTTATTTATTTATTTATTTGATGTAAACTGAGTCAGCCGGTTGTTCTCGTCGGCGTAGTGATCTGGCTGTCAACCACGATATTAAGTTATCAATATACTATTTTTTATTATTACATTTGAAAAATAACTTCACTTAATCATGTATGTGGATAAGAGGTTGAAACAACAAAACTATCAAACGAATGAAGCAAAATACTCTTCAACAGTCGTAACGTCACTTCCTTCCTAATGACATATGGTAACTTAGTAACACTGGCTCTAAACTATCGGATCAATGGCGGACGCCGTATGAAATATTTCCCCGGCGAGCATAAAAGCGTATCCAGAGGAAAAAACCCCATAAATTTGATCATGTTTTGACTTTTACACATTCTGATCACAAGGCATATGAAAAGTTCTAGCCAGCATGAAGAATAAAAAGTAAGGATTTTCTTTGTTTAGAACCAAGATGGCCGCCGTTGTCGGGCGGCGTGACATCAGACTACTGAATCCAATTTCTGCTGAAATTGGTTGAAAAATTCCTAGAATGATATATCCTTAACTTATGTAGAAGTCTTTGGACTGTAGAGCCGAGAGGGTTGGAATTTCCCCGAAGATAAAGATCACCCAGACCAAAGCATTTTGGAGCACCTAGTATTACTAAAAGTCAATAACTTTATTATCCAAAACAGAATTACCATGATATAATCCATATCTTCTTAATTGTCAACGAATGGGATATAAGCGTGGTCCTCATTTACAAATACAATACTAGATATTATTTCTGCGGCGCTTCTGTTATTATTATTATTATTATTATTATTATTATTATTATTATTATTATTATTATTATTATTATTATTATTATTATTATTATTATTATTATTATTATTATTATTGTAAGTATTGGTGGTATTACAATGTTGTATTTTTATGATTATTTATGGCATCATTTTATGCTTTGGTTTCATTTACCTTTTTTTCTCACTTTCATGTCTGTTGTCATCAAATTGTATGGATTATTGATTAAAATCAAAGCTATTTTTGCTTGTCTTATTTTGACTATGGAACTGATACCTATCATAGCAGACCTGCCTACTTGAAATAGGAAAATGTAATAAGTAGTTTTCAGGGTAAATAACATCGTAGACATTTTAACTACCCTTAAAAATCACCAGTTTGTCCTTATAATGCGTGGGGGGGGGGGGGGGGAATATTTTTAACTCTATGTGATAGCTCTAGCACCAGAACTTCGTTTTCAAGAAATGACATTTAATTAAAAACCTTTATTATATCCAGCTCGGAATTTAGCCGTAGTACTACGGGAATTTTCGTGGTAGTGAGGAGGTCTGTTATGATGGGTATCAATATTTTATTTATTTATTTATTTATTTTTTTAAATGAGAAAAACTGATTGGAAATGTAAAAGTGATGGTGATAGTGGTAGTGATAATTGTAATGGCGGTGGTGGTAACGGTGATGATTGGGGTGTAGTGATGATGGTAATATTATTATTGTTATTATTATTGATATTCTTCTTGTTCTTGTTCTTCTTCTTGTTCTTGTTCTTGTTCTTGTTCTTCTTCTTCTTCTTCTTCTTCTTCTTCTTCTTCTTCTTCTTCTTCTTCTTCTTCTTCTTCTTCTTCTTCTTCTTCTTCTTCTTCTTCTTATTATTATTATTATTATTATTATTATTATTATTATTATTATTATTATTATTGAACGTATTGATGGTATTACGATTGTTGTATTTTTGTGTGGTGTATCAGTTTATTTCTTGGTTCCATTTACCTTTTTTTTTCTTTTTCTTTTTTTTTTTCCACTTTCATGTATGTTGGCATCAAATTGTTGATTTATTGGCGAACGCCTAAGATTGAATAAACTTCTTTGTTTAGAACCAAGATGGCCGCCGTTGTCGGGCGGCGTGACATCAGACTACTGAATCCAATTTCTGCTGAAATTGGTTGAAAAATTCCTAGAATAATATAACCTTAACTTATGTAGAAGTCTTTGGACTGTAGAGCCGAGAGGGTTAGACCACCTTAAATTTTTGTTCTCGTTTTACTACACTGGTTCGAATCCTCTCCGTTTTTTTCTAATTGTTTCTCTTTTTTCCCTTGATTATTTCGTTTCTAAGCAAGAATTTTTTAATATTATTTTTTTTCTTGATCATTTTAGTGCATGGGCCAGTGGGCGAAACCCTCCCCCCCCCCCCCTGGGGGAGTTTTCGCCACATGGTTTTTCTGAAACAGCACTATATCTTGAGTATTAATCCGGGTGTTACCGTTTTTTCAAGTGTCATTTACGAGAGTTACGGCCCTTGAAAGGTCATTAGGTGCAATTTTTTGTGAAATCGTTTTTGTGCATAAAATGGTTGTTTATCACCTTAAAATTGTTTCACATACAATCAATAGTGGAATTTTATTGTCATTTCCCATTTTTTGCCTCATATCATAAAATATTTTACAAAGCCATATAGCGTTTTTAAATCTTTGATAGCCATTTTCTCTATAATTTGAAAAAAAAATCTATTACAGTGTACTTGTTTCCCTTCAGGATGAATAAACAAGAGGGATTTTGCACTAGCACAATTCAGGCATGCTTCAGGGACATATAACACAAATTAATCCGGGTGTTACAGTTTTTTCAAGTATCATTTACAGGAGTTATGGCCCTTGAAAGGTCATCGGGTGCAATTTTTCGTGAACTCATTTTTGTGAATAAAATGATTGTTTATCACCCTAAAATTGCTTCAAATGCAATAAATAGTGGAATTTTATTGTCATTTCTCATTTTTTGCCTCATATCATAAAATATTTTACAAAGCTATATAGGGTTTTTAAATCTTTGATATTGATAGCCATTTTCTCTATAATATGAAAAAAATATATATTACAGTGTATTTGCTTCCTTTCAGTGATAAATAAACAAGAGGAATTTTGTACTAGCACAATTCAGGCATGATTAATGGGCATATAACACATATACATTTGTAACATTTGACCTTGCTGTAGCAAAGAAAGCTTACGATATTGTCTGGCAAAACCCACAGCTTTACAAAACAGTCATTATTCACCTGGGTGTCTTTCACACCATAATTTCATATCTTGGTGCCCTGGGAAAGCTCCAAAGTGGATCTGGTTTTGAAGAAATTGTGACTGAAGCAGGGCTATGTGCACATGGTTCTATGGATAGGGTTATGAGTGGAAAGAACTACAACAGGGCTATACGAGTGCATGTGTCTGTTTTGGAGGCTCTAGAGAGGCTTCTGCTTGCAAAATTTGAGCAGAACACGGATTCAAAACTCAGTAAAGACCTCATGTCTTACATAAAGGAATTCACCGAAGGAATTTCAAGCCATACAGCTAATAAAATTCTCCAGTCAACTGTGTATGCTGAGTTATTTTCCCAGTATGAAGCCTTCAAAGAGAGTGTCCGCTCAGGAAAGTACGGAAAAACTGCACAATACTGGATCCAATACATGGACAGAGTTTGGCTTCTCCTCCAGTTTCTGCGAGCTACCAACTTTCTTCTTCATATATCTTGTTTAAAAGAACTGTGCACACTGCTTTTTACCATGAATCACCACAATTATGCCAAGTATCTCAGTGTATATTTTGTGTCACTAGCCAACCTGATTCATTCCCACCCAGGGGCAGAAGAAATGTTACAAGATAATGGATTTAGTGTCTCCAGATCAAGGACGCCTGCTGGAAGAATAGCAGTTGATATGACCATTGGACAAACAATAAACAAACATGCAAAGACAAAAGGAGGTATTGTTGGGTTCAGCAAGAGTCTTCCAAGCTATTACCGTTGGAGTGTAACAAGACACAATCGAGCAGAATATGTATCAGCAACCCAAAGAATGATCAGCAACAACAACTGTATAGATATAGACACCCACAAAGAATTGAGCCTTGCAGAAAAAAGACAAAGTGAAAAGCGAGTGCAAAAGATCCTCCAGGCATTTTCAGCATTATTTATCAATCCCTTTGAAGTTGAAGATGGTCTGGTCAGTCTAGCTTCAGGAATGAAAGTGCAAGAGGATGTTGCTGATGACCTGCTAGCCGTGGAAAAAACAGGAAAAAGATTGTTTGAAAGTTTTGTTGAAAACAGACTGAAGGAAAAGACTGTAGAATTTCACAAGCCATTAGAAAGGAACAAGACCAAGACATTTGCATCATTGAGGAAAGTGGTAACAGTGAAAAAAGACATGAACGTGGTCAAAATCAAGGCACAAAGAAATTTATTTGGCCAGCTTCTTGTTTTGTCCCAAGAACACAGTGTTGATCTTCAAAAAGTTCTTCAATATCCTCTAACACCTCCTCCATGGTCGCTGGCTTCATCAGATGGTTTACCTCTGAAGACCAACAAAGCAACTCTGTTGCACAAGCTCACGCCTGACAATTCATTAATGTTCGAGGATTATGCAAAAACAAAACAAACACCGTTTACATTGTTGATGGCAATGCACTGTTACAAACTCTGTCAGCAATCCCAAATACATTTGGTGAAGTAGCCAAACTTACATTTTCCTCCTTACCACAAGCAGCTTGTGTACACTTTGTGACTGATACTTACATAGAAGATTCAATCATAGAAGATGCATACTTGTTAAGAGGATCTGCAACAACAGTGCCCAGACGTTGGAAATCATTTCTCAGCTGCGTTGATAACAAAAGACCCCTCATCAGGTTTCTCCTCAAGGAATGGGAAAGTAACGAATATGCAAAGAAACTGAGAAACAGGGAAATCTTCTTTGTCTGTGAAGAGAGATGCACCTTACTTTACAGTGACACGGATGAATTTACCACAGCTGTACCTTGTCTAGATCTCTACTCATCACAGGAAGAGGCAGACACACGAATTATACTGCACTGTCAATATGCTTCCCGCCAACCAAACTGTGAAACAATTGTTGTCAGATCACCAGACACGGATATCTTCTTACTTCTCCTTTCATTCTCAGAGACAATTGGAAAGACCCTGATTTTTGATACTGGCTGTGGCAACAACAGGCGACAAATCAATGTCTCTCAGATAGCAAAGATGCATTACTTGGTGTCCATGCATTCACAGGCTGTGACACAACAAGTTGCTTTGCTGGGCAAGGAAAGCTGAAAGCTCTAAAGTTTCTTCAAAAGGAGGAAGATCTTAGAATTCTGTTCTCCAGATTTGGAACATCAGCAGCTGTTTCGAGTAATGACTGTCTCATGTTAGAGTCATTTGTGTGCAAGCTGTATGGCAAAACCTCATGCACAAGTGTCAACAAAGTGAGGTATGACATAGTTCGCCAGCGTTTCAAAGGAAAGAAAGGTACCATCTCATGCAGTGGTGGAATTGATCTGTGTCAGATGCCTCCTTGTAGTCAAGTATTGTCACTGCACATATCAAGAGCCAACTTTCAAACTCTCATTTGGAGGAATGCAGTGTGCCAGAATCCTAGCATTCCAAAACCAGAGGATAACGGTTGGCAGAGAAATTCTGCAAATGAATTGGAAGTACAGTGGTTCAAAGATGCTTTCATTCCAGATGAGTTGCAGGAAATTGTGTATGAAGAAAGCTGCACCAGTACTGCCGAGGATGGTAGTGATAGCTTTGACAGTGATTTCCTTGACGACACTTCAGAGGACGAAGAGGATTTTGCTACTGATGATGAGGATATGTAATAAATTGGTGAGCAGTGCAAACTGTTAAGGAGTAAAGCATGTTTGCAAAACACATAAGGATATTGTTTTTATGTACTTACTGCATCTTGAATCAAGAATCCCTTTTGAGTATCAATTATTCTTCATAATATAACAATGCGATTTCGTTCAAAAGTCTTCGGTAATGATGCTTCACTTGGGTTGTGAACAAATTAATCTTTTTTCATGATATATCTATTGTTTTTACCACACCTTCAACTTACTTTTAAATGTGACAACTGGACATCAATACCATGTTTAAAAAGAATGAAAATTATGATGAATTTGGCATCCGACAAAGTGGAGAAAAATGTAAGGGTTGCGTACACTTTTAGTTTTTCCTGTGACGTAGAAATATGAAGGTTGTTGTTGAGGCTTGGGCCATAGCTTTCTTCAGTGCTACATTTTTAATTAACATGCTGTTTTTGGCCATATTTAAAATAATTTTTTGTGTAAAACACTGAAATAGCCCATAAGTTTAGATATGACACTTCATGAGATTACTGACAAATTGTTTCAACTTTCTGTGAGTCTATATAATATTTACAAATTGAAAGCTTGTGCACATAGTTTGATAGTATATTCAATTTCCTTCAGTTTGATACCCAATTTGCATATATTTGAATTAATATTGTAGTCTCCAGAGCCTTTGAAAGAAATGTTGTCTCTTTTTTGCAAGGGGACACAACTCACTTTTTTCAAAGAGCCATAACTCTCTTAAATGACACTTATTTTTACGGTAACAGTGGAATTTGTATGGCCAATAAGTTCTATTATTTGAAAAACATAGTGGCATAAACTCCCAAATGGGGGGGAGGGGGGGTCCCAGTGGCCTAAGCACTATTTGATCGCTTTCTGAATGAACGAGATTTATTTTATTTATTTATTTATCTATTGAATTATTTATTTATTTATTTATTTAATAAATTTTACGTTTTTGCTGCCTCTTATTATTTATTCTGTTTCTGAGTAAGGTATTCAGAAAAAAAAAAGATTTAAACAAAAGGGTGGAGTATTTACCATTTGCAACATTCTGTAGAAAGAAGGTCCAAAAATAGATAAATGATTAAAACAAGTGGCACAGACGGGAATCGAATCCACAGCGCCAATATAAAGATTCTCGGACGGACATTTTATCCATTCGGCCACGCCATCCACATGAATGATGACACATAATATTATTAAGTATACATATTATAGTAAGCTACTATCACTCTATATTGCTTTGTTGTTTGGGTATTTAAAAGAACAAAACCTTTTATTGATATTTTATTTACTTTACTTATATCTTTTCATGTTTCTATGTGCATTGCGAAAGTTTTCGTATTCTAGAACGTGAAGAAATGCAATAAAGAGCGGAGTTCAAAAAAGCTTCTGTGTGTACTGTGTACCCAACGTTGGTTTATTCACAGACGCGTCTAGGTCTTTCACCGTTCATTGTTCTCAATACGCGTCTATAAAATAAGAACAGCGGATGCCAAGCGAGTTGTACGTGACATGTCATACAAAACTTGAAGATAAAAAAGGGACTTCAAGAAATAAATAACTCAATGATACCTCCATTTGTTTATTTAATTCATTAAAAAATAATAAGCTGGCTATTCAAAATAATTACTTCTTATCCGTCTTATAATCGAGCGTTGGTTCATGATTATTGAGCGTTGACAGGGACAAGTAAAACACACACATACAAAAAAACAATATTTTTAGTATTATCGAGTCAAAAATAGAACTGCTGAATTTGTAAAGACTATTTTCGACATGTTATATGATAACTGACGCCCTTTTCAATGTTATAATCGCTGTATATTGATTAAATCACCCGTGAATCTTGCTATGAGATAATAGTAAAAAGGACAGCAATGTCAATGGCTTACCCTGAATAGCAAAAAGAGGTCATATTATAATAATAAATGACATCAATTGTTTCCCGATTATCTCCACTTGTCTGCTCATACGGACGGTTTATAAATGAAAAGTCGACACAAAGGCACTTAATACTGAGGAAAAACAGAAGACTATACTAAACATCAGAATCAAAGAAAAATAAAATAATGTAAAAGTGCTTTTTTGGCTAGTAGATTTATTTTTTAAACGAATCGTAAGTAAAGTATTTATACATGTATATACATATGCAAAATTTAACTCACAAGGCAACTTTGCTCATCAATTTTACCAGATTTCTTATACTTGACTGACATCGTATCATATAAAACATTGTCATCAATAATGCGTTTTGTAATAATAGAATTTCAGGATAGAAAATTAAATAGAATAATTACATTCTTCTATAAATAGTAGATACGTCTAAAATTATTGTACTGAGTTGTAATTGTTTTCCAATCAGATCAATATTTAGAAACATACTTCTATCAGTACATACTCGAAGTACCATTAAATGTGATTAAATTTGCATCCTAGTTAAACTTGGCCTTGGTGGGATTTGATTATTTTGAGCATTCTCAGACCTATTTCAGTTGTTTTACCTGTTAAAACTTGGATTTCTTTACAATGGAATTTTGTCTAAAGAACAAGTCTAAAGTACTGCCTTTCTTGGACACACGCCTATTAGCAGATATGGCTGCTTGGCATGTGGGGAGAAGGCATGGTCTTATTCCAAGTTGGCTAAAACGTATCCCTTTTCCTGCTAGCACAAAAGGTATATGGATGTGTTTAGTGAATTTTTAGATGTTTTTACGGCGCATAGGATGCTTTTAGATCATTTTAGCGCCGATAAAAAGGAACATCCATGAAGTTCTCTTGGTTTACGGATAATATCTAAGAAAAGGACAAAATCGTTATTTGTAGACCCATGCAGCAATATTTCCCTGAACCCCACCCTAGGCCGTACAAACACAGACCATGCATAGGATCCTCGCCAAAGAGGAGAGTATGAAAATGGTTCTTTGATCCATGGAGCCGGATCTTTTCCCGGTTTCTATAGCGTGCTTGCTACCCTTTGGTTAGGACGCCAGACTATCGCAAAATCCTTTCACGCCAGATCTAAGAGACCCAGACCCTACTATTATTCACCCCGTCGCCTACTAATCACTACCGTAGCTTTTTAAAAAAATATATAAAATAGATAATGAAGGTAAAACTTTAGTTCAGTAGATTTAAGCTAAATATATTATTACCGAGAAAAATTTGGTACCAAGCTATATTTTATGCTGATTATCATACCTACTAAAATAATAATAATAATAATAATAATAATAATAATAATAATAATAATAATAATAATAATAATAATAATAATAATAATAATAATAATAATAATAATCTTTATTGTCCAAATTAAAGGCAATTCATGTGAGGTAAACAATGCTCAGTTTGGTTCATGGTATGAACATCAACACATTTACAAATACAGACACAGCCATACACGAACATACACGCTTGCACATTGTTTCTACACATGTATACAAAAGAAATGAGCTTACATACAAACACATATACATACATACATACATACATACATACATACATACATACATACATACATACATACATACATACATACATACATACATACATACATACATGCAGACATACATACAAACCAGCATGTCATCATATATGCATGCCTACATACATACATACATACATACATACATACATACATACATACATACATACATACATACATACATACATACATACATACATACATACATACATATATATACATACACACAGACACACAGACAGACAGATAGAACGATACGATATATTTGCTGGGACAGCAGATAACCATATTATAAATATAGTGTCTTATATTAAGAAGAAGATGGCAATGATTGTGATGATGATGATGATGATGGTGATGATGATGATGATGATGACTACGATAATGATGATGATGATGATGATGATGATGATGATGATGATGATGATGATGATGATGATAACGATGGCGGCAATGTCGATGATGATGATTCACGACACTGCTTCTCGTTATTTTCATTGGTTGTCTCATTTTTCCACAGAAGATTTGTTAATTAATTTTATGGCGGTTGGAATGAAGGTTGTCTTATGTCGATTTGTCCTACATTTTGCTTCTAGATACCGTCTTCCGGAGCGCAGAAGTTAGAATTTTTCGCTCAGCGGATGCCTCTTTTCGTTGATAATGTTAAAAGATTTCTTCTCAACTGCATTAATATAAGTTGTGTCAAGGCTTCTAAGGTCTGTGTTAATTATTTTTGAAGCCTCTCTGAGGGTTCTATGTAGTTTGGATTTTTCTTTTGTTCCACAGCTTCCATACCACGTTGTGATGCCAAACGAAACGATACTCAATATTAATGACTTGTAGATTTGTATCATGGTCTTTCTGTTCACATTGAAAGACCTTAATTTTCTGAGTAGATACAAGCGCTGGTTACATTTTTTGATGACATTGTTGGTGTGCGATTCAAATCTTAGACTGTTATCTATAATTACACCAAGGTATTTAAACGTTTCAACAGTTTCAACCGCCTGATTGTTAATTTTTGTTATTTGTCTTGCTCTTTTTCCTATTTTTCTGTGATCAAACAGTTGTTCCTTTGTTTTTGTTACATTGAGCTCTAGACAGTTATCCACCAAATCCGTTCACGGGGATAACAACTTATTGGTGGAAGATTATATATTCCCTCTAAAACTTTAGGATAGTCAGCTTTTAGCAGTTGTTATATAAATTGTCAACCTAAAAAATAATTATCATGTATTTGGATGAAGCAACGTATCAAAGTAATAAATGTGCTTTAGAGTTGCTTACATCTCTGTAAAAATGAAAAACCTCAAAATCAGCCAAAATTTTCCAACGTTATCAATTTTAGATTCACATATTTCCATTCGAACTGAATTAAATATGGATCATCTGGGTACCCAGTGCTTTTATAAACTTTCAACACTATACGGCTTTACTATAAACAATCATTTTGTACATCTAGGACCTATCTATAGCTTTTATGCAAGTGTCTCTGAAGCTACCCTTACGCATGAAAATGCGAAAATCAAGCAAAATTAGAAATTTTAGTTGTTGAACTTCATCAAGTCATTATCTTGTGCACGCTATACTTTTTATTAAGTTATAAAAATATGTCAAATTTAGGTCATAGTGTGTCCAAGAAAAGGGTAAAATAACATTTTATGTCCATATTCTATGCGTTTTAATCTTAAACTCATTTAGTTTTATTCTATATGGAACTGACACTACAAAAGAAGTAATTTTATGTTTCTTTTATAATTTTATAGTAAAGAACATCTGACACCTGACCAAGCTGGTTTCGGCCCTCGAAGATCATGCTGTGACCAACTCCTGAACTTGACACAATAAACCGAAGATAGCTATGAGAACAATCAAATTACAGGGCTGTGTTCATGGACCTGACATCTGCCTATGACACACTAAATCACAGGAGCCTGCTCCTTAAGGTTGCAAGGGTAACTCGTAACTCAAAAGTAAGTGCAATAATAAAATCTCTTATGTCAAACCGTCGCTTTTTTTTAGTGGAAATGGATGGGAAGAAGAGCAGATGGAGATCACAAAAGAATGGATTCCCTCAAGGATCAGTACTTGCAACTATCCTTTTCAACATCTATACCAACGACCAACATGAATTTGAGAATATCCGGAGGTTTCTAAATCCTGATGATCTGTGTCTTGCACCCCGGACCTTTTATTTGAAGACCATCAAGGAGAGATTAACAGACGCCATGAAGACACTCTTTGAGTATTATTTAAAGAACTCACTAAATGCCAACCCAGGAAAAACGGAAGTGTGTGCCTTCCATTAAAAAAAACCCCACCAAGCCAACAGGAAACTGAACATCTCCTGGAATGGGAACATATTGGAGAACAACACATTCCCTGTGTACCTCGGTGTCACCTAAGGCAGGACACTGTCCTTCTCTTATCAAACAAAGAAAACAAAAGCAAAGGTGGTCACAAGGAACAACCTCCTAAGAAAATTGGCAAACACCACATGGGGAGCAGATCCAAAAACAGTCAGGACAACCGCACTAGCCCTCTACAGCCGAATACGCGTCACCAGTCTGGGCAAGATCTTGCCATGCCAAAAAGATTGACCCTGAGCGACAAAAAACCTGCCGGATCATTACTGGTAACTTGAAACCGACTGCAGTTCCAGTCCTCCATCGGCTGGGTGATATTGCACCTCCCCACATTCGAAGAGCCACTGCTTCCAAAGCCCATAAATATAAACAAGAAATGGACTCAAGGCACCCCCTCCATGACCAAAACCCAACGACAAGAAGACTGAAGTCGAGAAAGAGCTTCATGACGGAAGAAAGCATCAACCCTGACCATGCAGCGGAGCTGAATACAGACTGTCTACATGGAGGGAGTGGGACAATCATGCAAATGAAGCTGTTGAGAAGAACTGCCATACGGAACTGACCTTCCCAGTAATGAATGGGTAACACTGAACAGAGCACGGGCAAAAATTGGGAGAACAACTGGAAGCATGTAAAAGTGGGGGCTGGCTGAGACTAGCTTGTGTACATGTGGATGACCAGAGCAGACGATGGAACACATCCTTAGAGAATACCAGGATGAGCCCAGCTGCACTGACCATGACCTAAGGGTCTGCTCCACAGATGCTGTGGAATGGGTTCGGTGCTGGAGCGACAAGTTATGATGATGATAGTAATTAACAACAAAATAAATCAGTATTAGTACTTTTTGAACTAAAAGTTTTCAGTCGAGTGTCTCTGAAGCTATCCCTACTCCTTAGAATACATTTTTAAAACTGACCTTTGAAATTTGCCTATTTATACTGACGCAATAAACTCTCTTTGTTATTTGCATGAGAAATAAAATCAGAACTGGTACCAATCAAACCTTTCTGTGTGGACTGAAAAATGGTTTTGTGAAAATTAAGTTCTTATTTTATGGGTGGAATTTCCCTTATTGCGTATGGAAGCATTGTCTACCTAGGTCAGTTGTTTCTAAAGTTGTCCATAACGTTGGTATATCTTCATTCTTTTATGCTTATATCAATTATTTTTTCATGTGGTTTCGTGTCTTTGTTTTGATATGACTTTCAGATTTTGCCTGGATCCTATCTGGAGTCTGTTACTAACAAAGAAACAGTCGTATTAATCTTGTTTTTTTTTGAGATCAGATTTTTTTTCTTGTAGATCATTTCTCTATTGTTTGGGCATTTAACTATGTAGCCATTTTGCCTTAATTTCTTTTGGATGCCTATAAGTGAAATGATTTCAACTAAAAAGGTCAATCTATAACCCCCATAAACCCAAATAAAAAGCAATGGACTACTAAAATGGGTTTCAACGTTTAATTATGATTGACAGTAGGCTACTTATATGCGTTCAATTAGTATTGTCGATATCATTTTGTGTTTCGTGAAAAGAGAAATCGTGTAATTATTAATAATCATGAGCATAAGATCATCCCATAATGGCAAAGGAATTCAATGTAGAATGTCAGGTTAGCAGTGATCTTCTTGCTTTTTGTAACCAAACGGCATTACTGTAAAGCAAGAGAAACAACATACTGTTCAGCGAACTACAATGCAAGGCTCTAGGAAGCTGGTTAACAATTTAAATACAGCCAGGGTAATGTTGACATCTTGATGTATCAATAATGGTAAACAATTTAACATATTGCTGAAAATTTACTGTGATTGCAGATGATATCGTATTGTAGTTTTACTGTTGTAGGTTGTATTACTGGGAAATTGAAATTGCTGATTTATTATCTATCTATTCAAAGTCTAAAAAGACACAACCAACATTGTGCCATTTGAAGGCATAGCATCTATCACAAGGGAATACCTTATCTTTTTCAACCAGCAAGGTCAGGGGGTGACATAACATACTTTATAATATGATCTAGGAAAAAAATGTAACTTACCCTGATCATTTCGGAAAGTTTAGAGACAAATCTTGACTTTTTAGTCGTGTAAGTGATACACAAGCTCATATTTCTGAGGCACAACTGAATCAATGTTAGATGATTTGCACGAAAGGGACCTCTATGTTGTTAAGTAATTAATATGTGTTCAATGTGCGGCTCAGCGTTTTCGTGCCACATATTGTCACACAATTTTTGTTGTTGAATGCGATAATCGGGCAATTGGGGCCCGCAACATGTCAAATATGATCCTTAACCACTCAACAAAGATATATCATATTAGCTCACTTATACTGCTTGAAAAAGAGAAGTTGGTTCATATGCCCTGTGCTGGGGAAATAAATGAAACAATTCGAAGCAAACCGAGCATGGTGAAGCAATGGAAATGCTCTATATAAATATTCACGTTTAGTTTTCACTATCCATTATGGTTGAATAAGATGTGTTGAAAATTATTTACATTGATTGTCATCAATTAACACTCAATATTTGTTGTCTCTAATTCATTCACCCGATTATCTTTTAGTGGTGTTTGAAGATTTTTTCCCGGACTTGCGACACTTTTAAGTCATTTGAGAAGATAGACGGTAGAATAGTCAAAATGTTTAGATCGAGCTAAAATTGTTGAATGTACCAAAGAAAAATATAACATAAAGGGGACTAACTAGTTCATAAGAATTCAGAAGAAGATAGAATATCAGTTCGATACATCCTTGTAACTAGTTTGAAACCACCTAGGAGTTTCACACTGACAATGTTAATACAATAAGGATACCATAAAATGGTTATAAAACAAGCATTACATCAAAAACCTCACAATTTAATGGCCTCGAAATGAGAGATAATATAAAAGGGAAAAAATTCTTTCACAAAAATATAAAACTATCTGTTTGCCTCTCCGTAAAAGACTCCAGGCATGGTCCAGGCAAAACCAAATGGCACCATTCCAAAACAAAAACACAATCACATGGAGGGGAAACATTGTATAAGGATTTAATAGCAAGACTGTAGACAGAAAAGAACTTGTCTGAAAGTCCAAAATTCCCACACATTTAGGAGAATTACACCCATCCGTTATAAAGGTGTTTTTAAATGCCAAAACATAAAAGGCACATATTTCCTGTAAAATAGATAAATGTAACGAGAAATGATTTGAGAGGCTACTCAATTTCACCCTCTTCGTCTTTGTTAAAGGGAAAGAATAATTTCTTAACTGATAATTTCCCTTTAGCAAAGACAAAGAGGAAAATATTCTCAGACATCTGTTAAGTTTAAAACGACTGTAATTTGTTTCCCATGGACGGATTTTGGTGGATTTTTCATGAGAGGCTCATAATATGGTTTAGTGTCATCAGATTTAAAACTAGTTTGGTACCAATTTCTTCCGGGTCAAATCCTAAATGTACTAGACTAATTGTTACTTTCCAAAATGTAAATTTGATTTTAATTTGTTATTATAATTGCTTTCGGTTTAGATTGGATATAAGTTTAAATTGTCAAGTTGACGCTGTTTCCATGGAAACATCATTTAACGCCGTCGATCGTAGTGCAGAGAATGTCTTCAAAATCGTAGTTAAAGCCTTGGTTTCATGGAATATTTTAAACCACACATTGTGTGGGCTTTGAGGTTTTCTAATTGTTATCTAGAGGACTTTGATTCCGCTATTTGGAGTAGTTATTGCAGAATTAACACGTTTTTGTTAACATTTACTTAATGTTGCGCGGGCGTAGTGTTTTAGACCATTTATCTACTAATATAATTCCATTGTTCCTTGATCATTCACATGTTATTGATAGAAAAACCCATATAAAATGTTTGTCTTATTGTTACTAAACCTGCACAGTGGTATGGCAATTAAAAATTAGCCCCCTTTCACAATAGTGATTTTGGACTATTTTGACCCTCGCAAAGTGGACGATGTAGTGATTTATATAAAAGTTCCAAAGTTTGAAAATGAGGCTGAATAGAGGTATGAGTAGAATTTACATTGCCCTAGTCAAAGTTTAGTGGTCCAAAAAACCCTAACACGCCTTGGTTGTTTGTCAGTTGTTTGACTTGGGTTGCTGGTTGGGGATTCCCGTTCAGTTTTCCTTTCTATAAAAGACCTATTCCCCTAAAAAATGCCTATGAATGCACATCAACGGTTCGTCCAATTGATATAACATTTTTGTTTTATTGTAAAATAGGTTTCTGTTGGCGAGAGTAGAAAATCACACTCAATCAGTACGTATCACATGTTTTGACACTTCAATAACTTTCTTTCACTTTATCGTCCTGTAGATTTAGGGTTTAGGCCGGCCACTTCAAAAAACTTTTATTTCATGCAATGAAAGTGGGCTAATAGGCTTCTACTTTGAGCAAGCACTTTCACAGTATCGTCATTGCCAATATCCATTCATATCATTGTCGAGAGAATGCAAAGTGCCTTTTTCGACAGTTTGTGGGGTCCGAATTAGCTGATCATCGCATTCAACACCACAATTCGATTCAATAGTCTGATGTCACGTCGCTCAGCAACAGCGGCCATATTGGTTTTAAACAAAGAAAATCATTACTTTTTATTCTTCATGCTGGTTAGAACTTTTCATTCCCTTTTCATGTGCCTTGTGATCAGAATGTGTAAAAGTCAAAATATGATCAAATTTATGGGGTGCTTTTCCTCTGGAGACGCTTTTATGCTCGCCGGAGAAATATTTCATACGGGCGTCCGCCATTGTTCTGATAGTTTAGAGCCAGTGTTACTAAGTTACCATGCGTCATTAGAAAGGAAGTGACGTTACGACTTTTGAAGAGTATTATTGTGACAAGATGTGACAATACATCACCGAGCCCCACAATTTTACCATATTAATCACCATAATAACATAGAGATCTCTTTCATGCAAATCATTTAACATTGAATCAGTTCTGTCTCAGCAATTCGAGCTTGTGTAGTACCTACATCATCTAATAAAGTATACCTTTCTCTAAACTCTCCGAAATTATCATGGTACTTGTTTTCCCTAGACCATAATATTGTACAGTATGTTGTGCCACACCATGGCCTTGCTAGTTTTCCCTAGTGATAGGTGCTATGCTTGAACTGAGTACAATGTTGGTCTCTTTTTAGACTTTGAGCAGAAAATATATCAGCAATTTCATTTTCCCAGTATTACATCAGTAACACTTCTACAGGGTATCATTTGCATTAACATTCAATTTCCAGCCAGATGTTGCAGTTTAAAACATTATTGATAAAATTAAGGTGTTAACATCAACCTGCTTGTATTCAACATGATGACGAGCTTATAAAGCATTGATTGTAGTTCACTGAGCTTCCCTTGCTCGACATGAATGCAGTTTGATTTTTTTAAAATCCCTGCTAACATGAAATTCTACATTGAATGCCTTAGCCATTGTGTGATGATCTTATTTCATGATTCTTAATAGTTACATGCTTTATGGATTTACTTAACACAGAGAGATATTTACCAAATTTCAAACCAGTATGTTGGTGATATTAGAATATAATGTCAATCATTCAGCGCCAATGGAAGGTAACACTTATGTACTTATTGGCATCCAAAGGAAGGTTAGGCAAAAGGGCTAATTCAAACAAGATCAGCAGTACTGTCTACGCAAGAGTAATCTCTGTGTAGTTTACCCAAGGAATTTACCCAATGGAAACCGTACGGTGCTCTTATTGGCTAGCCAACCAGCGGCCTCGATGAGAAAACCATCCGCCATTAAGACTTGGGCTGGGAATTGCGTTACTATAGTAAGCAAGCGCTGAACGGCCGTTCATGAAATCTAAGAAAATAACTTCCTGCTCGCTCGTTTAACTCAAAATTATTCAAAACGATGTCTTTAAATGTGACTTCTTAAGGTTTACTTCATGTTCAAAACCACACAACATTCTATTAATGATTACGTCCAAAAAGGAATATTAACAGGTCGACCGAGAGTTGAACTCGTCAGACGACAACCATCAATGTGAAGTGTGGAGAGAGTCAAGCTCCTGTTTGTCTTGTCCTGTTCTATATAGAGAAAAAGATAAATAGTATAGCCTCGTGTGTGAGTGGTTGCGTGTCATTGTCATGTTTTTAAATTGTTTCTGTTGTTTATGTGTGTAATAATTACTCTCTCGCACTCACTGCGTCATCATAGCAAAGAGACGCCAACTTTAAATTTTGCTCACATGAATTTCAGACACCACTCGTAGGAACTTCAATGCCGAAAGAGGAATTCCCGCACACAAGAAAAAGGAATTGGGATAGTATTTGGCAAACATATTGTATAGTATCTAATTCTAAATAGATAACTAATTAGAATTAGAATTACATTATGATATATAAACACAATGACAAATACAATTCCTAAGTTTCCTTATTTCAAAAGAAGTTAAGCTCCAAAACCTAATGGTAGTGAATGTAGTACTTGTGGCAGTGAGGATGATGTGGTGGTGATGATTGTAGTTGTAGTGGTAGTGATGATGATGTGGTGGTGGTTGTAGTTGTAGTAGTAGTGATAGTGATGATGATGTGGTTGTGGTGGTTGTAGTAGTAGTGGTAGTGATGATGATGTGCTGGTGGTAAGGTATTGGTAGTGATGATGATGTGCTGGTGATGGTTCTTGTCGTAGTGGTAGTGATGCCGATGTGGTTGTGGTGGTTGTAGTAGTAGTGGTAGTGATGATGATGTGCTGGTGGTGGTGTAGTAGTAGTGGTGGTGATAATGATGTGGTGCTGGTGGTTGTGGTAGTAGTGGTAGTGATGCTATTGTGGTGGTGGTTGTAGTAGTAGTAGAGGTAGTGATGATGATGTGGTGGTGGTTGTAGTTGTAGTAGTAGTGATAGTGATGATGATGTGGTGGTGGTTGTAGTAGTAGTGGTGGTGGTGATTGTAGTAGTAGTGGTAATGATGATGATATGGTGGTGGTGGTTGCAGTAGTAGTGGTAGTGATGACAATGTGGTTGTGGTGGTTGTAGTAGTAGTGGTAATGATAATGATATGGTGGTGGTGGTGGTGGTTGCAGTAGTAGTGATAGTGATGACGATGTGGTTGTGGTGGTTGTAGTAGTAGTGGTAGTGATGATGATGTGCTGGTGGTGGTATAGTTGTAGTGGTAGTGATAATGATTTGGTGCTGGTGGTTGTAGTAGTAGTGGTAGTGATGATATTGTGGTGGTGGTTGTAGTAGTAGAGGTAGTGATGATGATGTGGTGGTGGTTGTTGCAGTTGTAGTGGTCGTGATGATGATGTGGTGGTGGTGGTTGTAATAATGGTGGTCGTGATGGTGTAGTAGTAGTGGTAGTGATGATGCTGGAAGGGTGGTGGTTGTTGTGGTGATGATGATGTGGTGGTGGTGTAGTGGTAGTGATAATGATGTAGTGGTGGTGGTTGTAGTAGTTGTGATAGTGATGAAGTGGTAATGCTGGTTGTAGTAGTAGTGACAGTGATGATGTGGTGGTTAGAAAACACATTATAGGTTATTATAATACATGATTACACACATTCTCTAACTTCATTTTTTGACAGCTTTATTGAAGCATAAATATAGGCAACGGTTCTGAACCATTTTATCGTGGATTTTGATATTGTTTGTTGTTTTTCTTGTGTCGTTATTATGACATAGAGAACGAATGAATGGTAATGCTTACATTCCCAGCCCAAAATATAATGGCGCTGAATGCTTTCCTGGTGGACACGTTTTAGGCTCCGAACGCATTCTCATTCGTTTAATTCTATGAGTTTACCATAACTTAAAACTTGTACCCTGATCTAGCAAAGGACTACACCAAGGGGGCTGAAAATGTACATCAATATCAATTTAATAGATAAACACTCAAAAAACAGATAAATGATTTGATGCCCTTACACACAGAGATTAACCCATCTGACTGTCGCCCTAGTTTTAAAACAGCTGACCTAGACAGCCAATGCTCCCTCACCCTTAAATTCATTTAATGATAAATTGTGAGAACATATTTATTTTCTAAAACCTTGTTTAGAGGAAATTCTAATTTACTTTTCTCATTCAATAATCAAAAAATATTTTATTGTGACAGTGCCAGTATGCAAATAGACTTAATTTCAAAGGTCAATTTTCAAAATTTAGTCTTTTAGGCGATTTGTTTAATCTAGTGCGTTGGGATATTACAGATTTTTTATTAATGGCGCGTGTTTTCTGGTTTTTCTCAGCTGTCCCTCTATCAAAAGTTGTAAAAATTTGTGTCAACCTCTGAATCAATTTGTCTTGACTGAATCTAGATTTTGGACCGTATTGATGCCAAATTAAAAGTTTTCTTCTTTAAGACCTATAAAACACTACTTTAAAACAGCTGACATAAAATTAGAGATTTTACACTGTAAAAAACGAAAACAAGTTACGCACCACAAAGTATGAATGAATTCATCTCTATATCCAAAAAAATTTGTGCTGACGTAATGATTTTGAGGTCACGTCATATTTCTTTCCAAATAATGATAATTCGCTTTAAGTGTTACAAACATACCACTTTATGTAGTTTGTATTCAATTTTGAAATTTATTATTTATGGCATATTAATTACATCATGTCGCAATTATCAAAGACTGATATGAAATCTCTCGCTTTAAATAATTTGAAATAGTGATTGTATACTCAATACTGCCAAATTAACAAAAACTTTATATAACTTTGACAAATTTTTGTCTATGCATGAACGTTTCACAGGACCTTTAAAGGTTTTAAAAACATATTAGGCTCTTAAACAACACAATACGGTACGGAATCTATCAGTTCCACTCTCGTAAAGCTGCGAAAAGAAGTCTTCTTGTATTTATCGATAAGTCATTAAAGAGGACGGCAATGGTTTTGGAATTTCACAATCAACTATGAGAAGATCGTTATCGAAATACGACAGAGAGATCACCAGTGTAGAACGACGTTGCAGGAAAAGGATCATAGATAACTTTGATATGGATATCATCCAAAGATGTATTGGTGAGAGTAAATATACATCCGAAAAAAATATTGGTCGTCTGATTATTGAAGCAGAAAAAGGCCCATGGGTTCTGGACAGAGAATCATTATTCTTGCAGGTGGTGATGACACTGGATATTTAAAAGGATGCCATGCCATTTTTTCTTCTCTGCATCATCTGGAATATTATTCTGGGGTCAATGCAAAGGTGTTTTAAGACTGACTAAATATCGTTTGCTGCCCTCCATTGAAGCAGCCAGCTGTATTATTGTATTGGACAACGCGACCATTCGTTGGCTCATAGTCACTTTAAGGCTCCAACTTTGGCAATTATAAAAGCTGACACGATTTCATGGTTTCAATCAGATTCTGACCATTTATCAAAATGCTAACTATACTCCTTAGTTTTAAAAAATGAAATGAACCAGAAACACCTTTCAAAGCAGACTGTCTAATCAGGGAGTTTTGACACGAGGTTGCGACTTCCCCCATATCACTGTGAGGGCAAGCAATCGAGGTCATTGGGCCTAAGTAGAGAGGAAGATTGAGAAGAGAAACACCAAATTTACTCTCACCGACGAGGCAATAAATGATAAAGAGTAGACTGAGAAAAGGTATTCTTCAACCTTCGCAAACTAGAGGAAAATTGCATTTCATTGGATAGAGTGATGCTCGGAATCTTTCTGTAGTCGTTTCATTTCTCCTTTTCATCATCCTCGTCATCAGACTGCTGATTGATGTGTCCAGTATTTCTTGGTTGTTGTAGTAGTCGTTGTTGTTATTGTTGAACACATATTTGTGGAGACAATGTCTCATAGTTGATGAATTTTTAATTTTGACCACTCTATATAAATTTATGTAATCCTCTTTGGCATAAACAAAGCTATTTCGCAAACTTTTGCAATCACAATTATATTGGAAGCGTGTTGTCTTCACTTTCGTTTGTATTCACCAGTAATGTTTATTGATAGTTATAAAATGTAGATGTCTGATAGTTGAAAATTGCCATTCATTGCTACATATTCAAATACTGCACGTATATCGTTTAAGCTTCAATTAACCGAACACTCCAGTTTAACGAATTCCTTAAAAATGGATATGCGAAAAATTCATAATTTTGATAATGTGAATCTTCTATGAATTCCGATCCTCACCTGTTATCGATTTTAATATAGCTGTAATAAACAAAATCCTTTACTATTGTTTTAAAATTCATGAAAAACTTCTTTTATTAAGACAAATTGATTCAGCGGTTCGTACACATTTTTGCAGCTATGCATTGGGGGGCAGCTGAGAAAAAGAAGACAAAAAACGCGCCACTTATTAAAAATCTGACTACAGTTCAGAGACACTCAATACTCTTCAACAGTCGTAACGTCACTTCCTTCCTAATGACGCATGGTAACCTAGTAACACTGGCTCTAAACTATCGGAACAATGGCGGACGCCCGTATGAAATATTTCCCAGGCGAGCATAAAAGCGTATTCAGAGGAGAAAAAAAAATTGATCACTTTTTGACTTTTACACATTCTGATCACAAGGCATATGAAAAGTTCTAGCTAGCATGAAGAATAAAAAGTAATTATTTTCTTTGTTTAGAACCAAGATGGCCGCCTTTGCCGGGCGGCGTAACATCAGACTACTGAATCCAATTGAAATGTTATGGTACAAGATAGTCCGTTCAAAGTACCGTACGCACGGAATATCGCAAATTCCTCCAAAATTACGGAATGTGATGCCGTGATTTAATGCATGCAGACTTAGTTTTAAGTGACATTACGAATTTTGAATACCGATAGTGATAGACCAAACCGTTTTCTCACAATGCCGAATTCCTTTGATCTTTTCATCGTTTGCAATAAAATATGACTCAAACTTTAAAATGTTTACAGTAATGGTGTGTTGATTCTCTTTCCCGTGGGGAAAATATTCACAACACAGTTGCATTCAGTGGCGTGGCATAGAAAATCATTTTGGGTTGTTTGAAATAGTGTTACAATAGATATTTAATAGTACTTAACAATGTTAAATTAATGCTCATAGCGTTTATAATTTGTCTCTTCCCTGATGGACAACGGACATGCAATATGTTGGAGGACACAAGCAGCCCGTGAGGTGCTTATACAGTTTTAGACAACGACATTGATGCCTTTCAAAAAGATTAATTCTCTGTTGAGCAAGACAAATCATAAAGGTCGCACAAAACCCAAAGGTCACCTATCGAACAGGGTACATGTTTGCCATTATGTTCACATGGTGCCGGGGGGGGGGGGGGGGCTTTGAATGTGATAATGTGAAATATCACTTCTTTAACACCAGATTCCATGTAGTATTTGTGCAGTATAACCTTTCAATGGAACCGCAGTTTTCAAGGGGTGCATAATTAATATGACATAGTTATTAATTTGTCTTCACCACTCTCAGTTCCTGGTTGTGGGCAATGTATTGCTATTCGCCCCTTGCCATAAAAAAGAATTCCGCGCTTCGCCTCACTGGAGAAGTATTTGAAAAATTTATTTCCTAAATGTGACAAATTTACGTGTTTAATCCAAATTAATATCAGTTTTTATGAATGTAGACATCTTAACAGGCAGCTACGCCTCTGGCTTTCAACTATTAATATGTAACAATTGTTTATGTCAAGTATGTACAAAGTGTACACGTTGCTGTGCCATTTTGAACCCAGGGGGGGGGGGGGAGTTCAGTGATCGTAATCACAACCTAATTCACTGTGTAATACTATTATTATAAACCATCCATTTGTTCACTCATCCCATACCCTTCGTTTTTTATATACCGTATGATACTGTAACCAATGAAAAAAAATCAGCTTAATGTCACTACCAATTCTAGTGTTCGAGCCAATTTTCAATCAAATCTATCTGATGAGGTTGTGAAGATATCAACGTCAACGCGGGCGCACGGGTTGTGGAACGAACTATAGATGTATAAATACTGATTTATTTTGTTGCTGAATACTCTAAAAGTATTTTAGAAACATAAAATTACTCACTTTGTATTTTTCCATTTAGAATGAAATTAAATTATTTAAAAATCAAAACGCAACGAATACGGGCAAATATGCTATTTTATATTTTTCTTGGACAATGCCTTGAAATTGGCATATTTTAAAATGGTTTTATTTGTTTTTAAAGAAAAAAAAGAAAGGGCAAGAGGACTCATTCAGGTTTGACAAACTCGTTTTAACATAAAATGCTAATCACTCTGCGAAACCGTTTTGTAATACTGAAGCGGATATGTAACATTTTTTAGTCATATCGTGCACTTCCGGATAGAAGCATGAAAATTTGCACCTAGGGGTTTTTGAGAATGCTGAATTCAAAAATCGCGGGAACCAACTTGTATCTCCGGTATTTCCGCCAAAAATTACATATTCAAAATGGCCGCCATCAAACTCGGATTTGCCTGTATTTTAATTATAAATGCACCGATTTTAGAGATTTTGGTGTCTATATATATGTTTATAAGGGCGGGGAATACGATAAAACACATTTTAATTCCATTATATTAATAGTTTCCTCCCAAAATGAAAAACAACATATTATAATGTTTAAAAATCCAAATTACGAATTGTGCCATCATAGTAATCGTTCTCAGCTAATAACTGACAATAACTTTAGTTTTGTTCATGTGAAAATCACACATTTTTATCAGGAAGAGAGCGCTACAACTATTGTCTTTTCTTCTTTTCCACCAGAAACTACGGACCTAAGCAGTAAACATCATATATAGCTAATTATGTCTTGCAAGAAACTTCGATTGGCTACTCACCCATGTGCGGCATCAGTACAGCCAATTAACTGGAGCATTAGTATTCTGTGCCAAAAACATGGTGGAACACTTATATGTCCAACGGGAGTAGGATACACATCACTTGCCAACAGTCTATCTGCTCTTCTTGAACTTAACAGTTTGCCACTAAATATTAACATATCCAGACTCAATGGTGGTAATGATTTGGCGGAAGCTCTTACTTCACATTCTGCTAAATGGCATAAAGCGTGCTACGTTCTATGTAAGGGAGCGTTCACATATTACGTCATCAGCTAGGGGGGGGGGGAGGGGGGGTCTACCAAATGTTGACATGTGTTGACATGGGGGAGGGGGGGGGGGGTCAGTCCCAAGATGATGTCATCAAAACATAGGCAAATTAGGCCTATTTTATTAAATGCAACAGCTTCAAAAATGGCATTCCACATAAATTAGCAAAAAGGTGAAAAATTATGTTGATCTGGAAAAAAGGAACTTTGAAGCTGCTGGAAAAATATTAGCCAATATTTGGTCCGAGTCGATAATAGATGGATACCCAGTAGTTGGAAAATTCATCCCTCCACCTGAAAATCCAAGACCCAAACTTCAATTTCAAGAAACAGATGATTGGAAGATAAAACACATTCGTCAATCCCAATATCTGCTGCAAATAGTGAAATGCAGTGACAACTCATGCTGTAAACCTTGGCGTACTAACTGTTCATCTTTTTTTTCCAGAGCGTTTTCTGCCACCACCTGTACCACTTGCTTTATGTGATGATGGTTTGGAGATAGGCAATAATGGAAGATTTGGAAGCCTATTTCAAAGTTTGTTCCTTTCAAAACAGCTAAAGATAAATTGCTATGATGAGTATTGCCCATCTCTCAAGAAACAAGATGGGAAAGGGGTATCACTTCTCAAAAGGCGAACTTGCCCTAAATGTTCATTGTATCACTCCTCGATCACAGCAATGAAAGACCATTCACCAAAATGCGGCATACCAGAAGAACAGCAAATGGGAGAAAGTGATGACGATGAAGATGAAATTGATGATACTATTTATAGTACATTGCCAGAGGTCCAAGGCAGAAACATTTTTGAATCAATTAATTTCATGTTTGGAAATTGAAACAGAAATTCATTCCACTAAAAGACTAATATGCTATAAAATAATTTGCCTCCTATACTATTTTAAATAACACTTTCTGAATTTTTTTTAATAGCACCTGCACCATGTAGCCTAATTTAAATAATGTTTGTTAGATTTTATCTTTGCAAATTTAAATTTTATGTCCCCATTGTATCGTAAAATATAATTTATCAACAGTTTCTGAAATTAATAAAATGTCTGAATGTGTTTTATCAAACGTTGATAATCAATGTTTATGGTTTGAAAAATGAATAATAAATATAGTGAAATTAAAGGTATCTTTTAGTTTTTATTAAATTAGATGACGTCATCATCTGTTGGGGGAGGGGGGGGGGGGTCAGGTCAATGATGACAAGTGATGACTTGGGGGAGGGGGGGGGTCTAAAAAGGGCAAATTTTTGATGACGTAATATGTGAACGCTCCCTAATGCTGGAAAAGTAGAACGAGCCAGGAAGCGAAAAGAAAAAGTTTCCCAAGAACTTCCTTCTTCACCAGTGAAACAGCATCTACGCAGTACAAGCACTCCCTCAAGTTCCACGACAACAGACTCTAGTGATGTGCCGACTTGTTTTTTCTGTGACAGCACCACCGGAAATCTTAACAAGGTTGAGACTATGTCCCTTGATAATCGTGTCAGACGGATTGCCACAGAATTCAGAGATACCAAACTACTGGCCAAGTTATCAGCTGGGGATATGGTCGCTATTGATGCCCAATATCATTTGAAGTGTTTGGCAGCATACTACAACAGATGTAGATCTCGGAAAAGACGCTCAATTGAAACACCTCATCACATAAACGCAAAGTCATTTGCATTTGCTGAGGTGGTGCCCTACATAGAAGAGTATGGCCAGCTAGGTGGAGACCTAAATCATGTTTTCAAACTCTCTGATATTAAGAAAGTGTATTGTGACTCCCTGCAAAAATTTGATGGAGACCCAACTGGCCATATTCATTCCACAAGACTTGTACAGAAACTCCAAGAACACATTCCAGCACTTGAATCTCATAACAGCAAATCTGGTACAAGAAAGATGTTGGTAATTTTGACTCTGACGACATGGCGATCATGTTAATGAGAGTAGCAAAATTAATCCGTAAAGAGATTTTTGAGACAAACTATCACTTCAATGGCTCTTTGTGTGATGAACAATATAACTGTCTACCATCATCTTTATCTGCATTAGTGAGCATGATTTTGAATGACTCAAACACAAAACAGAACATTCATGATAAAGAAATAAGCACAGCTGCCTCATCCATCACACAGCTGCTTGTCTTCAATGCTATCAAACGGGGTAGGGCAGATTCTGTAGCAGCAAGACACAATTTAGACCGTGAAACTGCTCTTCCATTGTATCTAGGCCTACTCATCCACAACAAAACACGCAAACGGGATCTCGTTGACAATTTATTTGATAAAGGCCTGTCGGTGTCATATGACAGAGTGTTGCAGCTCTCCACAGAAGAAGCCAATAGAGTAATTGACAGATATGAGAATGAAGGCTATGTCTGTCCATCAACCCTAAAAGACAAACTGTTCACCACCGGAAACCTTGACAATATAGATCACAATCCCTCATTAAATGGCAATTTGCGGCCGCAAATATCAGGGCGATCCGCAAATTTTGGCAAATTTCCCAAAATTGGCAAATCGTGGCAAATTTTGGGAAAATTGGCAAATCGCGTGGCAAATTTTGGGAAAAAAAAAGAAACGAAAACAAAATTACGAAAAAAAAGTGCGAAACTTGAGAAATGTTGCAGCTTTGCCTGGGCCCAAACCAAGGGAAGCTACTCTCTATGGATAATGATCCTTTAAAATCTTTGTAACAACGCTATTCACAGTCTTTCATTAAATTAATAAATGTAGCCTCCTTAAATGTAATAAATTGTCTTATATATATATATTTTTCTGTATCGCATGTTAATTTTTACTGAAACGCTTAGTTCTCCTCGGCAAATTTTTTGGCAAATTTTGGTCTTTTTGGCAAATTTCTTGGCAAATTTTGGGGTTTCTTTTTGCAAATTTTGGCAAATTTTAGGTCCCATTTTGGCAAAAAATGCAGATGACAGTCCCTCATCTACCTTGAGTCAAGATTCGTTCCATGGCACTGCAATATCCATCACACAACATGTCACAAATGATAATCCTGGTGTTGCTAGAGTTCTCCCAGAGATTAGAGGAGATAACAATGCAAATCAACCATTGAAATCAATCAGGCCATTACCAAAATCTTACACTGACGTGCCACCAGTGTCACTCTCAAATAACGTAGCTCCAACAATAGCTGATCACCAACTCCATGCACTTCCTACTAAGAAAAATGATGATCAAAGGCACAAGCTGTGGCTGGAACATGTCAGGACAGAACTGGCTAAAGATCAGACAGTGGATCAGATGAATATGGATATATCATGGTCTGCCTTTTTTGCTACATCCCAGTTATCTGCACCTAAACCACCTGCAATTATTTCTCTACTACCCTTGTTTCGGGATTCTGCACATACACCTGCCATGGTCAAGCATGGGATGAATGTCATCAAAGAAATAACTCACCATGTCAATCCAGGACAGATTCTAGTGCTCACTGTTGACCAACCACTGTATGCCATTGCTAAAAGGATTCAATGGAAATGGCCAGATGAGTATGGGGAGCGACAATATGTCATACTGATGGGTGGTCTCCATATAGAAATGGCTATGTTGAAAGCGATTGGTGACTGGCTGGATGGAAGCGGTTGGACACATGTGATGATTTCAGGCAATGTAACAACTGAGGGGCGTGCAGCTAGTGTACAAAAGGGATCACACATATCAAGAGGCAGTGGGCACATCAAGTAACAGCAGCAGTTTTGTACATTCTTCTCCACAGGGCATATGTTGAGTACCAAATCAACACATCAGAGAGTGAGCAGCTACACTTTGATGCCTGGTGTGAAAAGATGTGTTCTGACTATCCTCAGTTCTATTACTGGTACCAAGTTTGGCAACTGGAGCTCCTTTTGCTACAATTTCTAAGATCACAACGTGAACAGAATTATGATGCATATGTAGAGTCACTAAGAAAGATAATTTCATGGTTCTTTGCTCTTGACCATTACCACTATGCTCGCTGGATGACAGTTCATGTCAGTGATTTACTTGCCCTGCAGACGAAGTGCCGCACAATACATGCTGAATTCCTCCAAGGCAACTTTGTGACACAAAAATCCAAGCACAAATTTTCAGCATTAGCCCATGATCAAGTTCATGAACAACTAAATGCAATGGTGAAGGGAGATGGTGGTATAATAGGACTGTCATCTGCATTTTTTGCCAAATTGGGACCTAAAATTTGCCAAAATTTGCCCAAAAAAATCCCAAAATTTGCCAAGAAATTTGCCAAAAAGACCAAAATTTGCCGAGGAGAACTAAGCATTTCAGTAAAAATTAACACACGATAAAGAAAAAATAAATATAAAAGACAATGTATTACAGTTAAGGAGGCTACATTATGAATAGCGTTGTTACAAAGATTTTAAAGGATCATTATCCGTAGAAAGTAGCTTCCCTTGGTTTGGGCCCAGGCAAAGCTGCAACATTTCTCAAGTTTCGCACTTTTTTTTCGTTATTTTGTTTTCGCTTCTTTTTTTTTTCTCAAAATTTGTCACGCGATTGCCAATTTTCCCTAAATTTGCCACGATTTGCCAATTTTGGGAAATTTGCCAAAATTTGCGGATCGCCCTGATATTTGCGGCCGCAAATTGCCATTTGCGGCCGCAAAAAATGCAGATGACAGATAGGAATAACGGAAAGTGATACAGCCTTGAGAAGGTGGATGATAGCAGGACCAGAAATGGATAGACTATTAATGGAGTACAATGACAACCAGTCCAAAAAGCTAAATGACACTGAGCGCCACCATGAACAAATACCAAGTGTGCAAAAGACTTTCCTGTCTCATGTTAAGAATGTCACTGACGTAATGGAGGAACTTGGTAACCCATTTGCTGATACAAGTACAGATCTGTACTCACTTGAAACAAAACAAATAATGTCTGAAAGGGTAATAGAAGCTGTGAGGTGTGCAGAAGACATGGGGAAAATGCAGTATCAGCAATTTCTTGAGGACCGCATCAGTAGCAGTGCAACTGCTTTCAATGACACAATACATAAGACCAATCTTCCTCTTCTGAACTCTGTTGCTACAAAGAAATCAAATGCAACCTCTAAGATTTCCAATCTTCAGAATGATGTCCAGCTCTTCTCCCGTATGTATATATCATGCCAATCTCGGGACAGTGATATGGATGCCTTCTTTGCTCACGAAAATCATGCCTGGCCTCCATCATTGGCATCCAATGGCATAATGCACCATACAAGCAAATCAGATTTATTGGAATGTTTGGAGTCACTTGTTCCGCAACCAGAATCCATCCCAAAAGTTGATGTCAGAATAATTGACGGTGCTGCCCTTGTGCATATGCTTGATCCACATAGATCCAGTATTCCGATTAGGACATTCAGGGACTATTCACAGTTATTGTTTTTGCCCTATATAAAGCATTTACTGCAAGACGTGGTTCGCATTTATGTTGTTTGGGACGTTTACAAGGAGAATAGCTTGAAGACACAAGCACGACAGGACCGTGGCAGCGGTAATCATATCCGGGTTAATAACACCACTAAGATTCCTTCAAACTGGAAAAACTTTCTTCGCTGCGATGCAAACAAAGAAAACTTCTTCAAACTCTTAGCTAGTGCCTTACAAGAATTTGAAACTCCAGCACAGAAACAAGTGATCAGTACACATGGCCCGAATGCTGTATCATCTCCTATAGCTGATGTGTCAGGCTTGTTTTGCACACAAGAAGAAGCAGATACCAGACTCTTGTTCCATGCTTCTCATTCCTTCTGTCATGGTCTCAGCAAGGTGATGATACATGCAACAGATACTGATGTGGTGGTCATTGCAGTAGCAGTATCAAGTGTTTCCCATAACTGTGAAATTTGGATAGCATTCGGACATGGTAATAAACTACGTTACATCCCTTGCCATCTAATTGCAAGTGAACTAGGTAAAGATGCATCTTATGGACTTCTTTTTTTCCATGCTGTATCAGGCTGTGATACTGTTTCAGCATTTCGTGGAATTGGAAAGAAAACGGCTTGGGCTATTTGGCGCAGTATGCCTCACCTAGATCAGGTCTTTGCCCGCTTATCCCATGCTCCATACCAATTATTCCCAGAGGATTTACAGCAGATGGAAAGATTCGTTGTTCTCTTGTATCAGCGCACATCCCCCATCAGCAGGGTAAATGATGCCAGAAAGCAGATGTTTACTCAAAATAGGAGAATAGACAACATTCCACCAACATCCCATGCATCGGAACAGCATGTCAAAAGGGCTGTGTACCAAGCCGGGCACGTCTGGGGACAATCACTTGTAGGAAACCCTGAACTTCCATCACCACAAACGTGGGGCTGGCACAGAGAAGCAGATGATTCTACATGGACTCCGTACTGGACCACTCTTACAGAGGCAGCCAATGTATGTCAGGAACTACTTAAATGTGGATGCAAAAAGTCTTGTACTAAGAGATGCAAGTGTGTTAAAGCAAACCTCCAGTGCACATTGTTGTGCACATGTTCAGGACAGTGTAATAGACAAATTTGAACCCAGACGCAACATGTATTGTTTAATGCTCTTAGTTTTACAGCTATTCTTCCTGATAAAACTGCTTATTTTTACATGCACAGAATTGTTTTAACATTCTTTATGGAAGACTTAAAATATTTGTATGGTTGCTAAAGTCATAATCATGATAATCAGCTGTGAACGATACCTGTAAGACTCTGATAAATAATGGTCAGTTTAGATTTTTAAGCATGTTAATATATTGATTTTTTCATTTTCATTGTAAACTATTACTTTAATACATTTGAAATATATTTTATTGCATTCCCTGACCTCAAAAACATATGAATAGACACCAAAATCATTGAAATCATTTAATTATTAATTAAATTACAAATAAATCCAGTTTTTGAAAGCGGCCATTTTGAATTTAATTTTTGGCGGGAAAATTTTGAAAGCTATACATTTGAAATAGGTTTTATTGTATTCTCTGACCTCTTAAACATATGAAAAGACACCAAAATCATTGAAATTGGTGAATTATTAACTATTTACAGATACATCCAATTTTTAATGGCGGCCATTTTGAATATTTAATTTTTGGCGGGAAATTCCAGAGCTACAAGTTGGTTCCCGCCATTTTTGAATTCAGCATACTCAAAAACCCCTAGGTGCAAAGTTTCATGCTTCTATCCGGAAGTGCACGCCAAAATCACATATCTGCCCCAGTATAATCCGTCAAAAAGTTCAGACGCAATTGACATTGAAAGTCAAGTATTAATTCTCACATCGTGTAATTGGGAGTCAAGGATGATGAATAAAGACTCGCACTCTTCGGTGTTTCAAGTTTTTAGAGTTAACAGTTAACAGTTAAAAGAAATAATGTTCTCTTAAAAATTGATTAGTTTCATTAAAGTCATCGGGCCTTGGTGAATTATTGAGCGACGACAGGAAATATGTGGCAGTATTTCTTAAGTATTAAATCCGTTTCTTAATTGAAAATTTCTTAATAACCAAATCTTTAAATGACTTGGATTTAACTAAATAAAAAAAAATGGACTAGGAAATGCAAAAGCTTCTAAGTGTGACCTATAGCCTCAAAACGGGGTTTTGTCGTGATAAACCAGATGCCTACAAAAGATTTTAAAGTTTAAAAAACATAACATTTTAGTTTTTGTCAGATTAAAATATTAATGTATTCATTCCCCGCAATAAAACGGAATAAATAATTCACGCTCTTGACTTTAGATTAATTGCTTAGCAACTAAACTTCTCCGACATAATACCATTCATTATGTAAATAATTGCGTTCAACCATACTTACATTACCGATGTAAGCAATCAATGCTACCCATCCTTTGAGACTAGTTTTCACGAAATCATTATGTATGTAACAGATTAGCCCAAGACCAAACTCCTCATGTTAAAACATAATTAACAAAAATGAGTACAACAGCTCCAAAAAAGAACAAAATACCAAACACGGAACGTTTCGGATTCAAAACCCTTTATATATATATAAGATATATATACATACACACATACATAATAGATAAATAATTCGCTCCTAATTCGCTCGACAATTTCTAGGAGCGAATTATTTATCCATTATGTATGTATGTATGTATGTATGTATGTATGTATGTATGTATGTATGTATGTATGTATGTATGTATGTATGTATGTATGTATGTATGTATGTATGTATGTGTATGTATGTATGTATGTATGTATGTATGTATGTATGTATGTATGTATGTATGTATGTATGTATGTATGTATGTATGTATGTATGTATGTATGTATGTATGTATGTATGTATGTATGTATGTATGTATGTATGTATGTATGTATGTATGTATGTATGTATGTATGTATGTATGTATGTATGTATGTATGTATGTATGTATGTATGTATGTATGTATGTATGTATGTATGTATGTATGTATGTATGTATGTATGTATGTATGTATGTATGTATGTATGTATGTATGTATGTATGTATGTATGTATGTATGTATGTATGTATGTATGTATGTATGTATGTATGTATGTATGTATGTATGTATGTATGTATGTATGTATGTATGTATGTATGTATGTATGTATGTATGTATGTATGTTATGTATGTATGTATGTATGTATGTATGTATGTATGTATGTATGTATGTATGTATGTATGTATGTATGTATGTATGTATGTATGTATGTATGTATGTATGTATGTATGTATGTATGTATGTATGTTGTATGTATGTATGTATGTATGTATGTATGTATGTATGTATGTATGTATGTATGTATGTATGTATGTATGTATGTATGTATGTATGTATGTATGTATGTATGTATGTATGTATGTATGTATGTATGTATGTATGTATGTATGTATGTATGTATGTATGTATGTATGTATGTATGTATGTATGTATGTATGTATGTATGTATGTATGTATGTATGTATGTATGTATGTATGTATGTATGTATGTATGTATGTAGTTGTATGTATGTATGTATGTATGTATGTATGTATGTATGTATGTATGTATGTGTATGTATGTATGTATGTATGTATGTTATGTATTATGTATGTATGTATGTATGTATGTATGTATGTATGCATGTATGTATGTATGTATGTATGTATGTATGTATGTATGTATGTATGTATGTATGTATGTATGTCGGCATGCATGTACGATGGCATGTATGTATGTATGTGTGTATGTATGTACGCTCAATTCTTTTATATATATATGTGTAGAAACAATGTGCAAGCGTGTATGTTCGTGTATGGCTGTGTCTGTAATGTAAATGTGTTGATGTTCATACCATGAACCAAACTGAGCATTGTTTTCCTCACATGAATTGCCTTTAATTTGGACAATAAAAATTATTATTATTATTATTATTATTATTATTATTATTATTATTATTATTATTATTATTATTATTATTATTATTATTATTATTATTATTATTATTATTATTTCTATTATTATTATTATTCTCACCTCGTTTTTTTTACAAATTCTCCAACAACATTGTTTCATCCAAAATTCCTAGAATCATCAGGGAGGTCGCTTTGAGGTGTCTGGAAGGAATGTTGTTGTGTCCTGACAGTTTGCACCATTGTTGTTTCCCGATGGAGGTTGCGCATGTATGTGTGTATGTGTGGATTTTTTTTTTTTTTGGGATTAAGACAAATTGATTCAAAGGTTCATACAAACTTTTGTAGCTGTGCATTGAGGGACAGCTGGAAAGAGAAAAAGAAGAAAAACACGCGCCACTTATTAATAATATGACTATAGTTTTGTGGAATCACTGGTCGAAAAAAGAGGCGGGGTTTTGAATATCTTTCAATTAGTTCCGAAAGGTAGAAAGGGGTAGTACTTCCAAGACAACGATACACTAAAACAAAAGCTTTGAATTTAATCCTTTTCTCAACAGGCAGCCAGTGCAGGTCATGAAGCAGAGGTCTGGCAGAATCACACATACGCTTCATGAATACTAGTCTGGCAGCGCTGTTCTGGACAATCTGGAGACGTCTCAGATTATATTGTGAGACGCCAAACAACAGAGGATTACAATAATCCAAATTTTAAAAATGTTCATGTCTACATTCTTCATATTACGAGATGTTATAATCTTTTTTACTTCGTGCTTCATTGGAAATAAAACTCAAAACACAATTAAATGATGGACAGAGATTAATCTATTAATATTCTAGACAGTTGAACAATGTTGCTCATGCATGAATAGCTGATCTTTATTGTGTTTCTGTTGAGGATTTTATGTAGTTTGTGGTCGTGATGTAAGCAGGTGTATACTATTTGTCCTATGTTGGTTGCGACATTTTTGTCAAAAGGGGGATGGGGGGAGGGGGGGGGAGGTGAACCATGTGAGGTTGCGTGTTGGAGTTTTTGTAGTCTGTGGGTTTGTAGTCAAAGGGTTCTGTGTATAGATTGCTTTTTAGAGCGTTCATGTATGGGCCTGCTGCGTTGTAGAAAGTTTCTGATTTGATCCATTCTCTCATTTCTTTGTATGAAGTAATTTCGAGGGAGTCTATGACTTTCTTGTTGGCGTCAATTGTAATTCTTAGGTTATCATGTTTTAACATATTGGAGAGTTGTTTTCTTATTTCTTCTGTTTTTTTTCTTTTTGGTAGGAAGGGTGGGGGGGGGGGTATCTGCATAAGGCTAATCCATATTCTCTGTAGACGATGTGTGTTGATATGTGTGTTAGTTGTGTTGTTGAGGTGTGATAGCCGGTATAATCTGATCAACTCATATGTTTCGGCGCCGTCGAATGAGCCCAATAAATGAAACCTATGCCTAGAAGAGAAATATCATATAGTAAAATAAAAAAAAAATTAAAAAACCCACACCAAATAGAAAGAGAGAGATATTCAACACGTGCTTACTCAGAAAAAATGCTCGCTGTCCAGTACACATTACACAACCCAATGATATAACCAACCCCTCCTCCAACACTACACCACATCCAGTTTGCATACATATACACACATGCGCAACCTACATCAGGAAACAACATTGACGCCACCTGTCAGGACACTGCAACATTCCTTCCAGACACCTCTAAACGACCTCCCTGATAATTTCAGGAATTCTGGATGAAACAAAGTTGTTGGAGAATGTGTAAAAACGATATAAGAATATATATATACACACACACACACACACATATATATATATATATTATATATATATATATATATATATATATTATATTAATAGGTCAATAGAATAATGCAAACCGAAAGAGAATGTTGTGAAAGCAAGCATTAAAGTCTCAAGTCTCTTAGACCATGGTTAACCCCAGTTTATGGCTAGATAAACAGAAGATAGAACGTTGTCTACGGCTAAGGATTTTTTCCAGATCCAACAAAAGACATACTGATAATGGTCAGGGGTTCGGAAATAATATCAACTGCACCAAGGGTCGTAATCGGTCCCTTTGCTTAGACCTGCCTCTAATCATTTGCACATTGGTGTCGCTTCTACCAAGTGTAATCTTAAAGTACTTGGGTTTTGAATTTGGGTAAAGCAGTTCAGAGACATTATCTCATTTGATCCAGATGTAAATCTAAGAAAAAATATTATAATGGATAAGAAAGGTCCTGTATAAAGCTGGTTATAGTGTATAATTAAAAAGAGCTTTGGAATAGTTTAAAACAATGTAAACCATTTGGAAATGGATGACTTGTAAAAGTCTACCTGTCAATAGATTATTATTTAAAATATTGCAGATGCAATACATCTTGTTTTTAAACAATATAGTCAATTATGCTTTGTGCACCCGGGTTAAATCATCATTGCTATCAAAAGTAATCAATGTCAAACTGCCCTCAAAGTCACATTTAAAAGTGTAAAAGAAAAACGATTGAACGGGAAAGAAACCATGTTAATATACTTAACCTTAATCCACGATCCGCCTATTCGTTAATGACTTATTAGGACGACAATTTTAATCTAGGAGTTGTACGTAGGATTTAAATAATATGACACTAAATGGATACTATTAAACATTTTCATTTGCAATTTTGTCATGGGATAAAATGAGATCAACAAGTCTAACCTGATCTCTCACTTTGGCAGACAATTTAGCTGACTGCTCAAGGGTTGCACTGGAACGAGCAATAAGTTGGTCACAGCGACTCAGATGCTTCTGGGCTCGATCAATATAAAGGCTTGTTTTATAAAATCCTGCCAGGCTTAAATCGATCCTCTCAGCCATTCTGTCTAATAAATTACAAGTTTTCTCGAAAGGCTCCGGAATTTTGGAAATGCTTGAATCGGGACAAACTGTTTCCGTTTCTTGCTGGGTTGAGACATATCGGGTCTGCTGGAGTATTTGTGATATCTTATATTTAGTCCAAGCATTATATTTTGTTTGGGTAGCCGAATTACAACTTAAAGATCTTTTGATAGGATGTAAAGATTGTGGAAGAACTGCATTAGTAAATTTGCTATAATTTGGTGCAGTTGGCGCCGAATAAATGGGTGACGCATACTTTGTTGGCGCATTGTCTTCTTTTCCTAGAATTTGACAATCACTTACGCATATATCCCCGTCCTCGGTTATTGGGGAGGTTCCTTCGCAGTCTAAACTCTTATTTACCGGATACGTTTGAATACGACAGCTATTTCCTATACACTCTCTGATATCTACAGGATTTTGATTTTTGTTTTGCAAAATGGTTTTGTTTACGTTATCGGCATTCAGTTTATCATTACGACAGAGGGGCCACTTTCTTAAAACTTGGGTATTGTTACATTCAGGCTCTACTGATGAGGAGGAAATTAGTGTGCCTGTGTAAAAGATAAATTGGGCCATTTTGGATGCATTTCCCACAAAAGCGTCAATGCTTTTGGGTAGTTCACCTTGGATTTCATCATTTGATTTAAATATTTGCTCAGATGCCGTTCGAACTTCTGGTTGGCACGAGTTACAACGATCATATGCGTTGTGCTTGCTTCCAATTTCATCTTCATCCTCTGCTTCATCTCTTTCTGATTGGGATGAACATGCAGATGCTTCGTTTTCAACTTTTCCGTTTTCTAAAGCCCACGTTATTTTCCCAGCTCGAGAAGGTCGTTTAATATCACTTAACATGCTCACAGGCACTAGAATCGGACTTACAATTTCGGGTTGTGCTGAAATACGATTTGTTTCTAGTCCAGTTCTGAAACTAGAACATGGATCATTATCTACAGACTTAGTTTTTTTTGAAATATTTATCTTTGTTATGGAGTCATGATAATTCCGAAATGAACTCGTATTATTCGGCGATTCCAACTCTTCTGAACTTTCAGGCCTGCATTCCTCGTCATCTAATTTGCTGTCAGTTATTTTACCATCAGGTGAGAAGCATGATTGGTCTGCCCTAATTTTCATTTCGGCATTGTGTGATACTCTTAGGCAATTATCCACCATCGAACCAACGTTATTGTTGATTTTAAAATCGTTTATAATGAAGTCAACATTGTCTACATTAGATTCAGTTGACGCTATTTTTACCCAGGAGTTATTTAATCCATTTTTCTGTATCGGTATATCGACATGAGCATAATTGGAGCCATCTTGATTACAATCTAATGCACTATAATTTTGTAAGTTGTCCTCAAGCATTCCATCCAACACTTTAGCACTTTTAATCTTAATTAGATCACATTTATTTGGTTTGCAACAATTCTCTTTAATTTCATTGGTTTCTTTTCTAATGTCACGACCAAAATCTACATTATTGAGCACTCTTGGGTTGTCGGCTTTATTATCTTTAATTACTCTTTTAACGACCTCTCTGTCGGATATGTCAATATCTGTTCTGTTATTCTCCTTGAGAGAATGGATCAAATCAGAAACAAACAAGTCATTATCATTTACCCAAGGTGAAACATAAATAAATTTGTCGTCAGGAACAACATCTGAAGATAATTCCGATTCTTTATTTGATGCATTTTCCGTACACTTCTTTTTACATAGTATTATACTACCTTTGTTTGAGATTTCACGAAACATAACATTATCAGACTCTTCTTCCACTACATTTTTCGGTATATGAACTGGCTCATGACTATCTAACACTTCCTCCATCAAATTAAATTCTTTTTGCAAGGCTTCACGCAATATGGCAAAGTTTGAGCCTCCGTTGATACATTCTCTACTCGTTGAAGCATCTTGGTTCGTTACCCCATTTACTCTAAGAGCTTCTTCAGATTGAATGTCGTTACTCGGTGGGGAAGGCAGGGCCGCCACTAATTGGTCTACGTCAAGGACTTGTATTGGATCATTAACCATTTGATTTACTACCATTTCTGTGACTTGCAAATTAGCATTTACCTCCTCACAAGGGAGAGTGATTTGCGAAATAGGCTCATAATCTTTGCATTCCCCGACATTGTTGACGTAATCTTGATGGTCATGAGCCGATTCTTCACTCGTATGATAACATAGTTCTTTATCGTTCGAAGAATAATAATCGATCTTGCTGACAGATTGGCGATCTAATTCGTCACCATAAGACGTTGTCGCGCAAAGAATAGACGTTGTTTCAAAAAGAGAGACGATAGTTCCAACAGTTTCAGCCTGAATTCCAACCCTAGGAGAATTAGGTGGTGTTGCTAAACTAGAGGATGATGTTTTCTTTTGACTACTACGCGACTTCAGGCTATCACAGGACGACAAATCACTAGACCTCTGATCATCGTCTGTATCGTAACTAGGATCCAATACATTCACGATGAGTTTATTTTCGAAATCAGCATCACCACTGTCAGAATCGTTCTCACGACCTTTGACGAAGACATTGCCTGTATCATTTTTACAATCTCTATCAAAAAGATGGCATCGCCGTGTGACATGATCATTCAATTTTATATGATTCTTGCCGGTGTTACTAAATGTCAAAGATCTGCTTCGATCTAATTCTTTTTCCAGTTCTGTCAGGTCGTTCACGCTGGCATATCTTTTTATACTGACTTCATCCGATATGAGAGCAATGACTTCCGTTATGTCTCGGTCCTGGTCAGCTTCGTTTGACGTAACCAGACTAATTGTTTTTCGCGGTATATCATCCGATTCTGTCGCATCGTCTATTGGGACATCAGAAATGCTAGATTTGAAGATATTGTTATCTTCATCTTTAACATAATTTTCCAACCCGCACACTGATAGATTCAAGCCTTGTTGAGTCTCGCCATCGATTTTTTTGCCAGCAGCGTCAACATGCTTATCATTTAATACCCGGTTTACTTCCAATTCAATTTCTTGACCATCATATGACAATTTCGTCTCGAGAAAATCTTTGTTGCAGTTGTCTTTTTGATTTTCTTTTAACTCAACTATTTCAATGATATTATGAACATCAACGTGAGATATCCCTTTCTCCACACTCCGAGAAAAAACGTTTTGTATTGGGAGCTGCTCTGTTTGGTCATTTGTTTTTACTTTCTGTTCCTCGCTGAATATTATACCTGGCACCACGCTCTCCCATTTTGCCTCGTTTTGAATTTTATTGTCATTTACTACCAATTCAGAATAACCTCTGAATGATTGTAAGGGAAAAATTATATTTTGAGTGCAAGACTCACTCATACCTGAATTGTGCATATTTTGGTGATAGTTTTCTGTTTCAATCTCTTCACTTACTTTCAAATACTTTGCTGACTCAATATTCAATCTTTTTTCCAAATTTGAATTGTCTTTTTTATTTTGGCCCCTGTCCCTATTTCCTTGAAGTGAACTATCTTCATTTAATAGATATGCTAAATAAAACTGTTTTATATTTCCTTGCTCACCAAGAATCTCATCATCATCATCATCATCATCGTTGTCGCTCTCGGAGACACTACAGGATGCCGCCACGATAACTTCTTTCGATGTTTGTATAATTTTCTTTCCTGCAAGAACGACGTTATCAAAAGCCTCACGCATACCTTGGGGTGTTGGAGATCTCGATCGAACGGATAAGATGGCCTTTCTAGTCAGTTGTCTTGCTCTTTGAAATACAGAATGAATCTGATTGTGTGAACCATTTCTCTTTCCATATTCAAGTACATTCATATCATTACTGGATGCAATATCAACATTTTCAAAATTCGACGGTTCATCCGATCGAATATCATCTGTGGGATATAGGGCTAAGCTTTCTGTAGAACTTATTGGACGGCATTGTGTTTGTATTTTTGACGTTTCTTTATTGTCAGTATTATCCACTCCTTGGATATTGTTATTTGTTTCGTTATTATCACTGTCTTCATCATCTGATATAATGATTTCTCCATGGTTTGTATTATGGTCAATTGGACAGTCTGCAGCTTCACAACATTTTGGCATACTGGTCGAATATCTTAAAGGGGATGTCCCTTTATTTATCACTAGACATTGTATAATGTCATTAAAGATCTCATCGATGCTATGGGGAGCTTCTTCTGCATTTCCCGTCTCTATTTCACATAATTTAGGCACATCATCGCATAATATTGTAGGGGTCTGAATTGGCAAGGCATCTTCCCAGTCATTGGAACAGCGTATAAGAGCACGCCTCGTTAACTTTAAAAAATCATCATCTTTGTTTATTAGCTCTGTATTAAAGTCAATAATGTCTTTTTCACCACGGCCTTCAAAAACATTTTGTTCATTTATTTCAACATCACCTTGGTTTCTGAACGGAGATTTATTTTTTGATTCTTTGGCTATAAAATCTGGAGAAAGTATATTGCTTACTCGCGGCGACTTGATTTTGGGTGGTAGGCCTGAAACGGGGTAACGTAGAGTAGAAGGTGCTCCAAATTTGTTGAATTTTGCGACAGTTGGTTTTTGGCTTGGTGGGCTTTTATCACTCTCTATTAGATGCGTTGGTGACCTCTTTCTTCTCCCGGTATATAATTCTTTAGATGCCATTCCCAAGAATACGTATATGAAAATAAACTGCAAGCTCTGATAAAGGCATATCTCGTCTCTATCTTACTTGAGAAGTGTTAATATAGGACAAAACGCGGAACCCTTGAAGGAATTGTTATAAAACCTTAAGTGAGGACAGTCAATAATTTCGACACTTCATAAAAATAAATGCAAATACTATATTGTTGATCGTCTCCATTCCCCATCCTCCCGATGGAAATGAGTATAATTAACTATTATATGGTTCATCTCGTTCTTCTACATTCGTTTCTAAGGGAGCGCGATGAGCTTGTTTTATGTTATTCTTATTATCATTGTATTTATATAATATTACTATCATGAAATATTGTTATTTGCCATTTTAGTTTAATGACTGAGACTTACAGACAGCTAACTGTGTTTACAACATCTGTGATCATTTTAAATTTTAGTGATGGATCTACAAATTCTACTTCTTTAAATTTTAATCATTTTATTTGTTTTCATCTTGGGTATAGGACTAAATAGTCTTTATTGGATTTTGATAATGGCGTTTATATTTATTTATCATTTTTATCACTGATATCCCAACACAATCCGTTTTAAACTTAAATTTATTCATAGCCATAATCTTTTTCACTGTACTTGCTAACTTTAGTAATTCTATTTTTGTGATCAATTTCTGTCGAGGCAGACGAAGTAGCAGGAGAAAACAAAGGAAATTAGTGTTCAGATAGGACAACGACCAACACCAAAATACAGTTAACCACAACCCACACCAACTCTTGTAAACAACATTAAGACACACACAGCAATAAATAGATTGAAGTTGACGTCACTCGGGTCATTGTTATTGTTTTTTTGCCATCCGCGTGTATGATTAATTCTCACTAAACTGTTTTAACCAGAATATAAACGTTTAAGTTTACACATAGTTTTGTGTGTTGGTCCGTTGTACTTCCGGATGGCAATGTTGTGAGCTTCTTAGCCAAGCGCATACTATCTATACAATAAAATACATAATGGCATGTTTTGCTTACAATTACCTTCACCATACATCACATGATACCTTGAATGCCTTGTCGGGGAATATAAACCAACTCGATCTCTGCGATCTGGGAGTTCTTCGCTAATGGAGAAAAAAATCCCAAGAGGTTTGCTGAGCGTGGTTTTACATTTTCGACTCCAATCGTATGGAATTCTTTACCACCTAAAAACAGACAATAATATGTGAAAGTCTACCAGTGTTCAAACGGCATCTAAAAACCGATCTTAATCATTCTGCTTATCGTGATTTTATGTGAACTTCGAACAATTTTGTAGTCAAGTGGGTGAACATCTGTGATGCTAAAGGATAACTATTGCGGTGCACCTCTGAGCACTGTTTATGGATACTGGGGCGATATCAAATAATTATAACAATAGCGTTTGACGCTAAAACCAATCTCAAACAAACCAAGCAAGACTACTCAAGAAACGTCCATCTACAACTGTAAAATTACGCTTCCAATCATTGACAATGACGTCAGTTCAAATTATCTTTCGCCCAGACAATTCACATCAACAGCAACAACTACACACAACATAATAAAGTAAACAAAGACAACCTCCACCAGACACATGCACATGTAAAACACACAATTGTATCAGATTTCAATATTAACAACAAAGTTAGCGAGAAAATAAGAATAATGACTGTCAATTGCCGAAGTCGCATTAGCCACAGAAAGAAACTGCAACTGAAACATGTAATTAAAACACACAATCCTGACATTATACTTGCGACAGAAACTCACCTCAATGGCGACATCGAGGGTAATTACATATTCAGTGAGAATATATGAATCCACCACCTTATCGTAACGATCTTAAACTCGGGGAAGGTGGAGGTTTGATAGCTACAAAAAGTGACATTCGAAGCACAGAGAAAGACGCCGATTCTGACTGTGAAATCATCTGGTCAAAAGTATTGAGAAAATACACCAATTACATGCATGTTTAACAAAATACATAGTAAAAGACCTAGTATGTACTCCAAATATACTCGGACCTATCATACTCGCCGGCGACATTAAGATGCCAGACATCAACCGGGAAACACTCACAATAAAACAAAAACCTCAATACGCCAGAGACATTAAAGAGAACATGATTGAACTTGCCCAAGAGTTCAACTTCAGTCAAATTGTTACAGAAGCAACAATGGGAAAGAACACACTTTACATAATATTAACTATATCCCCGGGTCTATGAGACAAGGTGGAAGTAGTACCAGGAATTAGTGATCACGAAGCAGTACTATTGACATAAAACTTAAACATAAAATGCAACGCAAACCACCACGGGATATTTTATGTACTCAAAAGGAAACATAGAGGGGTTAAAACATGAATTAAGAAACAGCTCCACGTTTTTTGATAAACAGTCATCTGCTAAAAAACATAAATAAAACTGGGAACATTGTAAAACAACACTCATGTGATAGATTGACAAATACATTCCTAAGAAAAGGATAGGTGGAAGACCACATTTCATTGATAAAAGGCAATGCAACAAAGTCAAACTGGAACAAGTTTCGCACTCCGTTGTGGAGTACATACAGAACTGTAAAAAGAACATGAAAAATATGTAAATGATATGCTTGTGCCTGAGACAACGGGCGATAGTTTAAATGGCAGAATTACGAACAGATTCTGAAGATGCATCCGTTCTAGGCGTAAAGATGCTTCCAGTATACAAGTCCTTCAAACCCCTGATAGCTCAGATATGACATACACAGAAGCAAAATGAAATATATTGAACAAATTGTACGAATGTGTGCTTACTATAGACGCCCCTCAATGCCAAACTTAGGTGAATGCAACATACCATCTATGCCAAGAATCAACATAACCACATAGTAGTAGTAGTAGTAAGCCTCGCAGTCCGAATGACGCTTGCTGAGAATTATGTGATTCAGTCATAGTCGATGAGTATATCTGCTCTCTCCAGCAATGTTGTTAATTGTTTCCATTGGTCACGGTTTTGGGCAAGAGATTTGAGGCTGTCGAGATCTTGTTGTGACTTTAATACGGAGGGCACTGCAATATTTCTTAGTTCTTCAGGGATTAATTCGGCCTCATTTGAATCCAGAAATATGTAGAGAGATATTGGTGACCAAATAGCCTCCATCGCTGTTCTTCTGTTTTTTCATAGAGATCAGTATTTGTCCGATTACGCGACGTTGTTTGTGGTGGTATGAATCGAGACATTCTAAGTTCTTTGTTTGTGAGGCCCCAGGTTCCACAATTATATGTTAATATCGAAATAATCAGTGCCTCGTAAATCTGTATTCGTTTCTTCTCACTGATTATGTTATTTCTATTCCATAAATTTTGGAGTTGGTTGAATGCATTAGTGGCCAGCTGCTTTAGTTTTCTGATGTCTTCATTTTCGTTGATCAAATTACCTAGTTTACGTACACTTTTCCATTTATTCAAATTTCTGTTGATTTTTGTATATTCTATTTTGGATTGATTCACTTTTCGATTCCATGCTTCTGGGGTGGTTGATATTATTGGCGTGTATATTTTGGCTTGATGTTCTGATTCAAAGATTAGGTCTGTATCATCTGCGTATATCAATTCACTAGTGATCTTCTTTATTGGTGGTAATTTTGGTATTAGATCTTTCATGACCGATTCGAGGCATATCGTGAATAGAATTAGACTCAAGCTGTCTCCTTGAGGGGATCCAATTGAGGTTGATATTGTTGTTAATTCTCTGCCGGATTCAAATTGTAATGTAGTATTTGATAATAGGTATCTGATGAGCTGCACGTGATCATTTTCCAAGAATGAGCCAAGGATTGATAACAACTTGGTTCTACATATGCTGTCAAAAGCTGAACTCATATCGATTTCAAGTATGGTGAATTCTTCCTTATACTTATATTTCTCCGATCTCCCTTTCAGTCATCGATGGGCCCATACTATTTTCATAGTGCTTCTATCTCTTCTAAACTCGCTTTGTGATGGTGAGAGATATCCCTCTACCTTTTGTCTAATTCTGTTGAGCACTTAATACTTTTCTTAGCGTGGATAATAAAACGATTGGTCGCAAATCTTCTAAACGGCTTTTCTTTTTATTTTGTTTGTTTAGCAGAATGAGTTTTCCACTTTAAAGATTGAGAACGTGTTTTGTCTTAAATATCTTATTATACATATCAGCTAGTATTTGCATGCCTTCGTCGTCAAGACATTTTAGTTCTTCTGCTCTAACACCATCTATACCTGGCGATCTGTTGTTATTGAGCTTTTGTATGGCTTCATTTATGTCTTGAGGCGTCATAGGCGTTCCAAGCACTGGATTCGTAGACTCGAATGGTTCCACTTCTTGAATATCCTTGTATTTCTCAATGTAGTGCGCGCTTATTGTGTTTATAATTTCTTTATCATTACATAAGGTCTTATTACATTTATCTTTGATTATAAGTCTATTATGTGTTTTCTGTCGTTTGATTGTATTCACCGCTTTGAACATTTTCATACTGTCACTCGTATTTCTGTCACAATCTCATCTATTTTCTATTTTCTTTTTGTGATTATCTATTGATTGAGATTTAATTTTATGCAAGATTTAATTTCTTTGTCTCTTCATTTTCTTCCTCGCATCGTATTTGAGCAGCTGTTGATGTCAAGTCTCTGTTGTTTTTGCCCAGTAATAAGTCATGCAGTATTGGTCCGTAATCTTGTTTTTGTGTACTTCAGGCAGTGTTTGTTTCCCTGCGCATCAGCACGGTTTGGACAAGATGTTGTTGAATTTCAGCTGGGTTAGAGGCATCCTTTAAATTTTTTGTTGAAAGATTCGACGCTAGTGTGTTTCTGAATTTTTTTTTGACTAGGTCATCTCTTAGACTGCTGAAGTCTCTGATCGATTTTCTATTTTGTTTGTAATACTTATAGCTTGGCTTATTTTCATTTTCTGTTGGCCTGAACTTTGAAACTACGAGTCGGTCGTCTATGGATGTCTTCATTCCTGCATATGTTCGTGAGTCATTGAGAATACGTTTGTAATGATCCGTAATTATGATAAAGCCTATCTGATTGTAAGTATTGATAATCTTATCATCAGAACCACGTACGGTATACAAAAGAAGCTGCAACATCTAAACCCAGGGCAAACGAAACATAGTTTCAAATTATAGACCTCATCTCTAACTTCAGTTGTTTGCAAGATACTAGAACACATTATATTTCATTCTGTCATGGAACACTACGACACACGCAACATACTAGTCGACCAACAGCTCACGCTTCAGAAAAATACGGTCATGCAGACACAATTAATCAATACAATAGAAGCACTTGCAAGATCACTAGACAACAAAAAACAAATTAGTCTCCCGGTACTAGGCTTCTCCAAAGCGTTTGACCACACAAACGATTACTATTAAAACTCACACAAAGAGGAATTAAGAATTTTGGGGGTAATGAAACAAATCATTCAGAGAATATGGAACAACAACCGCAAAATCTTCTACTTTGATTCAAGGACTGGCTTTATAATCGAACGCAACAAGTTGTCATTGACTCAAGCAAAATATGTACTATTTTATCAGTAATGCAAGGAAGAGTACTTGGGCCTTTATGCGTCTTGACATTTATGAATGGCCTTGGAAATGGATAATATATACAAACAAGGCTTAAAATTTTGGCAGACGATAGCCTTCTTTTCGGGATAATAGATAGTAGTGCAGATGCACATGAATTCCAGAAAGATCTTGATTCCCTCCAGACGTGATCAGATACATGACAGATGAAGTCCCTTACATCAAAATGCAATGTCATGTCAACATTTAACAAGAAAGAGTCCTATAATAACAATTACACATTGCATGATCATCTATTACAACATGTTAACTCCATAAAATATTTCGGAGTCCATCTCAATAAGAAACTAAAGTGGCAAACCCAAATAGAACATATTATCACAGCAAAGCAAGTAGGATGCTGGTGTTTCTCTTAAGGAACACAAGCCAATGCCCACGAAGGGGTGTACAGTATTTATCAGCCCAATACTAGAATACGCCAGAGCCGTGTGGTACTCCGCACAAAAATTGACATATGCAAGATTCAACAAGCACAAAGAGCAGCTGCAAGATTCGCAACCGGATGCAAATCCAGAAAACCGAGTTTCGACACTTTCTCCCACTAGTCACTTGAATGGAAACCATTGAAAAAAGGCGGAAGATATCCCGTATTGCTACCTTACACAAAACCATCAACTTCCCAAATTCACCCATGATCATCACAAACTTCATAACAAACGAATCAGATATATTATTATTATTATTATTATTATTATTATTATTATTATTATTATTATTATTATTATTATTATTATTATTATTATTATTATTATTATTATTATTATTATTATTATTATTATTATTATTACCATTATTATTATTATTACTATTATTATTATTATTATTATTATTATTATTATTATTATTATTATTATTATTATTATTATTATTATTCGCGGTGGTTGTGTGTTGGACCTGTGATCTCAAGTAGTCGGTGAGAGAGAGAGAGAGAGAGAGAGAGAGAGAGAGAGAGAGAGAGAGAGAGAGAGAGAGAGAGAGAGAGAGAGAGAGAGAGAGAGCTCTAATAATGATCTGAGTTAGTGACTATCGTTTTTTGGGATCGTGGATAGCCCAAACGGTATATTCACGCTCTCACTGGCCAGCCGGAGTTGTCGTACAAATAAGGTCGCGGGTTCAAACCCCCATCACCGCCGCGAAAATGTTTTATTCTCTATTGTCTTCTGGCACTTTCTGACTCACTTCATCTCTTGTTGTTACCAACATAAGTGCCTGCTCGACTCACTCTACTATCACTACTACTACTACTACTACTACTACTACTACTACTACTACTACTACTACTACTACTACTACTACTACTACTACTAATAATAATAATAATAATGATAATAATAATATCAATGGTAATAATAATATCTTGCTACATTATTATATTGATTTCCCACTGCTCACTGAATATTGGCATATTGGATTGGAATTCTCAAGAATGGAATTATTATATTCTCGATGTGAATTGTAGTAGGCACTTGCAAGTGCCTAATTGTAGATATAATGTTTAGGAACACCAAACATTACGTAAAGAGAAAATCTCGTGTTGATTAGACTATTCAAGTTTTGAATGCAACTTCTAAAAGAGAAATAGTTTAGAACGAATATACCTTTCGTGATAAAGTATCTGCCTAGCATTATGTCATATTGCGTTGTTATTATTTTGAAACAAACCAAAAACACTCGCCATTTTGTCGTCTATTCGTGACGTTTTACGCATGACTCAAAATTTGATGATGTGATATTTCATTTGACATTTGGTGACAATCAAGACATAATAATAATAATAATAATCTTTATTGTCCAAATTAAAGGCAATTCATGTGAGGTAAACAATGCTCAGTTTGGTTCATGGTATGAACATCAACACATTTACAAATACAGACACAGCCATACACGAACATACACGCTTGCACATTGTTTCTACACATGTATACAAAAGAAATGAGCGTACATACAAACACATATACATACATACATACATGCAGACATACATACAAACCAGCATATCATCGTATATGCATGCCAACATACATACATAAATACATACATACATACATACATCGCATCATAGTAGAGTCACCGCCTAGTGCAAAAGACTCGTGGTGTTTCACATTCGTGTAAAAATTTATTTTCTTTACAGTCGGTAAGAATGATATCTTTGAAAAATATTTGGTCGATTGGAATTACAATTCGACCAGAGGTCACTAAAGTTCAAATGAAGTCCACTACAATTAACAATGAATTCCTCGTAAATTATCGACATATCATAACATCTTTAAGAACATAAAAACTTTATTATATGCATAGAATTAAACGAATGAGAATACGTACGAAGCCTAAAAAGTGTCCACCAATGAAAGCATTCAGCGCCATTTTGTTGTTGGCTGAGAATGTAGTAATTACCATTCATTCGGTATCTATGTCAACATAACCGACACAAGAAAAACAACAAACAATATCAAAATCCACAATAAAATGTTTCAGAACTGTTGCGTATATTTATGGCACAACGAAGCTGTCAAAAAATGAAGTTAGAGAATGTGTGTAATCATGTATTATAATAACCTGTAATGTGTTTTCCAACCACCACATCATCTACTACTACAACCACCACCACAATATCATCACTAACACTACTACTACAACCACCAGCCCCACATCATCATCACTACCACTACTACAATCACCACAACCACATCGTCATCACTACCACTACTACTGCAACCACCACCACCATATCATCATCATTACCACTACTACCACAACCACCACCACCACTACTACTACAACCACCACCACATCACTACCTCAACTACTACAACCACCACCACAATAGCATCACTACCCCTACTACTACAACCACCACAACCACATCGTCATCACGACCACTACTACTACAACCACCACCATATCATTACCATTACCACTACTACTACAACCACCACTACCACCATATCATTACCATTACCACTACTACTACAACCACCACAACCACATCGTCATCACTACCACTACTACTGCAACCACCACTACCACCATATCATCACCATTACAACTACTACTACAACCACCACAACCACATCATCATCACTACCACTACTACTACAACCACCACCACATCATCATCACTATCACTACTCCTACAACTACAACCACCACCACATTATCATCACTACCACTACTACTACTGCAACCACCACCACCATATCATCATCATTGAAATATTTTTTTTAAAAATTGAGCTTTATATAGTGCAATATCTACTAAATGTGCTCAAAGCGCTTTACAAGGGGTCCCTGGTCAACATTTAACATGTAGGACGGGACATGACGCCTGTTAGGCGATATTACAATTTTTCGGACAAAGACAACTCTGTTAACGGCCAGGTACTGATTTTACACCTGAGTACGGTGAGAGAATGTGAGTAAAGAGCCTTTTCCAAGGACTCAACTATGCGCCGAGCGCGAGGCTCGAACCCAGGACCTTCCGATCCGGAAGCGAGTGTCATACTACTAGACCACATAGCCGCATCATTACCACTACTACTACAAACACCACCACCACATCATCATCACGACCACTACTACTACAACCACCACCACCACCATATCATTACCATTACCACTACTACTACAACCACCACCACATCATCATCACTACCACTACTACTACAACTACAATCATCACCACCACCACATCATCATCACTATTACTACTACAACTACAACCACCACCAACACCACATCACCTCACTAACACTCAGAACTACAATCACTACCATTAGGTTTTGGAGCTTTACTTCATTTGAAATAAGGAAACTTCGGAATTGTATTTGGCATTGTGTTTATATATCATAATATAATTCTAATCAGTTATCTATTTAGAACTAGATACTATACAATATGTATGCCAAATACCACCCCAATTCCCCTTTCTTGTGTGCGGGAATTCCTCTTTCGGCATTGAAATTGAGTGTGAGAGAGTCATCACTACACACATAAACAACAGAAACAATTTAAAAACAAGACTATGACACGCAACCACTCACACACGAGGCTATACTATTTATCCTTTTCTCTATATAGAATAGGACAAGACAAACAATAGCTTGACTCTCGCTACACTTCGCATTGATGTTTGTCGTCTCACGAGTTCAACTCTCGGTCGACCTGTCAATATTCCTTTTTGCCTCGGACGTAATCATTAATAGAATGTTGTGTGGTTTTGACCGTGAAGAAAACCTTAAGAAGTCACATTTATATCATTTTAGAGAGATCGTTTTGAATAATTTTGAGTTAAACGAGCGAGCAGCAACTTGTTTTCATGAACGGCCGATCAGCGCTTGTTTACTATAGTAACGCGATTCCCAGCCAACATCAAAATGGCGGATATTTTTCTCATCGAGGCCGCTGGTTGGTTAGCCAATAAGAGCACCGTACGGTTTCCATTGGGAAAATTCCTTGATTATATGTTAAACAAATCACATGTATACTTTTGTTAATATTCCTTTTGATTTGTACGAGTTTTGTCCTCCATTTTATTTTTAGATGAATAAAAACATTACTCTTTTTAAAATAGCATGCGAACCGCATTTTAATTTATATTAATCAAATATTAAGTTTACTCTTTTGGATGTCACTAACAAGCGTATAAAGTTATAAGCAAATCAAACAATATTTGATTGAGTTATCGCCCATTATAGAAGAGTCACTGCATCGTGCAAAGACTCGAGTTGTTTCACCTTCCGTGTGGAAGTTTATTTTTCTTCAAATTTGGTAAGATTGATATCTTAGGAACAAATTTGGCTAATTGAAATTTCAATTCGACTTCTTGAAGGTCATTCAGAGGTCAATGAAGTTCAAGGTCAGCAATATTACACATTTAATTACTTGCAAATTATCGATATTCTATAACATTTTTAAGAATATAACAACTTTATTATATGTTAAACACATTACAGGTACACTTTTTAAAAAGATTCCCTTCGATTTGTTCGAGTTATTGCCCTTGATTTGATTTTTAGATGAATAAAAATATTCCCCTTTATATAACTTGCAAATCACATTTTATCTTCTACTACCAAAATATAGTAGGGGGAATTAGGTCCAAAAAACCCTTGAATTGTGCAAACAGGGTTGAAAGCATGAAAATTACATATGTTGTAGAATATGAAAAACCCTATAATTTATGATATAGAACCACTCTGAGATATCAGTATTCTTTGAGATACAAGGTTTTTAAGATTAGAAAATTTTGAAATGGACGACAATAATTTCTTTCATTTTTATTGTGTAAACATTCGAGGCAAGCCGACCAAAGGTTGTTTTACGTCATCCTTTGGATTCCCATTGGTGACTATTTTTAGCGTCGAAGCGGATGTTTTCCTTTCCCTTTACTTTCGATTCACGAACCATACACATTATTTAATCGTAAATATTATTCAATTTCACTTGTTTTAAAGGACGTCTAGCGAGCAATATTCTATAATATGGGATTTTTTTTCGGCATTTGATTTAATAAGTATAATCAATTGCTCTAAAACGGACGGGCAGACGGGAAGACGAGCAGAGGGGTAGACAAAACAGACTAACAGAACACAGCTCAATAAATGCCTATAACCGGTGTTGACAAAGGACAGTGCTCCTTCTCTCCTCCGCCTATTTTCTTTTCTTTCCAAAAATACTGCTATAATCATTTTACGTGAGTTAAAACCTATTTCGGTCAAACTTGATGACAGTAAAGAGTCGGAATACCACTTTCATTGCTATAATTATCATCATCATCAACCACTATGATGCTGTATTGTGGCAAGTTATTTACTTTACGTTATTTACCTCAAAGGGACAATGGGAGAATGTTCTAATAGTACTGTTGTGTCCTTATGTAAGGCACTGCACACATTTTGCCTGCTGATGATGGGTCTTTAACAGAAAGAACAAAAGAAAGAAAGAAAGAAAGAGAGAGAGAGAGAGAGAGAGAGAGAGAGAGAGAGAGAAAGAGAGAGAGAGAGAGAGAGAGAGAGAGTTATGAAAAAAATATTGCATATGCCTAATAAAGGAATGCGTTTGCATGATTTCAGATACACATCCAATAGCAAAAAGAACTGCTCCCAGAGACTGGGACAAGTGTTTGATATGCCAACAAGATAATACAGACCATTTATAATGTCCCTCTAAGTCGAGGAGGTATGACAAAGGGCAAGGCTATGAAATTCTTTTATCAGAAAGAAATGAGATTATTGAAAGCTTAAAACAAAATGATGCTAAGTGGCATAAGTATTGTCGTGAAAATTTAATGCCAACAAAATTAGGCGATTAGGATTAAAGAAATCTAAAAGAATTGCCCTACAAGAATTCCAAACTTTGGCATTTGACTTGGAGGAGTCATCGAATGAATTTATTTCGCAACCCACGAGAATAATGAGACAACGTTCAAAATTAGAGATTGGCTATAATTAACAAACGAGCTATTTTGTAAAAATACGGAATCGGGAGTACTCCATTCTGTAATGACAACAGATATGGAAGAAAATATTCATGAAATAGCGTTATCTATTAAAGATTCTGATATGTTGTCATTTATTGCCGGAGGAGATTTAGTCGCTCAGGAGGCACGCTGCCGCCCTATACCATAAAATTTGTCATGCACGATACTTAAAAAAACAAGCTTTAAAAGATGTCACTGCTGATGATAATCATGATGTTACAGTTCTTGAAAGAAGTCGAGCTTTTGCTAACATTATATCTTTTATAGAAGAGAACCCTGCAACAAATGTGACGATCGACATGAACCACTGTGGAGCTTATTTCCAGAATTGTCAAAAGTGTCCAAAAAAACTCATCAAGTGTTCATGTAAGAGAGAATGTATCGGCACCCGATGCAAGCGTTTAAGGTCCGGTTTGCCTTGCACGGACTTGTGTAGATGCGGGGTGTGTGTGGGGGAGGCGGGGGGGGGTGTTAGGTCAGTACAGTAATGAGTAAAATTCTCTCTCTCTCTCTCTCTCTCTCTCTCTCTCTCTCTCTCTCTCTCTCCCTCTCTCTCTTCCTCTCTCTCCGTCTCACTCCCTCTCCCCCCTCTCCCTCTTTTATCTACTAGTTAGGTTAGTACAGTAATGAGTAAAATTCTCTCCCTCTCTTTCTCTCTCTCTTTCTCTCTCTCTCTCTCTCTCTCTTCCTCTCTCTCTCTTTCTCTCTCTCTCTCTCTCTCTCTTCCTCTCTCTCTCTCCGTCTCACTCCCTCTCCCCCCTCTCCCTCTTTTATCTACTAGTTAGGTTAGTACAGTAATGAGTAAAATTCTCTCTCTCTCTCTCTCTTTCTCTCTCTCTCTCTCTCTCTCTGTGTGTGTGTGTGTGCGTCTCTCTCTCTATCTCTCTCTCTCTCTCTCTCTGTCTCTCTCTCTCTCCGTCTCTCCCGCTCATTCCCTCCCCCCTCTCCCGCTTTTATCTACTAGTTACAACATGAAATAACCATCAGTTGGCTACCGTAAATGGTTACCGGTGTATTTAAAGTTTTAGAACGCACATTGTATTGTCGTGGTTATTTCCTCGGATAAGTAAAGCTATATAGGAAAAAATAAAAGTGCTAAAAACGCACTGTTCTGATAAATTGCCAGAGTGGTTCTATATCAGGTGTTATTTATACGGGTCATAGCTACCTATATGCCAATTTTCAGGATTTCAACCCCAATGTGCACGGTTTTAGCCTAATTTTCCCTAATACAATAAATATGAAGAAAAAAAATATTTTTAAGGAGTTATTTCCCTTGTTTAATATAGCTGTAATAGGTAAAATCTAAGGCCTTAAACCGATACGTTATGATTGATTGCCAGAGTGGTTCTATATCAGATGTTTTTTCTATGGGTCTTAGCAACCTGTATGCAAATTTTCATGCTTTCAACCCGAATTTGCACAGTTTTAGCCTAATTCCCCCTACTAAATAATACCATTTACTGTTTTGAATGTCAGTAACAAATATATAAAGTTAAAATCAAAATACACAACATGTAATTGAGTTATCGCCCATTATGATAGAGGTACTGAACAGTGCAAAAACTCGACTTGTTTCACACTCGTGTGCAAGTTTGTTTTGCTTCAGAGTTAGTAAGTATAAGATAGATATACCTGAAAAAAATTTGGCCGATTGGAATTTAAATTCGACCACTTGAGGTCATCAAGAGGTCACTCAATTTCAAGGACAGCTACATTGAACATTTAATTACTTCTACACTTTTGACTATTATAAGCATTTTAGAAAAGGAAAATAAAACTTTTTTTTTTTTGGACAAATTCACAGACACAGATTTGGGAAAATTCCTTTCAATTTGTTTGAGCTATTGCCCTTGATTTGATTTATATGTTTAAGTAAAAGTAACAAGATTTGACAGACTTATCATACATTAAATATTAATACTACAGATCGAGTAATGGCCCACTGAGAACAGCCATATAAGAGAAAAAAGGGTTTTAAAAAATACCCCAATATAACTGAAACGTAGAACAGTTTAAGCAACAACTAGAGTTTCTTTGGGAAAACGTCTTATATTTTACATAAACCTGAGCGGTGATCTATAAGAATATTTATATATGTATCATCAAACTTTCCACTTGTTTTATCATCTTGAGGATTACCCAATGGATAAAAATAGTTGGATCTCCTTAAATGGCTGGTGGATTAGAGTCAGTGTCTCCAATATGATTTCCTTTTACTTTATAGTGTATCAGAAAAAAAACAACTAAGGAAAACATATTTGACAAAAATTTTGAGGAAAAGTGTTTTATCAAGAATCTTACATAACTGAATCTAGCACCTAGAGTAGATAGATGCTGGTTGCGACCTTTATATCCCTCTCTCTCTCTCTGAAAGAAAGCAGGAAAAGAAAAACGAGGTCATAGCAGTCGGCAATATGTGGTTGATTTGGTCAAAATTTCAAGGGACTGGCAACAATTCTTTTGATGAATGCAGTCAACAACAAAAACTCTTCAAATATCTGTCTTGCATGCTTGTGATGGAAAGAGTCAAAAAAGGAAAAGGGCTGTATTGGCAAGCATCTTTGTAATGGGATTTCTGTGGGACAATGCAACCACGAAGAAGGAGACACCCTCATATTGGTGGTCTATATTTTACAAGGCCTTCAAACACAATCATTCAGACTTAAACAGAACCCGAGATATTTATCTTATTGTCATCCTCATTCCAATCATCGTTATATCATTGCAGCAAACCCTGCAGCTAATATTTGCATTAAATCTTTTAAAAAGTCAAAGAAAATAATTCATCTAAACAGCATTGCCACAAATATTGGCCTAGAGACGTGTAAATTTCTTGTATTGTTTCATGCATTTACGAGTTCTGTCATCACATCTGCTTTCAAATTTAAAGGGAAGCGGTCATGTCGTTAGTTGTCGTGGTTCAGCCGTTTATCGCCATGTGACATTGGCAAAAACCATGATGCAATTAACTTTGGAGTGAGGCAGAAGGAGAGTACGTCAAACAGAGTGCTGGGTAGATAGTGTAAGGAATGGACAAGGATGGACATCCCAACAACTAATGAGGAAAACATGACGACAGATCTCAATGGATGACCCTTACTGTTGTCATCTCTCATGTCTCATCAGGAAAATGAGGTGAGGTGGGTGAGGTTCACATCATAACATCCTTACCAAAGCCCAACTGTCTCCTGTTATTCATGAATTGTGAAATATCGTGAATAATCCATTACAGATCTCAAAGTCTCTATGTGACTATTTGTGTGCCAACTACTACCAACCATGAAGCCAGGGAAGCCGGCGAAGGAGGCAGACAGTTACAGACCCATATCGCTGCTGAGCTGTCTTTACAAATTGTTGGAGCGTGTTCTATTAAACCGATGGGGGCCGGTCCTAGACGCTGCCCTGCCACCCGAGCAGGCAGGCTTCAGGGAAGGGAGGTGCACCACGGAGCAGGTCATTGCCCTTACAGAGCATATTGAGCACGGGTTCGAGAGAAAACAGCAAACAGGTGCTGTGTTTATAGACCTATCAGCGGCGTACGATACGGTCTGGTGCGATGGGTTAATGCTCAAACTTGCAAAAATCATAAGGTGCAAAAAGACCTTGAAGTTGTTCTCTTCGATCTTAGGGGAAAGGCAATTCCACGTCGCGCTGGGAGACGTCACGAGCAAAGTAAGGAAATTGAAGAATGGGGTCCCTCAGGGGTCGGTACTTGCGCCAATGTTGTTTAACGTTTACATTAGCGATATGCCGAACACTTCCTCCCTGAGGCTGGGATACGCAGACGACTGGGCACTCGTTACTCAGAGTAAAGTGTGGACCCGTCTCGAGAGCGTACTCAGCGAGGACGTCACCAGACTCAAATCCTACTTTGACAAGTGGTACCTGAAGATGAACACTTCAAAAACCGTGGCCACTGCATTTCACTTATGCAGTGGTTGGCACACCCGTAAACTGAATGTCCTAGTCGGGGACCAGCCACTCCCATATGAGCCGCGTCCAAAATATTTAGGGGTGACGTTGGATCGCAGCCTTACCTATCGGGTTCATCTCGAAGGGGTTGCCCGGAAGATAGAGAAACGCAACAGTCTTCTGGGGAAGCTGGCGGGATCGACTTGGGGCGCTAGCCAAGCGCTCCTGAGAACGTCCGCCCTGATACTATGCTATTCCACCGCGGAGTATTGCGCTCCAGTGTGGGGTAGAAGCAGAAACGTTGAGAAGGTGGATGTAAAACTTCGCAAGTCAATGCACATAGTGTCGGGAACGCTAGCAACAACCCATAGAGAATGGGGCCCGATAATGGCAGCGATCCAGCCCCCGATGTCCGGAGGGAGACCATTACGGGAAACTGGCTGAGTAAGATCAAAGAGAGAGGGAATGGGTATACCCCTCTCATGCGCATAATGGACGGTGCCCCCGTTTCGAGCCGAAATAAGTCCCGGCAACCCTTGTACGCAGAATCCCTGACTACGGACAGAGCTGCACATACGAGATGGAAGTCGGTTTGGACGAATTCAATCCCTCGTGGGGGCGGGGACCTACACTCCTCTAAGCTTGGTGAGAAGTTGCCAGGCTTTGATACCAGTAAGAGGAGACACTGGGTAGCTGCGAATCGGCTTCGGTCGAGGAGCTGCCTAACGGCAAGTGCGTTACATCGGTGAGGTCTAACTTCCTGTCTAATATGTCCACGCTGTGGGCAAGAACCCGAGACGGCAGAGCATCTAGTCGAAAGGTGTGTTGTGACGATGCTACCAGGCGGGTTCGCGACGGTGCACGAATGCGGACCGGACTTTGCTGATTGGGTCGATCGTCATAACATAATAGTGTGAACCATAAGAAGCTGCTGCCAACCATACAAAGGTGAAGCCATTGAACACAATATTGATCTCGTAAGGATGAACATTTTCATCCACAAAACGGGAGATGTTGACAAAAATCCTTCCAATAAGTGATGTTCTGTATCAGCACTTTGAAAGGAGTGGGCCACAATCAATGAGTCATTGATGTCTTACCAAATACAAATGATGCGAATGGCATGATAGACTGATTCATGTTTAACCACGCTGCATGAAGGCAAAGCTGTCTTCCATATTAATCGGATGTTCCGCTTTCCGACGCAAATGCACGAAGGCAACATTGAACTGCAGCCTGTTTTGTAAATGTCAGTATGCAAATTAAACACCTCTCTTATACGAGATATGAAATCTTAGCCATTTCTTTCCCTACCTGTACATTATTTCTTTTAAAAGCATTGTTACCTATCAATAATTTCATGGTGTCTGTTAAGTCTGGTTCTTAAACAACATAAATTGTTTTCAATATGAAAACGTTATTTTAAATTATATTTATGATTTCTTAATGATTATTCTGTTTAGAAATGTTTGCTTGATATTATGGGAGTTCTGAATTTAACCATAATTTCACCTTGTGACCCCGAAAGGTCAAATCCAAGTTGCAATCGGACAAAATGTTATTTTTTGTCTGCTTATTTGGCCAATAAAGAAAGTTAAACTTTTACACGATCCGAAACGCCAATGGCCTCGGGGACCCTACTATCCATCACATTTTCATTTTCAAGTATCCTACCTTTTAGGAATGACACTCTCTTCTTTCTGTTCCATTGTTGTCACCACTGTGAGCATTCATTCTTAAAGATTGAAAGATTTAAATTAATTTCAAAAGTATCAATATGTATTATTTCTCTGAACAGGATTTTATGTTTTGGTGTCTCTCTGTAGTAGTAGTAGTAGTAGTGTAAGTAGTAGAAGGGTGGCTACGCCCCTCCCTCCAAATTCATTTCGTCAACCCAGCTTTGGAAGTCTTCCTTCGCCCTAAGAACTGTTTCATATCCACCTTTAGTAACTGGACAATGGAGAACGATGTAATCGCTGGTCTCTGGAGCTGCCTGACATTTCAGCCAGGCATCACTGCTCCCAAGTTTATATCTGCACATATTTGATGCACTTCTTCCATGTCCTGTTAAGAGGCGATTTGAGGAAACCCAGTATTTCCTGGCATTGTGGAATGCAGGCATTCTTTTGATGGGATCTTTTGTGGTGTTTCCTCTTCTTGGTATTTCCCTGTTCCCCATTTCTCTCCAGTTCTCTTCCATGTTGAAGTCTACCATTTATGTTCAGTGGAAAGGTCTTCTCGATTTGAGCCTTGTTGTTGAAGGTGCTCCCTTTATGATTATTTTTATAGGGGTATTATCTGTGGCGTCATCGATTCTAGCATGCATCCTTTGATTAGCGTCTTGTCTTCTAAGACTTGGCGGTGCAATACCCTCAGTGTTGGGAGCCACTGAGTCGGAGTTGACTTGAGACATCCGGAAACAACACTGGTGCCAACTGACAGGCCACAGCAACCACCGTCCCAGACACCTCTCAACGACCTCCCTGATGACTCCAAAGTTCGAAGTTGGGCTCGCCCACATGTGATACTCAGCAATAGGAAGAGAAATAGTCTCTGGCCAGCTAGTTAATCGGTCAACTATTATTGTCAGGAGTTAAACACAATTCTCTGATGGAGGAAGCGAGCCAACAAGATCGACACGGATATCGCCAAAGCGTCTGCTTGGGGGATCAAATGATGTTAAATGTACTTTCGTGTGATGACTGATTTTGCTGCTTTGACATGCGTGGCAAGATTTAACCATGTTTCTTATGCATTTTATTTTTTTTTGGCCTGGCCAGATAACGAGACGAGATGGTTCGGATTGTTGGCTTTGGTCCGGGCTGGCAGAGGTTATGGAACATGTCGAAAATAGTTTTTGTCCAGGTCGGAGGTACCACTGGGCGAGGGTGACCGATGAAAATGTCAAACAGTGTCTAGACCCTTTCTACGAGGGCTGTCCCAGAATTAAGGTAAGTAACGCCATAACTCATGAACCGTTTGTTGTATCTAAAATATGTAAACTGAAAATCTAAGATCTAGATATTCATTGCGCACATGTGATGAAATTCTGAGCACAATTGATGAACAAACTTTTTTCTACGTTAAAACAAAGATATCAACCACGAATACTGAGTGTTGCAAGAAAAAGATTCGTGCGGTAATACGATTTCTGAATGCAAAAGGAAAACATCCTTCCAAAATTTATTCAGAGTGGTAATTGGTTATGTGGAAAATGTTATGAACTTGAAGCAGGTAACTTTCTGGTGTAAAGAATTTCAAAAAGGTGGATCTAACATGTAGGATAATCTACACTCAGGAAGGTCGTTGTCTTCCCACTCACAATAGAACATTCAGCATGTTGAAATTTTTATTCGGGAGGACGAGCGGCTTCAAGAACTATCCTTGGAATTTCCCAATCCGCTGTCCATAGAATAATTGATAATTTGATTTCGATTTATAAAAGTGTGAGCCCGATAGGACCCGAAACGGCTGACAGACGGTCATAAGGATCATGGTGAATAAGTGTCTCAAAATTTCTTTTCGGCACTTCAATGATGAACTTCAACTGCAATAGCGGTGACAGCATACATGGATGCTTTATTGACCTCATGATTGGTTCACCATAGTACACCAGAATCAAAGAGGGACTAACATGAGACGCTGACGAATGATAAAGAAATCACGCAGTGAAAGACAATCGTTCGTCATACCTTGGCGCACAGTTTTCTCGCTATGTGGGATTTTCGTGTTGACTATAGAGCAGTGAGCTCTAAGTAGATGAAATGGAGAGAGACCGTTATCTTTTCCCCACTCCAACTTATAAGGGTTTTCGACGGGAGTTGGAGAATCTCGAAATGCCAATAATATCAGGATTTTGGTAGGCTTGCTATTATTATTGGTGGTTGTCCGTTGTTCAATCAGATCTGGGTGTCGTAATTGTAGCGTCTGTGGATGTCTAGTTGGGTTTATTACCTCCCGCTACTAGTGTCAAATTGTTCATATATAGGTGCGAAATGAAAGTCTAAATGCAGGTGAGAAACCAGATTTTCCCCTTCTATTGTCCCAGGGCAAGAACGATAACACATTGTTACGCTTGATAGCCGTTGGTGATAGTTTTGTATGTTTTGAGGTATTAACAATCGTGGGAAGTTGAGGCGATTGCAATATGTCATTACAGTGACATCGGACTATTGAATCCAATTAAGACTTTTTTGTTCATTCTAATTCATAATGTGATAATGAAGAATTCAATGCGCTTCATATTGCTCAACTTAATAGCGGCAAATTTCCATAATTTGCATTTCTTATTAGCTCACTTGTTTTTTCATGATAGTTTGCAAAACCGCTCAAAAAGTTATGACATAAAGTTGTTAATCAAGCTGACTGTTGCTTGATTTTGTATCAAATGGGGCACTCAGTTGAATTGACCGCCTCTTAGAGCGCATGTCTTTTTTCAATTCTGTCCAGTTCAATGCGATCTGGCATGCACAATTCAAATACTTTGTCAGTTTGATGTCTGTGTATCTTCATTTTTTTACTCCTTTTTTTTGCAGATTTGTGTCATATGCAGCCAACTAGTCGAAAAGAAATCCATTGGCAAAAGAAAAACACAGTCAGCAGAAAAAAAGAGACCACAATAATTTCAGAACCCTTCTAACATACATCCTCCAGATCAATTCATTATGCTTGGAAAGTGATACAATTGTGAGCATTAGTACAGGAAAGAAAGGAAATGCGTCCGTTAATTTGGACTTCGCAAAGGAGATAGGAATGAGCCTTGTAAAGTCGATGACGGGAAAAGCTGTTACTGATGTTACCTTTAAAAAAGGATAAACAATGGATGGGATAAAAGTAACAAACAAAGAAAGCGACATAGTGTCAATCGATCCTCGTCTGCCTTGTCAGTGACTTCTCACAGCCGGACAAAATGACCACTCAAAGTTGCAGGAGTATTTCTGGTATGAACTAACCAGTGCACCACCAGCTTTCTTTGACAGTCCAGGGTTAATGCACACGTCAAAATATACTCTTACAAAATCTTTATGGAAAACTAAATTCTGGGCAGAAATTTCTACACATGATTATTCTAGATATGCTTTAGATGGAGACTCCCTTCTGCATAAAGTGCCATGGCAACAGACTTTTTCTTACCAAGAAATTGTAGAATTGTATGAAGAAAATTTGCGAAGGAAATATCCTGAAGCAACTGTTGTCTTTGAGGGCTATGAATGTAGTACCACCACATAAGACACAGTTGCGAATAGGCGAGGTCTTGAGTAAAGCACAGACATTCACAAGCAATACTTGATATCAGTTAGGAGAAATTGTGGTCAAATTTTAAAAAAGCAAGCAAAAGTTTATCCACCTTCTTGCATTACACCTAGAACGATCCGGCTACAAAATGAAGCTTACAAAAAGTGATGGTGATACACTGATTATAAAAATCTGTTCTAGAGACCGCGGATTCATATCATACAGTTTTGTTAGCGGAGGATACAGATCTTTTGATGATGATGCTACACCATATGAACGAGAAACGTCGAACTGTAATATTTGCCTCCAGTTCTTCAAAACTTGATACAAAAGAATGGAAGGTTCAAAACACACAGAAAGACATTGGAAAATCCCCTGTTGCAAAAAACTTTATGAAGGCATTATATTGACTGAAGAAAAAGCAGTGGTAGCTTTGTACGGAGGAAATGGGGGAAAATTAGATAAATTGCGATTCATCAAATATGTCGAAAAAAGTGCTGTTCAGCCTCATCACTTACCTTAAACTTCAGCTGCTACAAAGTTTCACTCGATCAGAGTTCACTGTCAAATTGAAGTTTGGAGGCAACTGCTTGACTCCACTGAGAAGGATCCTACAGAATTTGGATGGGAAATGATTCAAGAACACCTTTATCCAATTTTCACGGATCTACCACCAGCACCTCAAGATCTTCTTAAAGTCATTATGTACAAATGCAATACAGACTGCTCGACATCATGGTGCAGCTGCCGACACCACGACCTAAACTGTTCAGCGGCGTGCTGAGAGTGTGAGGGAGACATATTCAAACCTCCCCATATATTCTTAAATAGGAGACACAGAACAGCATTTTGAGAGCCATCACACATTCGAACAAACCGAACTGGTTGAGTAACCGGAGGTGTATTTTCAAGCCATTTTCCTATATTATTGCTTCCCATAATTGTCTGTACCACTTCTATACAGATGACTCTAGGAATGATAAATCTTTGTCTTTTTCTGATATTCATGACACAATTTTGCGTATTCAAAATTGTATGATTGGATGGTTGAGAACTAACTCTAACTAAACGAATCTAAAACTTAAAGTAATTTCATTCGCAAAAACACCCAAACAAAGCAATTAAAAACTAGAAGTATTTTTTATAAATAACAGTGAAATGCATTTGTTTAAGCAGTTTTGGAATATAGACGTCATCTTCAATGAAAATATATCCATGTCATTCCAATTAAAATAACGTCTGTAAATTTTTTCTTGTCAGAAAGTTTTTAATTGAACATGTCACCCAAAAATTAATGACTCGATCTTGTCAGGTATCCCACTAAATTTAACTGGTAAGTTGCAACGGGTACAAAATTCAGTAGCCCGCATAATATATCAAAAAAAAAAAAGAAAATTCGACCATATCGCCCCACTTTTGGAAAATTTGCACTGGATTCCCGTCCGCTATGTAATAGATTACAAAATTGCTTTATTAGTTTTCAAATGCCTTAACAACATAACCCCTCTTTATCTTTCTGAACCAAAAGCCTTCGGTCATCACACGACACCACTCTATTATCTGCACCAAAAAGATTTTGGTGATCGTTTTTTTTCCTTAATATTATGGCCTTGAACTCGGGAATACCTTAACGCAAACCTTTAGTGAAACAGAGAATATCAAACTTAAATCTGCTTTGAAACCCTACTTTTCCAGAATTCATTTTATTCCATGCCGACTGTAATGTTTGTATAGTATTACTTTAGCTTGTTTCCATATTCAATTTTAACTACATATATTCTCAATCTATGTGTATTATCTGTAAAGCGCTAAACAAGTGCCATTTATTATTATTATTGTTGTTATTATGAGCTGGGTGAGCGGAAATGAATTTGACAATATGGCGGCTAGATAGTGATTCCCAAAGTCAAATTCAAATGACCGATAATAATGCCCCAGCAAAAATAGACATCGTTTCTACGTGCTCGCACGACTGAAAAGACGCAGCAAACTGTTTATGTTCTTTCGCCTAAGATTAGGTATACCCCACCTTCTAATTTATCTATTCTTATTATACGATATGAAATATATAAAGAAATGTCAGAAAATTCATTAGTTTCAGATTTAACATTTAAATTTAAGATTAGTATATAATTTAAAGAATTCTAAACAATTTGACAAATAAACGAATGTAATAAAGATTTATTAGTTTTTAGACAGGGATATCATTTTATATGTTAAATCCTACTTTGTATAAATCAAGGCTTAGAAAATGATTTTTTAAGTAAAGAAGAGAGGTAACTCTTCATATAGTTTACACATTGGTGAATGGTGTAGATAAATAAATGGAGAAATCGAAGAATTTACGGAGGAATAAAGTCTATTACGACAGGCAATCATCTATTTTAATTTTTTGTTGTTGTTGCATATAATATATACCCTACACATAGAGATAATAGACCGCTGAAGAGAGACAATCCTTGAACCCGCAGAAACAGGTCCTTCTAATTGCCGTCCAGAGGTAATCTAAATCATTCTCAAGCCACCCGGAGGCCCTCAGAGCTGTACAAAGCTTTCCAGAAGTCGTCTGAAAGGGAGGCCTTCCGAAAGCTCCTCGTGCTGACATTTCTTTCAATCGGTAAAACTAATTGCCGTCTGGAGCCGTCCAGAGGTCATCTAAAGCATTCACAATCCACTCGAAGGCCCTCAGAGCTGTACGAAGCTTTCCAGAAGCCGCCCGAAAGGGAGGCCTTCAGAAAGTTCCTCGTGCTGGCATTTCTTTCAATTTGTATTTTCACCGTGAATCTTTTGTCATACGTTTACTTATTCAATGTGTCAATATATAATAGCATTTTAAAAACTCTAGAACAAGCCTTGATAGATTAGTGAAAGTTTAAATTTTTCTAACACGACAATTGTTTTGGTTTTCCGTCACCATTTTGTTTTGTGAAGTATTGATAGCAGTCCTAGGATTTCTTTTACTATTAGGGTTAGTTCGAGGTCAGAGGATTAAAAAAAAATTATTACCCTAAAAATATTAGGGTTAGTCATAAGTCTTAGAAAAGTCTTACCAATAGGGTGTTTCTTTTTTCCTAATAGAGTCAGTTAAAGGTAATAGGTTTTATTTTTTCTTAGGGTTAGTTGAGGGAATATTTTAGTTGTTTCTCTTAGCACGAGGAGCTTTTGGAAGGTATATGCATCGATTGCAATAATTTTCTTCTGAATGGTCAATGTACTATTTATCGTTCAGTATGAATAGTCATTTTGTGAATGGTCACTGTAATATTTCGATCAGTACCAATAATCGTTTTGTTTATGGTTAATGTACTAGTTATTGCTAAGGACCAATTATCTTTTTGTCAACGGTGAATGTACTATTTATCGATCATTACCAATGATCTTTTTGTCAATAGTGAATGTAGTATAGTAATCGATAACTAGTACATTCACCAATGACAAAAAGATAATTGGTACTGATCGCTAAAGAGTAGACCATTCAGAAAAAATATTATTGTAACCTGTATATATGCCTTTGGAAAGTTCCTCGTGCTAAAGGAAACAACTCAAATATCCCCTCAACCAACCAGAAGAAAGAAAAAAAACTTATTACATTTAAGTATCCTTTATAGGAAAAGACAAAACACCCTAGCACCAATACTACGACACATGACTAACTCAAAAATTAAAAAAAAAAATCCTCCGACCTCGTGATAACCCTAATAAAAAAAAAAGAACCTAGGACTGCTTTCAATACTTCACGAAACAAAAGGGCGACGGAAAACCAAAACAATGGTCATGTTAGGAAAGTTTAAAATTTCACTTATCATCAAGGCTTTTTCTAATTTTTAAAAATATTATACTATATATTGACAAATTAAATAAATAAACGCATGACAAAAGATCCACGGTGAAAATACAAATTGAAAGAAAGCACGAGGAGCTTTCGGAAGGTCTCCCTTTCGGACGGCTTCTGGAAAGCTTGGAACAGCTCTGATGGCCTCCTGATGGCTTGAAATTGCTATAGATGATCTCCGGACGGCTTCCCTTGGCATCCGAACGGCAATTAGTTTTTTTAGATTGAAAGAAATGCCAGCACAAGGAACTTTCGCAAGGCCTCTCTTTCGGACCACTTCTGGAAAGCTTTGTACAGCTCTGAGGGCCTCTGAGTGGCTTGAGAATGCTTTAGATGACATCCCTACGACTTCCATATAGCAGTTTAGTTTTCTTCACACTTGGTAAGCTTAATATGTTAGAAACATTTTTGGTCGATTGGAATTTCGATTCAACCGCTTGAAGGTCATCCAGAGGTCAGTAAAGTTTTAAATGAGGGCAAGTATTTTATCATTTAATTGCTTGTAAACTATTGATATTTTAAAATATCTCTAAGAACAAAAATACTTTCTATTGTAATAAACAATCTCTATACACAGCTTTGGAGAAATCCCTCTCAACATGTACGAGTTATTGCCCTTGATTTGAATTTTAGATGAATAAAGAGATTCATCTTTTTAAAGTAACTTGTTAAACACGCTTTATTGTATACAACTCAAAGAATAAAATTTGCTTACTATGATGTTAGTGACAAGCATGTAAAGTTACGAGTAAATTGAACAATGTTTGAGTGAGTTATTGCCCTTTAAAAAGGGGTCATATTCTTGTGGGGAAAAATAGAAATGGAGTCGTTTCACATCCATGCAAACGTTTTTTTTTTGTTTGTTTTTTTTGTGCGCATAATTTCTAAGTTTAATATATTTGAAAAATAATTCGTCGATTGGAATTTCATTTCGGCCAATTGAAGGTCACCCAGAGGCCACATAAGTTCAAATTGCTGTGGACTACATTAAACAAGTAATTACTTGTAAACTTTCAAAGCTGAGACGTACCACCCTCTTCATGATGTGGCAGTTCTTCGAGATCACAATGAATTCCTTCAAACTCTTCAACAGTTCTACAAATTTCTGGGCCTACCACCATCTACCTTTCCAACTTTCAAAACATCTTAAAGAACAGATAAGCGTTCATTTGTGTTAAACAATTTTATAACAAAGTTTTGTAAATTTCTCTCAATTTTAACGAGTTACGGCCCTTTATTTGACTGTAGATGACAAAATATATTCTTTATAAAATAACTCGTGAATCACGCTTTATTTTATACTACTTGAAGAATAGAGTTTGCTTTTAGGATATTAGTGACAAGCATGTGAAGATTTAAGCATATAAAACAATGTTTGATTTAGTTATCCCCCCTTTATAATGGAGTCATGTTCTAGTAAAAATATCCCTCCAGTTGTTAAACAATTTATTGTTCTGCATAATTACCAGGTTTAATGTCTTTGAGAACATTTTTGTGAATTAGAATTGTGATTTCACAAAATGAAGGTCATCCAGAGGTCAGGGAAGTTCAAATTGAGGTCTTCTACACTTAAAGAACATAATGATTATTGCTCTTACAAAGTTAGTGCATCGTTTTTTGTATTGGTTCATCAGAACTACGCAAGATGGATTCCAGTTTTCATTCGAGATTTGGAAAACCTACCAAATGCAGTAAGGGAAGAATTCCAAATGGGGCGATTTGTTATTAACAGAAGCAGTCACTGGTTTTCTTCAATACTATAGATCACGGACATGGGCAGGTGAACAAAAAAAAATCAAAGGTGTTGGTGGAGTCATTGGCCTGACAGAAAATCCTCAAATGTTGGTAAAGTAGATGGTGGCTGGCCCAGAAATTTGTAGAGCTGTTGAAGAGTTTGAAGGAATTCATTGTGATCTCGAAGAACTGCCACATCATGAAGAGGGTGGTATGTCTCAGCGAAGATTCCTTCGCCATGTAAGGGATTTGATCGATGCTATCTTTATGAATGGCAATGCATTTGAAGAGCAGCCGAACGAACTTCATTCCCTAGATAATAAAGTGTGTGAATACCCTCAGTCAGCAAAACCAGTATATCTCATTGAATCGCTGAGACAGATACAATTCAATACTTACCAAAAATGTATCCTAGAATCGAGGGACCAATCAAGAAAAACAAACTACAATTTTGCAAGGAAACAAAGGTCAAGAACTAACAACAACAGTGAAACTGAAATAAAAACATTTCAAGCAAAATGCAGAGCTTTTTTGGAAAACATTTCTAATTTTGGACAGCCGGGGTGGAGATCTAAAAGAATTTTTAAAAATATGAATCATCAAGCTTTCCACCCGCTTTATCATCCGGAGGAATGCTAAATACATGTACCAAGTCGGATCTCTTGAGATGTCTGATGGATTCTACGACAACAACGTTTGATGATGAGTCAATAATTTATCCAAGAATTTACGACTTTGTCGTATTGGACGGTGGATATCTAATTCATACGTTGTCAGGAAAAACCACCAAAAGGAGAAACAATTGAAAAATATTTTGAAAAGTCTTTTTATCACGAATTTTACATGAATTGGATCGGGCATCAAGAGTAGATGTTGTTAGGGATCGTTGTTTTCCAATGTCCATAAAAGAAATTACTCGAGAAAAACGCGGTTATTTCAGTCAACAATATCGCCAAAGTTCTTGGAGACTGGCATCAGTTTAGGATGAATGCGGACAACAAAAAGAGCTCTCTATCTGTCCAGCAGGCTTGCGATGGAGAATGTCAAAGAAAGGAAAGAACTATACATCACAGAGGATGATTTTGTAAAGCATTTAGGAAATGAGATTCCGATGGGGCAATGCAATCACGAAGAAGCAGATACCCGCATCATGTTGGTCCATATTTTACACGCCCTTCAAACCAAATCATTCGGCCTTATACAGACCGGAGACACTGATGTATTAGTCATCCTCTTCATCATATAATCGCAGCAAATCCATCAGTTTAGTTTTATTCAGGAAAATCAAGGAACGTGATAAATCTGAACAGCATTGCCGAAAGTCTTGGCCCAGAGACTTACAAATCCCTTGCATTCTTCCATGCATTGACAAGTTGTGACTGTACATCTGCTTTCAAATTTAAAGGGAGGCGTTCATGTTGGAATATTCTTACTAAAGCCCCACTGTCTCCTGTTATTCTTGAATTTTCAAAGATTGTGGATGCTCCTTTTCACATGCCCACAAGTCTCTATGAGGCCGTTTTAAATTTTGTATGCCGACTTTACAAAATTGATGCCAATGATCACGACATTGATATCCTCAGGATGAATATTTTCAGCCACAAAACAAGAAACGTTGACAAAATCCCTCCAACAAGTGATGTTCTACATCAACATCTAAAAAGAAGTGTCTTTCAGGCAAGCATTTGGGCCACAACCAATGAGGCATTAATGCCTAATGAAAATCCAAACAATTATGGATGGACGGAAAGTAATGATAGATTGATTCCTGTTTGGACCACATTGCCTGAGGCCAAAGATGTCTTCCATATTGACAAGAAATCATCATGTAAACAAAAATGTTCCCTTTTACGATGCAAATGCATGAAGGCAATTTTCAATTGCAACCTGCTTTGTAAATTCAATTTACTAATTGAGATTTTCGGTTTGTTTGTTGTTTGGTCAAGATTTGAAATCTTAGCCTATGGTCATGACGAGAAAACGAGACCTAAAGGCTGTTATACAAGCTAATGGAAATAGACTAGAGTAAGTTTATCATACAAATCTCGAGGTCGTAGCCAGAATAGAAATAACAAGAAAACATTTTTAGAACTAACAACCATCCTTACTTTTGTCAACAAGGATAAGAATACTGAAAGGTTATGTACATTTTGCACTCGTGCCCGGCTCAAAAATATGGATGCTAAATAAAAACCTGGAAAGGCTTAGATCTATACCTGAAATTGAAATGTGGAGTTTTCGACGCATTAGTAGAAACATATGGAAACAAAAAACAAACAAACAAATGAGGCAGTCTGAAATATTCTAAACCTATGCCCGGAATTCTGTATATCAATAAAGACCAGGAACTAGAAAAACGTTGACCACACTATACGGTATAACACCATCTGTATAACCATCGAGGAAGGAAAAGTAGAAGACAAGAGACCAAGAGACCGCCTTCCAAGATCATGGCTAGACTATATCAAAGGCTGGACTGGGATTACAAGTGAAAAAATGCAACAGACTGGTACAAGACTGGGAAGAATGGCTACGAGTATTAGTCCCAGTAACAAGCTTCGTACAAATAAGTCGAACTTATTCAGTAGCTTATATTTTTGTTTTTAAAAGTATTGTTTTATCAAAACATTTCCAAATGTTTCACAAATACACTTGTTTTTTTGGGTTTCTTTTTTTTTTTTTTTTGGTTCAATGTGAACAAAGGGCAATGACTCATTTGAGTTTTGACATAGAGCTAAGAATACTTCCTAAAAACATATTACCAAAGATTTTTTGTTCTTAGAATGTTATAGATTTCCTATTACCGTTCGAGTTCTATTTTTAGTAACAAAATTCAATGGGCGATAACTCCGTTAACCATGATCGGATTTATGTGCAATTCGGAAATAATGTTGTTCTTTGTGTGTGCTTTTATTTGTTCTTTTAACAAGTTATAGTTTTATTGACAGTTTTTGTGATATTTCTGGAAAAATTATCCTTTTAAAAAAAAAGGACGACGTAAATAAAGGCCAATGACTCTTTGTAATGCAGTTTGAATGTAATACTTTTTGCATGTGGTATATTTAAATCCTATTTACGTTTTTTTGGTTATTTGCGAGTTATCAAATTCTTGATATTATGGGAGTTATAAATTTAGTAAATGAATTGACTGTAATTTCACCTTGTTTGACCTCTGTGTGACCCCCGAAAGATCAGATTCTAATCGGACAAAATGTTATTTTGTGTCTGTTTATCTGGCTTACGAAGAAAGTTAAACTTTTACACGAATCTGAAACGCCAAGGGCCTCGGGGACCCTACTATTAGGCCTCCGGAGAGCTCCGAACGGCAATTAGTAGGACCCGATCTTTTCAACGTTTGCAATAAAATGTGACTCAAACTTTAAAATGTATACAGTAAGATGTGTTGATTCCCATTCACGTGGGGAAAATATTCACAACAAAGTCACATTCAGTGGCGTAGCTTAGCAAATAATTTTGGGTTGTTTCAAATAGTGTAACAATAGATATCATTTAAATAGTACTTCACAATGTAGCAGTATTGAAAAAAAATAGAGCTCACAGCGGTTTTAATTTATCTCTTCGTGGTCGAAAACTGACATGCAAAATGAAAAAATAATAATGATCTTTAGGGGGGACAACTGTGTAAACGTTATTGCTTGTATAATTTGATGTTGTTTTATTTTTTAATTGTTTCCCTTGAACTTGTTATTTGACCCAGAAGTGGAGTGAAGCCGGCAGATATGATATGTTATTGAATGAAAAAAAAGACTCCATTGCGATTATTAAAAAAGGACTCCTCATCAATAAAATCCGCATATTCTTGGCTTCCTGTATTTTATATTGAAACTAGAAGAGCATGACAGCTCGTTATTGACTATATATTTACACATAATACAATATTGGACGACACAAGCAGCCAGTTTGGTGGTTATGCGTTTTGTGGACATTGTTGTAAAAAACCGTGCGGCGTGGGGGGGGGGGGTCCTCCGAAGTTTTACGCCTGTCTTCGATAGGACAATAGGATTTCACAAAGACATAATCTCCGCCCAACTGTTGAGCAAGACAACTTTTGAAGGTCGCACAAGACATGTCACGAAAAACCACTGGTCACCCATCGAGCACGATACATGTTTGCCATTCTTGAATTATGTTCACTGGGGAGGGGGGGGGGGTGATCATTTGAATGTAATGATGTGACACATCACTGAAGCTTCTTTAATACCAAAGTCCATCTAAGGTTTGTATACACTGTAACCTTTTAAAGGTGGCGCGATTTTTAAATTTATTAAAATGACATAATTATTAACTTGACCTCTCCACTCTGAGTTCCTGGTTGTGGGCAATCTATAAATAGTATTGCTATACGCCGCATTCCATGAAAAAGAATTCTGCACTTCGCCTCTCTGGATAAATACTTGTAAATTTTCCTCATTGTGACAAATTTTTAAAATCCATATTGTGATCAGTTTTTTTTTTATGAATGCAGAAATTACAAGAGGCAGCTCCGCCTCTGGCTTTTAACTATTTAAATGTTACAACTATTTATGTCAAGTGTGTAGAAAGTGTACAATTTGCTGTGCCATTTTGAATACACTTCAACAGTCGTAACGTCACTTCCCTCGTAATGACGCATGGTAACTGGCTCTAAACTATCGGAACAATGGCGGACGCCCTTATGAAATATTTCTCCGACGAGCATAAAAGCGTATCCATAGGAAAATAAAAACCCATTATAAATCTGATCATATTTTGACTTTTACACATTCTGATCACAAGACATATGAAAAGTTCTAGCTTGATGAAGAATAAAAAGTACCGATTTTCTTTTTTGTTTCGAACCACGATGGCCGCCGTTGCTGGGCGACGTGACATCAGACTATTGAATCCAATTCAGGGTGGTAATGTTAGTGAGTAGTGCACACGAATCTCGTGAAAAGTAAACCACTAGTCAAGCCAACATTGTTCACTGTTTATAATATTGTTAACGTAAACCCTTCAAACGTCGACTCAAACCCACGTTTTTTATATAGATCTATCGTAAAGAAGAAAATTCCCAAAGTATGGTACTGTAACCAATGGAAAAACAGGCTTAATGTCACTAACAAATCTAGTGTCCAGGTTGTGGAATGGACTATATTATTGAAAGATAAAATGCTTTGCTCTGATGCGATAAATTGCTCCAGTGACTTATTATTATTATTATTATTATTATTATTATTATTATTATTATTATTATTATTATTATTATTAATATAATAATAATAATAATAATAATAATAATAATAATAATAATAATAATAATAATAATAATAATAATAATGATAATAATAATAATAATAATAATAATAATAATAATAATATAATAATAATAATAATAATAATAATAATAATAATAATAATAATAATTATTATTATTATTATTATTATTATTACTATTATTATTATTATTAGTGAGCAAATTGAAAAAAAGTGAAAAGAAATAATAATCTGCAGCGGTGCTCGAACCCGGGACCTCAGATACCTCGTTTTCAATGAAGAAGCCTCCAAAGTTTGTGGCTTGTTTTATCTTAATGCCTCTGCATTCCATCATGCTCCATGATTTTCTATAGATAGTATGCAGATGACGTCACTCAGGTCTTTGTCATTGTTTTTTGACATCCGCGTTTATGAGTGATGCTCACTGAACTGTATTAACCCGACTATAAACGTTCATGGATACACACAGTTTTGTGTGTTGGTCCGTTATACTTCCGGATGGCAATGTTATGAGCTTCTTAGCCAAACGCATACTATCTATAGGAAATGAAACGCACGTCCACTCCAGATAGCAGTGATCTCTACAATATAAGATTCATGAAATCCTTCTTTAGTTGTGAACACATTGCCAATGCCATCCGCCGCGTGACCTTCGGAGCGCGCATTGGAAACGTGTTCGAAATTTCAAACGCAGAAATTCAAGAATGCTTTTATTATAACCTTTAAATGACTTCACCCATATTTCTTATCAAAATATACTTTTTTGAAAACCGCTTGCTTTTCGAATTTAACGACTTTATTAACTTATGGCTATTAGTACTCAATATACGGATGTTTAAAATTCAAGTACAAAATTTTGCTGTTGTTAGTTAACACAGAAAATGCGCTTGAATTGTCAGAAGTGTTTTACATATGTTTTCATGTAGCAAAAATACGATTAGTTGCTGCTATTGATTGGGATTTTGGACAATGGCGTCACTGTATTGTTTATTTATTGCTTTCCTTACAACGATGACATCAACTTAAACCTTTCTAACAATACCAAGAAATGTGCCTGGGTTCGAGCCCCGCTGGGCGCATAGTTGAGTCCTTGGAAAAGGCTCTGTACTCACATTCTCTCACCGTACACGGGTGTAAAATGAATACCTGGCCGTTAACTGCGTTGTCTCCGTCTGAAAAAATTGTAATATCACATAACAAGCGTCATGTCCCGTCCTACATGTTTAGTGTTGCTGTTGGCCACGGACCCCGTGTAAAGCGCTTTGAGCACGTTTAGTGGATACTGCGCTATATAAAAGCTCAATTTAATATAAGATCAACAACAAAAGACAGATACAAAACAATTGGCTACACTGAAGCCGGCAGTAGATTAATAGATGCGACAAATGTATTCCATTTCACTGAAAGAACGGTATAAACTGCTCAGTGAGTACAGATGCCATAGAATAGCTAAGAAACTTTCTTTTAAAATAATGACTATGTTATTGGCCTTTTTATGCAGGACCACGCTCCACCACACAGGACCAAAATCACTCAAGAATTTATTGTAAACCATAGCCATGGCCAGGTATCATTCTCGGTATGAATCCTATCCAGGACGTTCGGAGTTAAACGGACCCTCAAGTGTCGTGGATTTGCATTGAATCCAGACGCTTTGTTTGAAACGTTGTATAAAATTTGGAACAACTTAACCGAAGGAGATATCCATGAATTTACATCATCAATAAGACAATGAATTCAGGACTTGATGCAAACGAACATTCAAAATACTCTCATACAAAATACTGAACCATGGTACGTGGGAAATTAAATCGTTGTAATTTTTAAAAAAATTAATGTACAAAAAAAATTATATTGTTAAAGATTTTTAAAATCTTCTTTTCTTGTGAAAAAACTTCTATCTTTTTTCGTCTGATTCAAGATTATCATTGCTGATGGCTTGGTACGATCAGGCTTTGAGAACAAAAAGAAGACTGTTACAGTCCTAATCGACTTATCTGCAGCTTACTACACTGGCTGGACAGGCGGACTGATGTTAACGCTTTCAAAAATGATTCCGTGTAGAAAGACGCTAGAATTGATGTCTACCATGACTGGCAGAAGACAATTTCATGTCATATTGGGAGGAAACCAAAGCAAAACACGAAAAATTAAAAACGGGGTACCACAAGGTTCAGTTTTAGCTCTAACCTTCTTCAATATTTATATCTCGGACATGCCAAGCAGCGAAACACTCAAACTTTGATATGCTGACAACTGGGCCTTAGCCATCAATCGAAAAACTGGAAAGACACCACCCGCCTGAAACAATACTTGGATAAGTGGTACCTAAAAATGAACACCACCAAATCAGTATCCGCAAACTTCCGCTTGAATAAACGTGAGGCAACAAAAGAATTGAAAATAACAGTCGGTAACTCAATACTACCACCAGACCCCAATCTTAAATACCTTGGCATTACATTGGACAGACAACTAAATTATCACAAACACATTGAGGGAACTGCAAATAAACAGCCTAGTGAAAAAACTCGCAAGTGGGGAGCCGCGCAGCTGTCCATGCACAATAGTTTGTAAATGTAATGATCAAGAGAACTGTCGAAATAGCCTTTATCAACCTGCTTCCGTGTCAAGCGATGAGTCTAGTGACGAATACATTGATGACGAGTGATTTAGTTTACAAGAGATGTCAGATATGTTGAAAATTGTCATTCTTCTTTTTGACCTTCAGTAATTAGCAATGTAAAAAAGCAAAGGAAAGGGCAACTAAAACTCAATACAATGCTTGGTTTCTCATTATGGAGACCCTCTGTGTTTTTGTGTGATCCAACACCTTTCTAACATAATTGTCAATTTTCATCATCCCAATTATACTTTTACCGATTACGGCAATCAAAAGATCAACAAATAGCACAACTATCAAAAATTCTGTATTGGTCTTGTCAAGGCTTTAAATTTGATACCAAACACGGCGATAGTTGGGTCATTTTCCGAGACAACCTTGGCAGTGACATTGACCTGTTGGATATTTAAAATGCTAATAATTTGTCAACTATTCGGTCAATTTTAAAAATAGAAGTATTTTTGCATTTAATTTTACTAAATCTTATATTCGGTATAATATAAAATCGTGACCTCTGTGACCTTATTTCTCAAAATGATAAACAATCTCAAAGCAGCACTATTCAGATATTTAATCTATAGTCCGTTCTAAGTTCCGTGTATACGGAATATCGCAAATTCCTCTAAAATTACTTATATTTTAAGTGACATTTTGGAATTTAATAATATAAGGATTATTATGTGTCACTACAATGTACCCATCATTAATGGACACACTGTATTATAAGTTTTAAAAAACCCAAAAGAATCAGAAAATGCCCAAAATAGACCGTACAATCTCAGAATCAGGACAAAAGTAATTTTCCTTGTTCTTTTATTAAGTACAAAGTGGCTGCATCATAATACACAACTTTCTGATTAGGTTTATACTGAAAGTATTCAGTAATAAAACGATAATTATATAATTAAAATAAAGAAAACTGTACCATAGCAATATTATAGCATCCATTTCAATTCAATAAGAAAAAGTAAAACTACTGCACAAAATTATCAAAAATTGAATGATAGATGTTGAAGACTAGACCCGCCATCTTGGAATAGCTTAACCCATCATAGGCATGGGATAGAAATCTGTGTTATGATCATAGCTGATGTCACTTCCGTCCACTGTGGTTGTCATTCCATTTGGACTGATATATTCACCATCTGGAATCATCCGTCGCCCTGGTGGAAAAGTAAAGCGCATTGTCAGATTAAATGTAGAATGAACAAGTACAAATCAATGTTCGTTCCATCAGCAATAAAAATGTTGAATATCTCATATGGAACTGCGAAATCAAGGACTAATGTGTTGACTGACTGAATGATTAATTATTTAATTTTAGATTAATTGACCAATTGATAATGATGATAATATTTAGTGTCCAATTGCCACAATTGTAACAAATTGAAAACGAAATGCATCTGTTTATGTCGTGTCTATCGCACGCGTGAAAGAAAGAAAGAGATAGATAGATAGATAGATAGATAGATAGAGAGAGAGAGAGAGAGAGAGAGAGAGAGAGAGAGAGAGAGAGAGAGAATAAGTAGGAGGAGTGAAATATCTGTTCAGTGTTATAGTTATTATATAACGTTATAACAAGTGTAACTAAATGACAAATTGCCATATTTAAGGACAATAAAAATCTATTATTATTATTATTATTATTATTATTATTATTATTATTATTATTATTATTATTATTATTATTATTATTATCATTATCATTATTATTGCTATTATTATTATTATTATTATTATTATTATTATTATTATTATTATTATTATTATTATTATTATTATTATTATTATTATTTGAAAATAGTTAGACATTGTAGTCATAAGTAAATGTTGAGTCGCTGAAAAACGTGGATTAAGCACGTCTATTGCACAAAATGAAGCGTAGTATGTCTTCAAAATTAAAAAAAAAGTTAGCACGGATAATTTTGGGCATGAAAAAAACCACAAAAAACAACAACAAAACAACAAAACCAACCAACCAACCAAACAAACACTTACAAAACAAAGCCATCATTTTACTATGCCAGATATAAGAAGTATAGTGTTGTAAAGACTGGCTGAACAAGGATTTTGAACCGGACATAATTCGTTGTAAGTATTTTGCTTTTTAGCGTATCCATCACATTTAATTTTGCTCAATTTTTAAAGTCGAAGTCTTAAAACGGCTATCAACAATCTTAACCAATGCCCTAAGTATTTGACATTATGTCGTAAATTGAATTTTCAGACCACACCATAACACTCTATTACAATAATTGTGTTTTGTTCATCATCATTGCTTGTCACTCCATCGTCTGCTCTAGGCATCCGCATGTACACACGCTAGTCGCAGCAGTCCCCACTTTTTCATGTTTTCAGCTGTTCTCCAAATTTTTGCCCATGCTCTGTTCAGTGTTACCCATTCGTTCCTGGGGAGCTCAGTTCCGTAGTGCAGTTCTTCTCCTGGATCTTCAACAGCTTCATTTGCATGATTGTCCCACTCCCTCGATGTGGAAAGCTTGTATACAGCTGCATGGTCAGGGTTGATGCTTTTTTCCGTCATGAAGCTCTTTCTCGACTTAAGTCTAATCGTCGTTGGGCTGTGGTCATGGAGGGAGTGCCTTGGGTCCATTCCCTAATAATAATAATAATAATAATAATAATAATAATAATAATAATAATAATAATAATAATAATAATAATAATAATATAGTGTCTTTCGTCGAAACCTCAAAGCGCTTATTTATTATTATCCTGTTGATTTTTCTGGGCTTTGGAAGAATTGGCTCTTCGAATGTGGGGATGTGCAATACCAGCCAGCCGATGAAGGACTGGAACTCCAGTCTGTTTCAAGTTACCAGTAATGATCCGGCAGGTGTTTATGTAGCTCAGGGTCAATCTTTTGGCATGGCAAGATCTTGCCCAGACTGGTGAGGCGTATTCGGCTGATGAATAGAAGAGGGCTAGTGCGGTCTGTATTGACTGTTTTGGGATCTGCTCCCCATATAGTGTTTGACAGTTTTCTTAGGAGGTTGTTTCTTGTGGCCACCTTTGTTTTTGTTTTCTTTGTGTGCTGAGAGAAGGACAGTGTGCGGTCTAAGATGACACCGAGGTACACGGGGAATGTTTTGTTCTCCAATATGTTCCCATTCCAGGAGATTGTCAGTTTCCTGTTGGGTTGGTGGTTTTTTAAATGGAAGGGACACGCTTGAGTTTTTCCTGGGTTGGCATTTAGTGAGTTCTTTAAATAATACTCAGGGTGTCTGTTAATCTCTCCTCAATGGTCTTGAAATCAGAGGCCCGGGATGCAAGATACAGATCATCAGCATATAGAAACCTCCGGATGTTCTCAAACTCGGGGTGGTCTTTGGTATAAATGTTGAAAAAGATAGGTGCAAGTACCGATCCTTGAGGGAGTCAATTCTTTTGTGATGTCAATCTGCTTTTCCTCTCATCCATTTCCATAAAAAGCGACGGTTTGACATAAGGGATTTTATTATTGCAACAACTTTTGAGTTACGAGTTACCCTTGCAATCTTAAGCAGAAGTTTGCTGTGATTTACTGTGACATAGGCAGCTGTCAGGTCCCCTGTAATTTGCTTGTTCTCATAGCCATCTTCGATGTATTGTGTCAAGACGGGAGTTGGTCACAGCATGATCTTCTAGGGCGGAACCAACTTGGTAAGGTGACAGATGTTCTTCTACTGTTTGGGAAATCCTGGCTAATACCATGCGATCATATACTTTGTACATTATGCAGAGGAAGGATATTGGTCTGTAGCTCTTTCTGCTATTTGGGTCTTTTCCAGGTTTAAGTGGAGCTAACACTCTTGCTTGTCGCCAAAGCGTTGGTATTGTGCACGATTCAACACAATTGTTGATATGAGTCAGTAACCATGTTTTTATCATTTCTGCAGTGATGCCATCTAGACCAGCCCTATTACCGTGTTTGGAGTGTTCAAGAGCTGATTCCAATTCTTCAATGCAGAAAAGGTCTGTTTCCTGTTCACTTCCTTGGGCGATCTTTTCCATTTCCCTTTTCATTTCCTTAAGTTTGCCCTTCTCTCTGTATGTTGGTTTTCCATTTTTGATAAGTTGATTTGCTACATCGTTTGGTGTCACAGCTGCAATCCTGGTTTGCTTGTTATTTTTTGTATTTAGTATTTTCATTGTTGACCAGGCTTTCTGACTGTTGTGGGTCATGTTTGTGCTGGTTATCATTTCCTTCCATCTTTCTGATTTTGTTTCTGCAATGAATGTCATTAAGGTCTCACCAAGTTGGACAGTTTCTTCAGCAAATGGATCTGTCTCGTAAGCCTCCACACACTGTTTATAAAGTTCCTTGCTGGTCTTGCTGTTGGCATGGTATATAGGATTTCCTGCAGCCTCCAGGTATGTGTTTTTTTTGGCAATTCTCCCAACAAGCTTCCGGAACTGGTCGCAGTTTTTGGGAACTGGATCGATGGTATTGATGCTGTCATTTATGTTTGACGAGAATTTTTCCCACTTTGCCTTCCGAAAAGTGAATCTGGGAAGAGGTTTGCTCTCACCGGGTCTAATGACTGGTCCTACCTCAATGGTGATAGGTCTGTTGTGATTTTGGTATGGGGTTGCTGACAGCTTTCTGAAAGTTTTGGAGATGTCTTGAAGACACAAATGTAAGGTCTGAGTTTTGGCCTCTTCTCGTGCGAGCGCTTGAAAATGTTGGTTTGTCTTTTGCTTCATGGAGGAGTGTCAGATTATATTGGTCAATTCATTCCTCAACAGTATCTCATCTTCGTTGTTATCACTATATCCCCATTTTGGTGCTGTGGCTGTTAAAGTCACATATCACAATCATTGGTTTCTCACTAGTAGTGGATGTAACTGGCCACTTGAATGCTGTTGGTGAATGTTTGTAGATAGATATGACATTGAAGTGCCTGCTTTCAATTCTGAGATTTATTTGTCTTTAATGTAGATAGCACTACCGTGAATATCGCTGCCATGTTGTATGACTAGGTGCATGCCAGGGATGTTTGGTGCCACGGTCGTGTGCGTCTCTTGTAGACAGAGTATGTTTGCCTCAAGTTTGGACAGTAATTCTATCTTTGTTGATGACAGTCCTTCTGCGTTGAAGCTAACGATCCATGGTGAGGGCCGAGGGGCTATCCTTTTACCACCCTGATCATGGAAGAGTTCTTGTTGGTGTTGTGCGTGTTGTAGCAATCGGTCTCCAGCGAGGGATTCCAGGGACGCTTGCTACATGCCCCCTGTGTTTCGTTCAGGAGGAATATCAATACGTTTCGCGCAAATCACGAATACGTCGTATCCGTATCGTTGGTGGTAAATTGACTCTCAGCAGCTGGTACACTCCGATATAATACCCGTTTGAAGAGTTGGTTTGCATATGTAACCTGTCACTTTAAAGGGGTAATACGATAGACTGTAAAAGATATTAATAATGGAACAGTTCACACAATGGAAACTTTAGTTATATTTATATGGTTTCTTAAATTGGAAGAAATTAGATGGACGAACACATAAAGTACGACCTAGCTGAACTTAGAAACGAGGAGCTAAGAGCGAAATATGCTGTAGAAGTAGAAAATACGTATTATTGTCTTATGGAAGAACAAGAAGACACAAATAAAGAAACAGAAGAAACGTATAAGAGTAGAATTGATAAACAATGGTCCTCTCTTAAAGGTGCAATAACAACTACAAACGAGAAAATGCTAAACAAAAAATCTAAAGAAAGAATGGATGACGAATGAGATTTTGAATCTTATGAGAGAACGGAAACATTCAAAGGGCACCCCTAGGTACAATGAACTGGACAAATCAGTAAAGAAAAAGTGTATCCAGGCTAAAGAAGACTGGCTTGATGAAAAGTGCCACCGTATTGAGAAGCTATCACATGAGAGAAACCCTGGACCAATGTTTGCTGAAATCAAGAAATTCACATATAAAAACCCTCAATCTGGCGGTTGCATCAAAGATAAATCAGGTAGACTCCTCTTTGAGGTGGAAGAAATCGCCAATAGATGGAAAGAATATGTTGAGGAGCTATTCAATGCGGACAGAGGTGACAACCATATACAGTCCTTTCTACGGGGACACACAATCCTAAGATCAGAAGTAGAGAAAGCCCTATATTGCATGAAAACAGGGAAGGCCAATGGAATAGATTGAGTGTCAACAGAAATGCTGCAGGACTGGGTGAATTTGGTGTTGATGTGATAACGGACCTTATGAATGAAATATACGAGTCAACGCACATCCCAGAAGACCTTCGCACTTATATCTTCATACTGCTACCCAAGAAAGCGGGTGCAATTGAGTGTTCGGACTATAGAACAATCAGTCTTATGTGCCATCTACTGAAACTCCTCCTGACAATAATCCTGAAAAGAATCTCGTCAAAAGTAGATCGTGAGATTTCAGAACAGCAAACTGGATTCAAAAAGAACAGTGGCACCAGGGAGGCAATTTTCGACTTAAAAATCCTGTCAGAAAAATACTTAGAGGTCCAAAAAGACATATATATGCCTGTTTTATCGACTACTCAAAGGCATTTGATTCTGTTAGTCATCAGAAACTTATCCAGGACCTTGTGGCAATAGGTGTGGAAGAGAATGATGTGACTCTAATCGCTAATCTGTACTGGCAGCAAAAGGCTCAGATAAAAGTGCAGGCAGATACAACAGATGCAATTGAAATCAAGAAAGGAGTGCACCAGGGATGTGTTATGTCTCCTTGCTTGTTTAATTTATACACAGAGTCTATTTTTCGGCAAGTAGAAACAGCACAAGGGTTGAAGGTTGGTGGCCACATCATCAACAATTTACGTTACGCTGACGATACTGTCCTGTTGGCGGAAAGTAAGGAAGACCTACAGAAGCTACTTTCAAAAGTGAACGAAGAGAGTGAAGAAAAGGGGCTGTTTATGAATGCGAAGAAGACAAAAACAATGGTGATAACAAAAAAGAAAGAGCTCATAGACATAGATATAGAAATAGAAGAGTGTCCAGTGGAACAAGTAAAGGAGTTCACGTACTTGGGGCAGTTGGTAACATCCGATGCAAAGTCTGATAAAGAGATCAGGAGACGAATAATGCTGGCCAAAAATGCGTTCATGAAACTAAATCCAATCCTCACCAACACAAATATCTCCATCAGAACACGAATGAGATGCACCAAATGCTATGTGTGGTCCATTTTCTTTTATGGTTGTGAAACGTGGACACTAACCGCACAGACAGAACAACGTATTGAAGCTTTTGAGATGTGGACGTACAGGAGAATGCTGAAAATACCTTGGACAGCAAGAAAAACAAAGATCGAAGTCCTCGACCTAATGGGCCAAAAACAAAAAGAACTTCTTTTGCCTGTGAAGCACAAAAAGCTGTCATATTTTGGACATATGCGAAGACATGATAGTCTCGAAAAAAGGATGATGGAGGGAAGAATTGAAGGAAAGAGAGGCAGAGGAAGACAAAGGAAATCCTGGACAGATGGCATCAAGGAAGCTACAGGACGGCGCATGGCAGACTGTAACGAGGCTGCAATGGGCCGTGAAGGATGGAAGGCCATGACATCCGACCTCTGGAAAGAGATGGAACCCGGGTAAGGTAAGGTAAGATGTTCATATATCTCAGTATATTTTCTTTCAATTCATATGACACTCATTCTGCCTAACAACGATAAACTCAATTGTCCCCAGTAAGATGGTGGGTGTGATCCACCCAGTCAATCTGGTATTATGTTGGAATGAACCAGATAAAGAACATGAGTTTAAACTGAAAACAATAAGAAGTAGGAACTCGAGGTCTTTTGAAGTTTAGGAGATAGGAAATTCTAAGTCTCAAGTTCAACCTGACATAACACGCATTGAGACTGCTGGTCACAACCAGCACACAGTCAAAGTGCACAGGATAAAGAGGATGTCTGTGCAATTGAAAGAAAAATTAAAACAGTATTTTTTCACAAAAATACTTCTGATTACGTATCTAATAATATTGAGAAAGCGACAAAAGCGTCTTAATGGTAGAGCGCCACTGTTTTTAATTTACAAAGTTGATTCTAAACTGCTGAACATTATTATAACTTGAAGTCTCAAGGGTAAATAATTTTTCTTTCTGGCATATATCGAAAAAAGGGCAAGATAAAATAGGTGTCAACCTAATTTCAGTACTGCAAAGTGGCTAAATTTCTTGATCAAGGAAAATAACGAGATGGCGCTATCAGGGATTGGGCCAGGGGACCTCTGGGTGTCAATGCAATGTCTTATCCAATCGACCAGTTTGCCAACTGCAGTTGTGTACTATGTCGGGATGAATTAGATGCAAACTATTGAATGTAGTCAAATAGTCAAAGACATCAGACCGAGGTCGTGATTTCATTTTACTATGGCGAATGAGTATAATTTCTTCTATTGGCAACAATTGAAAATTCTCATTTCTTGTCATTCTTTTCTTCCTTGTTTTGCTTACTGAGATGCAACAAATTGTCACGATTGATCACAATATGCCATTTTCTTACTTCTTCTTCTTCCATTAAGACCAAAGCTTCAGGCTGAAGATTGTATGGCCGTTTGTTCAATATCAGGGGTTTTAGGGGGTAGCAGGGGGCGATTTTTTGAAGTCATCAGTCGAAAGGGCCTGTTTACACGTGGTTGGTAGGGAGTTCCAAAGTCGGATGGTGGAGGGGAAGAAATAGTAAAGATGATGGTTTGTACTTGAATGGGGGGATTTCAAAATTAAATGCTGAGTTTCGTGTTCTGTTGTTGTTCCGTTTCAAAAGGCTAGTTGGAATTTCGAGTTTTCCGTTTTGTGTTTCGTTGAATACGAGGACTTTGTTGATGGAACATCTTTCATGGAGCGGTTTCCATTGGAGATCGTTCATGAACCGAGTTACGCTCATATCCCGCTGACAAATTTGGTGACCCGACGTTGGACTTTCTCTAGCTCATTGATTTCTTGTGATGTGTGTGGGTTCCACACTGAGCTGCTATATTCCAGCATGGGCCTGACGTATGTTTCATAATATTTTGTATTTCACAGATTGGTGGCAGTGGCGGATTTGTCTGTTGAGGAAGACCGTGGTTCTAATTGCCTTAGTAGCTGTGTTGGCAATATGCTTCTTCCACTTCATATTTCTGTCCAGGGTCACGCCGAGGTACTTTGCATTCTCCACATTCTCGATATGGATTTCATAGTGGGAGTCGATTATGATTTTCTTTTTGTTCGTCACCCTGACATGACACTTTTGAGGTGGAATTCTTGCCTCCCATCACTGCAATTTATTTAGATCTTGTTGTCGTATGACAGTATTGTCCCCGTTTTTATTCCTCTGTACAAGATATGCGATCAATTTCAATGTGGACCACGGATGTAGACCTTCTGGCATGTCATTGATGTAAATGAGAAAGAGGAGTGGCCCAAGAACAGTGCCTTGCGGTACTCCTGACTCAACCTTTGTCGTGTTTGATTCTTTACCTAAGACAATTACTTTTTGGACTCTGTTACTAAGAAAAGATTCAATCTAGCTGGTGGCATTGTTAGCAATCCCGTCCTGTTTGATTTTAAAAAGCAGACTTCTCTGATGGACTTTGTCGAAAGCTTTTGAGAAGTGCAATAGAATTGCATCTGTCTGTCCTCGATTATCCAGTGTTTGCAAACAGTCAAATGAGGTTTCTAGCAGCTGTGTCTCACATGATAGGCGAGCTCAAAATCTATGTGAGCGTCAGTGAGGATGTTGTTTTCTTCCATAATTGAGCTGCATATAATATGCTCTAAAATTTTGCAGCTCACATATGTCAGTGAGATTGGACGATAATTTTCTGATAGCGTTTTGTCTCCTTCCTTGAATAGTGGGACGATGTCAGTCTGTTTCTAATCATTTGGCACAACTCCTTGGTCTAGTGAGGATTGGAATATAAGGGATAGTACCGGGACAATCTCATCCGCACAGTTTTTGAGAATTGGTGCTGGGTATTAAGCCTTTGAGTAATTTTTTACGCCCTATACGTTCACATGGATGTCAGCCATTTTGAAATTCACAATGCCACTTTGTTTAATGTGATTAGGTAGATCGTCGTGTGAATCCTGCGAAAAGACGGAGCAAAATTGTTCATTGAGGATATTTGCCTTTTTTAAAAGTGTCTTGATGGTAAGTTCCGTGCTTATCTTTCAATTCGGGAATGGTGTTGTTTCCGCTCTTCTATTTCGCCTTAATATATTCAAAAAGTTGTTTTTGTTGTTGTCTCCGTTAGTTTTGTCACGTGGTCGATATGTGCTTTCCGACATTCTTTTTGTCCTATCTTTTTCAATTATTGGTACTTTGAGCGTGCATTATCTGACTTCGTTCTCTCCATCCTTCTGTACCAGTTTTGCTTCTGTCTAATCAGGGCTCTGATTCATGGACCGAGACTATGGTAGTCTTAGACTATAGCAAAGTCTGAGACTTTGTAGTCTAAGACTTTGGGAAGTCCGAGACTACGGAAAGTAATATATTCATGGAGTCAGACTTCGTCCCTGACTATCAAGTCTCTGACTACGCTAGCGAAGTCTCAGACTACAGAGGTCAATCTATTTTTAACTGAGGATTCCTCGGAAACGTATCGCAAAACGTCATAGATATGTATTACTTTTCAGCTGCGCATGCGTCATACGAAGTAAGACAGAACTCATATCTATTTCTTCTTCGTGTTTGTTTTGATCGTTTTATTATATTTTGTTTGACCCAACAAATAAAAATAGTGTGGGACAAGTTTAGGGGTAAAAATTGTTTGAGAATGTGTGTGTGTAATGTTTTTAGTAAATATAAGTAACGATGGCACTTATCCACTGTGTAGCGTTGTTCTAAGTAGAGAGCGGTGGGCACTGCCTGAAACATGGGGTCCCGAAAATACTAACGAAAGAATAATGATGGATAGTAATCGGTCGGAGCAATACAGACAATGGGCGTTTTGGCTACAAACTCTTCGTCGGCACAACAAAAAAAAAAATGAAATGCAGTATAAATTGGATCGTCTGTACTCAACGATGGTTGGAGTGTGAACGAATCGTTAGCGTGGTGTGATAGAAATGATAAGGCCAGTGAGAGACTGCAATTTCTAGAAATAATGGACGATAAAAGAAATAATAGAAATATAATAGTAGTTGCAGTAGTAGTAGTAGTAGTAGTCGTAGTAGTAGTAGTAGTAGTAGTAGTAGTAGTAGTAGTAGTAGTAGTAGTGGTAGTAGTAGTAGAAGTAGTAGAAGTAGTAGTAGTGGTAGTAGTATAGTAGTAGTAGTAGTAGTAGTAGTAGTAGTAGTAGTAGTAGTAGTAGTAGTAGTAGTAGTAGTAGTGTGTAGTAGTAGTAGTGTAGTAGTAGTAGTAGTAGTAGTAGTAGTAGTAGTAGTAGTAGTAGTAGTAGTAGTAAGTAGTATGTAGTAGTAGTAGTAGCAGCAGCAGCAGTAGTAGTAGTAGTAGTAGTAGTAGTAGTAGTAGTAGTAGTAGTAGTAGTAGAAGTAGTAGTAGTAGTAGTAGTAGTAGTAGTAGTAGTAGGAGGAGGAGGAGGAGGAGGAGGAGGAGGAAGTTACTATGAAACTGTGTGTGTGTGTGGGGGGGGGGAGTCCCTGGAGAGTGTTTTGAATGGGCAAGATGAGGAGTGTATGTGCCATTGTCGAATCTTCGAGAAAAGAAAAAAAAAGATAAATAAATACAAATAAATATAAAATCAAAAACAGTCGAGTAGCCTTGTTCTAATCGCTGTACAATTACTACCCCCAGCGTATAGCACATATGATTTTGAAATTTAGTCCCAGACTACGATATTTACGCTGCTAAATCGGGGGTGTAAATTTCACCCGTTTAGTCCCCTGTTTAGTCTTCGACTTCGTGTAGTCCGGCTTACAACGCCTTTTAGTCAGAGACTACGGATATAGTCTCAGACTATCGTCGTAGTCTAGCTTCATGAATTAGACCCGTGTTTAATAGGTCATCTACTACCTGTTCATCATGTGTCTCCTCGTATTTCTTTCAGCAATTCTTTGCTTCGCTCATTCCAGCATTGGATGTATTGTTGTCTAAAACCCTTGTTATGTTCTTCTTTGTGGAGTTAAGGACAAGTTTGTTAAATCTCCCTATATTCTCAGCTTTTGGGTGATCCTTTGGCAGGTTTTTATCAATTTCATCAGCGAAAGTTTTCCAGTTTGCTTTTCTGAAATTCCAACTTGGTTTGGGCATGGTGTTCATGATTGGAATCTGGATTCCAGTTTTAACAAGGAATGGACTATGGTGACTGTGAGGAAAATCTCCCAGGATTTTTCTAGTTGACTTCAGAGACTTTCCATTTGTGTCCTTTGTTACAAACACGAGGTCTACGATATAGTCTGCGCACCAACGGGCCGAGTTCCTTTGTCTTTGGGGTTGTAAATGTGTGTTAGGTCATTAAGGTTTGCCCATTGTGAGATCGTATTCCATGGAGTGTCATTTTTATTGTAACAGACATATTTTTGAGTACATGTGATAGGTACTCACACTTAGCCATTGATCTTTCTTCTATATTTAGGGAAAGTATTTTAATGCCAATGACTATAGTTTTCAACGTTGGAGTCTAGCTCAATATTTTGTCATATCAACCGGACTTCCTACGTTTGACACGCGGTCCTTTTTGTACTGGGCGACGACCGAGCCAACATGGTATCTTTTCCTATTTTTCAGTTTCAATGAGTTGGAGATGTGGATCCAGGAGGAGGAAGAACCTTGTCTGGACGCCGGTTTGGATCATTCTTGGTCTGGCTACCCATCTTCAGTTGTTCCAGCAGGAATGGATCTCGGTTGGTATCACCTACAGGGTCATGGCAGAACACAAGCTCCTGTACGACGGCAACGTGATGATCCTTCGCAGGAGAAGCCGGTATAAAAATAATGTCACAAAATGGCTAATTACTCGAATACGTGAAAATAGATGTTACCTATTGTTAGCGTTTTGTTTGCATTTATTTGGTCCCAGTAGTGCACTGCTAATTATGTGCTCTTGGCTCTCCTTTCGTTATTCGTGTTAGTTTTGTGATTGTCATATATGGTTTTGATTGGCTGTTCTGTGCTGCCAATGTATTGTGCCGTAGTGATGTTGGTGGTTATGTTAGCTTTATAGATGATGGTCTTTTGTAAGCATTGTCCTTGTAAGGGGTAATCGTTCTTTTCCTGCAGTTGCAATTCGTTGTTGGCTTTTATCATTGGGTTTACTTATTATTTGCTTGTTGTGGTTCGTGATTATCTGCTTCATGTTATAAAGGCAGCCGTAGCTTATTTCCCGTTGTTCCTGTTTAATATTTTATGGAGCCCGTGGTTTTGGGGGAAGTGTTTATCAATGAGAGCGATAAATTATTTTGCAAATATTTGTTGTGACTGATCTGGTGAATGGTGGGTTGAACCAAATTGTGTTGCGTTTTCTGTTGTTTTTTTTTTGTGTGGCCTTGTATGTTCCATTTTTATATGTCAGTTTGTGGTCGTGGCCGCTGTGTTAAATATAAGGTTTTTGATTCATTGAAAATCGTATCCTCTGAAGAGGGGCTAGTCAATCGCAGTTCAATTATTTCTAGATTTCGTTTTAGTATTGTCGGCGGGTGGTTGGAGTGTTTATTAATATATGGGTGTGTGTTATTTGGTTTCCTGTATGGCCTGAATGTGTTCGTATGGAGGCATAGGTGGTATCAAGGAAATCCATTTGGTTTAAATTTGTTAGGATTGTGATTTTTAAGTCGAAGTCTTTGTATATTTTAATATTTTTTCTCTTGGTTCGTTCAATGTTTGACTTTGATGTTGTTTTGTGTACTCCAAGTCCGTCGTCTTTATAGAGGCCGAAGTTTATGTCTGGTAGTTCTTCTTTTATCACGTGTGTGAGGAACAATTCAAATAATTCGCATATTTCGACTCCGTCGTATGCTCCCATGGTAACGTCGAATTGTTCTTATTTCTCTCTCTCTCTCTCTCTCTCTCTCTTATATATATATATATATATATATATATATATATATATATATATATATATATGTGTGTGTGTGTGTGTGTGTGTGTGTGTTTAGGCTAAATAGGCTAAAACTAAGTAATCAAAACACTAATCAGCGATTATGCAAAAAAGACACCACAATATCTTAGAAAAAAGCAATAATACAGATTGTTAAATTTAAATTAGAAACAGGGATAAAATATGATTATCATTATTTGTAAGAAATCAAATTGCAACCTACCCATCATGGGCATATTATAGGTGGGCATATTGTATGATGGAACAAATCCCCCAAATGGTGGGGCAGCACCAATGAAATGTCTTGGCTGTGAGATTTGAAAAGTTGTGGAAGCTGGACGCACCATCCTGAATAATCTACTACCACGTCTACTTTGAACTGGAAAGATGAAACAAAGCAGACAAAAGTCTAAACACTTGCGCATAAATGAATAAAGGATATAGAATTATTAACCAAAAGATCGAAATTCAAAATCATGATAATACTAATAATAATGATATTAATACTGATAATAATAATAATAATAATAATAATAATAATAATAATAATAATAATAATAATAATAATAATAATAATAATAATAATAATAATAATAACAACAATAATAATAATAATAATGGTTATGATGATAATGATGATGATGATGATGATGATGATGATGATGATGATGATGATGATGATAATAAGAGTAATGGTAATCATTATTATAAATCGCGGAACACTCCTATCATTCTCCATCAGCCAAAACAAACAGATTGCAGTCCACCACCATAGCAAAAGTAGAGGAAACGTACTGAACAAGCAACTTGAATCTGTTTTCACCCAAGATGACCAAAAGTTTTGCAAATGGTACATCTCATGGTTATCCGTGTATCCACCTATTCCGGACCTTGAATTAACAACCAATTGTATATATTCAAACTTCTTTATCTCATCAAAACAAACTGAGCAAGCGGTTCAGATAACATTCTCAACATGTTATTGAAAATTTTGCAGCTGAGCTGGCTCAGCTGGTTTAAGCAAAGTATCCATTCGGGAGACTTACCTGAATATTGGAGAAATGCAAACATCTCCCCTTTGTAATAAAGGCTGTAGATATGAAGCAGGTAATCACCGTCAGGTTTCACTGACAAGCGAATGCTGTAAAACTCTGGAAGGCATCAAGTTCCGCCATAATATATTAAACCACATGGAAAATAACAACATCTTAACTTCCCTTCAACATAGATTTTTTCGTCAAAGATCGTGCGAAACACAGCTTGTAATAACAATTGATGACGTAATGAAACGTAAAATAGAGGGGGGGGGGAAATGTCGATATTGCTATTTTGAACTTCAGCAAAGCCGTCGACATAATGCCTCATCGAAGATTTATCTACAAGTTTGAGCATTATGGAATCAGAGAAACCTTGTAAATTGAATATATAATTGTTTCTGGTACGACTAAAACAGTGTGTTGTGGTTGAAGGGACGTCTCCACACCATGTGAAGTTATCTTTTGTGTACCCCAAGGTACAGTACTGGGGCCACTCTTATTTCTCTGTAAGTTCAATAACCTACCAGAGAAGTTGTATGCCAACGCCTGTTTGCTATATAGTACGATAGAGTCGCCTTAAGATCACCATATTACTTCAAAACAACCTAGCATCACTAAACAATTGGGCCAATACATGGGGAATGCAAATGTTACATCATGTCTATTCACTACAAACTAACGACATCCATCATCCTTCACTTTCAGTCTCAAAATGTATACTCTTGAAAATGTTAGAGGAAATCAGTGAAAATTAATAATAACAAATCTAACAGCATCCGGGGCATCATTAGTAGAAACCTAAAATATTCCCCCAAACACCTTAAACAACTGGCAAACGTCCTGGAATACTGGAGCATCACATGGAAAAGCATCCAAGAAAAACATCAACAACTTAGAAATAATACGACGTCGAGCAGCTCGCTTGTCTACAACAACTACAATTACAACAACAGCGTTACAGAAATGCTAAATTCAATATATACCATTGGACTTACTTAGATGAAGGCCTTATATTTTTTCACAAATTAATGTATGGACAAATAGCTGTCCCGAATAACACGCTCGAAGTAAACCCGAAGCCACAGAGGAACGCACAAAACCAGATGCAGCTAAATCAGCCGTTTTGCCAAACCATACCAAAACGTGTTCTTCCCGCGCACCATCCGGGAGTGGACTCACTTACAAAAAACACTTATCAAAATACACTTTGAATAAATAAAAAGATTAAAGTAAAAATTAAAAAATAGTAATTGACAGAATTAATAAAACAAATATTGAAAAAAATGTTATCCTCAGTGGGATTTGAACCCTATACCTTCCAGTTCAGAGTCAAACAGTCTAATCACTATGCCACGTATTCACTCGACTTATGAAGAATGTCACTCTTATTTTTTTTATTTTAAATCATGCCAGTTGCACAATAGCAGTAATAAAGAAATAGCAATAAAAAATTTTTGACAAGTTATGTTGCAAAAACATCGGACTGTCAGTAACTGCAAGTGTTCAATCTGGAAGTAGGTCAAAACCGGGATTGTCTCACTTTTAGATGTCTTTATTTAAAAATAGTTCCTTATGGATACTGAATAGTGTGAAACCACGTTTCAGTATCTGATACTGAACAGCCATTTCGAAGAAAGAATCAGACATAGCAACCGATTTTGGACGGGCCTGTAAGATAGACCAGCTTCCTATTCAAAGGATGGCAAGTACTTGCTATTTTCTGTTTGAAGCTATAGACACCGGGATAAATCCGGCTCCTTGTGCCCAATGGCTATGACGGGGTCCTTTTTATGAAATCTCACCACAGTATCTAGAAGAACTTGAAAACGTCTTTAAGTCATCTTCAATTGATGAGTAAGTATACATCAATATTGGTGTGAGGGACCGAGAAAACTCTCATATTTACACTCCTTGATGTGAAACAGTTTACCACCAAGCCTCAGTGTGTCTATGGAGTATTTCAAAGAAATAAATAATTCATTTCTACTTGTTATCATATCTTCTTAGCTAAGTTCAAAATGAGTGTGATTTATCTAGTCTATAAGTATAAGTATAGATAGAATGAAATTGACGTCACTTAACCCCATTGTTATTGTTTTTCGCCAGCTATTTTTATTAGTAGATCTCACTACATTGTATCAATCAGACCATAAACGGTCAAGGTTACACAGTTTTGTGTGTTGGTTCTCTACCTCCTCCTCCTTTTCCTCTTCCTCCTTCTTCTCCTCGTCCTGTCGTCTTCTATAATGTCCACCAATCTATCTGTTTATCTATCCGTGTCTCTATTTATATGATATATGTTCCTCCAATTATCCATCTTTGTATCTATACTTGCTGTTTTTGTGGTTGTTTTTGTGACTGCAATAGTAATAGTAATAGTAGTAGCATCAGCAGCAGCAGCAGGAGTAGCAGTTGTAGTAGTAGTAGTAGTAGTAGTAGTAGTAGTAGTAGTAGTAGTAGTATTTTTAATTCAGAAAAGTGAGTGGAGAGAATAAACATTTTTCGCGGCGGTGGTGGGGTTTGAACCTGCGACCTTATTGGTACGACAACTCCGCCTGGCAGGTGAGAGCGTGGCTCTACCGTGTGAGCTATCCACGAACACAAAAATATTCGTATCAAACCCAAGTCATTTCTAGAGCCCTCTCTCACCCACTTCTGGAGACCGCCGGTTCGCTCGCACACAACCATCGCGAAGTTATTTGACCAGCAGTTAAGCTTAATAGCCAATATTCTCAACACAAACATATAACATAGAAACGATTGAGACATTGAGTATGCTCCGGTATATGGGGTGAATTTTTAATTCAGAAAAGTGAGTGGAGCAGGCACTTATGTTGGTAACAACAAGATATGAAGTAAGTAGAAAAGTGCCAGAAGACAATAGAGAATGAAAATTTTTCGCGGCGGTGGTAGTGTTTGAACCTGCGACCTTATTGGTACGACAACTCCGCCTGGCAGGTGAGAGCGTGGCTCTACCGTGTGAGCTATCCACGAACACAAAAATATTCTTTTCAAACCCAAGTCATTTCTAGAGCCCTCTCTCACCCACTTCTGGAGACCACCAGTTCGCTCGCACACAACCATCGCGAAGTTATTTGACCAGCAGTTAAACTTAATAGCCAATATTCTCAAAACAAACATATAACATAGAAACGATTGAGACATTGAGTATGCTCCGGTATATGGGGTGAATTTTTAATTCAGAAAAGTGAGTGGAGCAGGCACTTATGTTGGTAACAACAAGATATGAAGTGAGTAGAAAAGTGCCAGAAGACAATAGAGAATAAAAAAAATTTTTGTTGTCGTACCAATAAGGTCGCAGGTTCAAACCCCACCACCGCCGCGAAAATTTTTTATTCTCTATTGTCTTCTGGCACTTTTCTACTCACTTCATATCTTGTAGTAGTAGTAGTAGTAGTAGAAGTAGTAGTAGTAGTAGTAGTAGTAGTAGTAGTAGTAGTAGTAGTAGTAGTAGTAGTAGTAGTAGTAGTAGTAGTTTTTCTTCTTCTTTAAATAACACAAAACGAAAAAGGCTCCCGATGCGGTTATCAAATCAATGTTTATATATATATATATATATATATATATATATATATATATATATATATATATATATATATAATGACTAGCAGGCAGTTGACTCAGAGACATGTTCGGCGAACAGTAACGAACACAACGAATAAGACGTTCAGATAAGGACGGAAAGGCTAACAGTCCTTTGTCGCGTTCGCCGAACATAGTTTTGTCGCGTTGTCATCTTCGCCGAATATTGTTCAGGTATAAAGCCACAATATAAAAAACAGGACATATCTCGAAAGTGTCACCAGAATCACAATCACCAGCTTGTCATATGATGAACAGTCGAACATAGGACGAAAAATCACCACCTATTTACTGAGCACACCTTTACGACTGAACAACTGCTTGCCACTTTTCTCACTTAACAGGGCTGGAGCGTCTTACATTGTAGAACTACAAGTGGACCGTACAAATATTGACTTTCACATCGACACTGGAGCTCAACTATCGACAATAACTGTCAACGACAAAAACGTCTCATTGGATATCCCGTCATGACGTCATTTCCCTTCAAACTTATACAGGACAACAGGGTACTGTCCTCGGTGAAACCAACGTTGGTGTTGTTTATAACGGAACTACATATCTTATGCCTCTTATCGGAAGGAACCCTACTAAACTAATTGATGGTAAGCCGGTTTCTAAGCAAGCAGAATATTTCCTGCCATTTATCCCGTTTTGTCTCCTTGACTATTTATTTCTTGTGTGAAAAGGCCTGAGATACCCTTAGTACATGTCAAATACACAAATAGGCCAGGCGCAGTTGGTGAGAATTTCTCACAATAGCTTGGCACACTGATAAAGCAATTTCGTAAAAAAACCTGATGACACGATGTATTTTTTCTCAATCATCTGTGTTAAAATTGTGAGTGATGCTCACGATCTGTGGGCTGTTTACTCTGTGTGATAGGTAAGCACTTAAGGTGGCTATGGGTCTTCGGTTCACGGGCAGCAGTTGATTTCAGGTTCCTGGGAAATGAGAGCCGCAAGGACCGGTTCCGGTTCCTAGAACCGGTCCTTTTCAACATTGAACATTCTTGAGGGACCGTTACACGATGAAACCCGTGGTCTAGAGTAGGTTATCAGTGAAAGTGAGAGCGGGGACAGCTTCGGTGAGAGGTAGAGTGATGTGTGCTGTGCAGATAGCGCTATTACACAGGAATGACAAGAATTGTGTGTCTGCGAAGATTGATGGGGAAAGGAATTGGGATTGTTAATATTTTGTGTCTGTGGCATGCTGGACCAAAAGTATGGGAAGAGTTTGTTTTGATCTGTTTTATGTTTTTTGTTTTTGTTTTTTTTTGGGGGGGGGGGGTGTCTCCATTCATTCTTTCTGTTTTTGTGCGGCTATGTGGTCTTGTGGTATGACACTCGCTTTCGGATCGGAAGGTCCTGGGTTCGAGCCTCGCTCGGCGCCTAGTTGAGTCCTTGAAAGACTCTTTTCTCACATCCCCTCACCGTACTCAGGTGTAAAATGAGTACCTGGTCGTCAACAGTGTTGTCTCTGTCGGAAAAAAATTGTGTAACATCGCCTATCGGGCGTCATATCTCGTTCTACATGTTACCTGTTGCTATTAGTCGGGGACCCTTTGTAAAGCGCGTTGAGCACATTTAGTGGGTATTGCGCTATATAAAAGCTCACTTATTTATTTTCTTGATTTTTAATTTCAAAAAATATTTCTACCTTTGGAGGACGCTAGTCTATCCCAAAGTTTTTTTCGCCAGATCTAACAAACCCAGCTACCCATTCACTGCTGAATAGACAGGGAGTTCAGACAAAAAAGCTCGACTGCACCCGGGATCGATCTCTGGCCTTTGCGTATAAAGAGAGTGCTCTATCAACTGAGCTATCGGGGCCCCCAAGTATTCTATTGGGCTTTTTAAAAATATGGACGTTATAACTGTTATTATGGAAGGAAGATATAATGTGTGAAACTCATATTATTTGATTAGTTAAAACACCAAACGAAATTTTAATATTATTGTATTATTTTAAATGACAACAATGCGATAGAAAGGAGTGGTAACCCAGAGATAGACAAAAGAAAACAAAAAAACGGACTTGCTAGGTTCGAAACACACACACACACACCACACCACACACACACACACACACACACACATACACATCTTTAGCAGTCACATTCATTTCAAACACATTAATTTCAAACAATAACCCATTAGAGAAGAGGGGTGCTGCCTTCATCATAAATCATTGTCATTGCGATCATTATGGTGTAGTAAATTTTGAAATTTACCCCGTATCATGCAATCGTCCAAGGCGACGACGGTTGTCATGCGACTCCTGTTCCCCCCATCCCACACAGCAGAGGGCGGTTTGCGGAGTGGAGGGAGATGGTCGTCGTCTGTGTCGTTTAGTGTATAGCAAAGGGGGTGGGTGCGATTAATTAAGTGGGATGGGTGGTGTTTGGTGGAAGATAGGCAGAAGAACTGAGGCAAAGAATCGCTGGGGCAGTAGTATGGCGCGAGAATCGATGGGACCGTTGAAAGGTTATAAGAAGTAAGGACCGCCAACGGTTCTCCACTTTGGGACCGGTCCCCGGTTCTCAGCTGAAGGACCGGGGGACCGGTCCTCAGCGCGGCACTACTGAATACTGTTGAACGAAAGTATTCCCCTAAGGAGGCATGTCTATTATTTTTGGGATTCGAAAATTTCTTCAACATGTTTATGGACATCACATTACCATAGACACTGATCACAAGACATTACTTGGTTGACTAGGTGAACACAAGTCATTCCCTGATCACGTGTCAGCACTGGGATATCACACTAGCTGGTTACGACTACCCATTTGGAATACAGACCGTGTAATCAAATCACTAATGTAGACGCTTTAAGCAGATTGCCTTAGAATGACCAAGTCAGTGTATTAACTCCACCCGAAGTAGACAATTTGTTCAAATGTATTGACAAGTTAACTGTTGTCACAAGGGGAGTTAACGATATGGAATTTTCTAATTGACACGGAATTAAGGCCTCGTGGACGAAGACGAAACTTCACATCTATCTATATGTGAAAAACGCTCAAACTACACCAATATTGGACAACAAAAATTAAGTGCGAACATCTGACAGACACGCCCACTACCCTACATTCAAAACAATGGATCATATGGGAATTAACACTACACGCTAGCCACTTACAACAATACATGCTCTCCAACAACAAAATATCGTAAAGGACAGACGTGTTTTTCTCCTGTTCAGTGTTGTGCTATTATTCATTAATAAGGGATTTCTATCCCTTCCTGGTTTGGCCATAGGAAGAGCTGGCCACCTCCAATCTGTTCATCAAACGGCATCAAACGTACAACCTGAAGCAGAGAGACGGCCATTTCGGCTAAGGACCTCAACTGCTACGAAGACAAGAACCACAATAAAAAATATTGTGGTTTTGTTTTGTTTGTTTTATCCTTTGCCCAATGATGAATCATAAACATTTTAAAATATGTTTAATATGATAAATATATTTCCCATATATATATATATATATATATATATATATATATATATATATATATATATATATATATATATATATATATAAAATGTAAATTCGTACCATACCATAATATTTCAAACAGAATAAATCTGACTTACTTTATTGTCAATTACACGTAGGACTGGAATTGGTTTATTCATTACTTATTGTTTTGTGAAGGTCATGTCCTTAGACAGCTATACGAGCCACTAATCATTGCTGTTAAATATTTTATGTAATATGTAACGGGGAAATCATAGGGTTGCAGACCTCTACATAATTTAATTCTAATTAATAGGGCGATTCTGTGAGTGCAGGAGCTGACAACCTATGTAAAACGCTTTGTGTGGTGTGGAGAGTATTAACTAAGTTCTCTTAAACTTTAAAATTTAATCTCCACCCAAATACCACATTACACATATTATCTCGGTTGAGAAAATACGCCATGGAACGAATAAAGATTTTATTCTTGATAGAGTCAAACACTAGACATTCAACACGGCTGGCCTTGTGTTGTAAATGAGTCGTTCAAGTCTTACAAAGCTCTGCAGTGTGAATTGAGTATAGAGAATGATTGTTTATTGTGGCGAACTAGAATTGCTATCCCAGCTTCACAACAACACAGTGTGTTGAAATTATTACACGATACACACACACACACACACACACACACACACACACACACACATAGGTATCGCCGGAATGAAGGCTCAGGTCAGGTTTGGAGGTGTAAAATTGACAAAGATCGAAAAGATGGTCAAATCATGTTATACTTGCCAGGTAAAGTAGAAAAGTGCCAGAAGACAATAGAGAATTGTGTGTGTTGGACCCGCGATCTTGAAGTCGAAGGTGAGAGAGGGCTCTAGTAATGAATAATCTGAGTTAGATACGATTTTTTGGGGATCGTGGATAGCTCATAAGGTAGAGTCACGTTCTCACCGGCCAGGCGGAGTTGTCGTACCAATAAGGTCGCGGGTTCAAACCCCCATCACCGCCGCGAAAAATTGTTATTCTCTATTGTTTTTTGGCACTTTTCTACTCACTTCATCTCTTGTAATTGCCAGGTAAGTGACAGAGCGACCCCTAAGGCCACTCTTCATCCATGGGAATTAGATATCCGAACCGTGGGATCGAATACATATTGACTTTGCATGTCCTTTCATGGGAAATTTGTTCTTGGTCCTCGCGGATGCCCATTCAAAATGGACTGACGTGAGAATAATGACAAAAATTACTGCCTCACATACAATTCTTGAACTGCTAGATGTGTTTGCCACATTAATTTGCCATCATGAGTCTAACAAAACCAATATTTTCGATTATGGTCACTGGCGGTCGGTCTATTGAGCAAAGTTGTTTTGTGCCGCCCTATAATTCTCAAATTTAGCAGATACTGCTTTTTGTCTCACTTTTTGCCTATGCTGATTTTCGTTAACACTCTCTCCTGTCTTACTTGCCATGATTGGTACCTGTAACTACTGTACGAAGGTTGTGCGTCATCACGGACGGCTCTCTTTTTCTTGTTGCCCCACGCGATGCGAGATGACATGCGACAATGAGCTGAGGGTGGGGTATGGGGGCTACCATGAGCCAAAAAGTCAACAGGCCGTCCAAGTATTTTATATAAAAGACTGTTTTCTTCTGTTTTAAAACCACGGCTATCCACTTCCCACTTCCCACCACAAACAACTGATACTCTTGATTGCTAAAATAACTAGGTCAAGCCGGCAAATTTAATTTTGCACACCTTGAGGCCTGACTTGGGAGAAATCAAAACCATATCAATTTTATCATTGAAAGAACAGGTTTGTTGTAATCAAACCATACGGATGAAGAAAATTACAATAAATATAGATCTTATGCTATTCGTTTTCCTCAAATGGATGTTAATCATCAATAAGAATATTAGACAAATCATTCACCGAGTAGAGCCCCATGATGCTATAACTAAGATTCACAGTCCATTATCCCGACATACACAGCAGTTCAATTTGTAGTTATTAGTTATGTTATTGTCTTTGGAGTAGATAAGAAGTGCATTGAGGTTGGATTTTCTATTCCTTCTATTAATGACTGTTATCACAGTTGATATTCGAAGGAAGAAATTTATATGGCAGTCTAATTGCTGTTGTCATGTTGTTCTTTAAAAAAAAATGATATTCACAAATCTCAATGAACAGACGTGTATCGCAATCCATACCGAAACAACAATGAAAGGATCCATAGACTTCAATGATCGGATGTTATATAATTTTTTCTGTAGAGGAAAATCGACAAATGGACCTCTTTTACATAATATATGCCCGTCGTAAATGCCACTTATGTGAGTATATCTCTTAAAAATTCAAACCCCACATGACCCCCCCCCCCCCCATTTTATTTTTACACACAATATACACACATTCTAAAAAAATAAACCCACTAGAACATTGATATTGAGCAATTTCCGCTAAGTGAGCTCAAGACACTTAAAAAGGGCTCCTAAGCCAAAAGCATCATGAAGACGAGACATGATGCCTGTTGGGCGAGATAACATTTTCCTCCAACATAATCAACACTGCTTCTGGTCAGGTACTTACTCATTTTACACCTGAGTACAGTGAGATAATGTTTTCGATCCATGCCGCCTTAAATAAACAGCCAGCAACCGCCCCTGATTATGGTCCAACCTTTACGAGTGCAGAATAATTTCAAGTTTTATGACTACAAAACGATGACAAACACACGGGCAGCCCATACCATCCTAGTTCAAATTGCCTCGGAGAAAAAGCAGTACAAACTTTCAAACAAGCTATGGTGAAGACGAGTCTGGTAGTGTAAGAGAGAAAATATACCGATTTCTGACAAAGTATCGAATATACTCCTCCCTCGACCACGGGCATATTATGTCATTCTGAATTAAACTTCGGGAGAAAGACTAGAACTGAACTCGATCTGCTGCACTCAAATTTGCAATCATATGTGCACGATCGCCAAAGAACACAATTATGACAAAACAGCCTCTGACTGTCTAGTTGTCGAAGATAAGATGTTTGAAAGAACAATGAACAAACTAAAGAAAGAAGAGTAGGTACCTGCTATAATAAAACAACAAACTTGCCCTCTGCCTTATAAGGTTTGAACCCAGTCTCATGGTTTACTGAGACGGCATCAATATCAGATTCATGCCACAAATTGTGATCTTGAGCCCTGGACGGTAATAAAGTCAATCAACACCTCCATACCCTGGGGCGTCACGGTTAGTAACGCTGTCGTCAATTCCAGTGTACCACCACAGATTTCTACTGAACTACTGTAGTAAGGTAGGAATCTGTGTGTAACACACACAAAACACTCGTCACGACGACAGGTGGGCACCAATCAGTTTACACACTTCCGTGGGGGAGGAAACGATGAAGGATGAGGACAACTCACGAGTTGTAAACAAAAACGCTCGACTCGTCCAATCAAACTCCCAGATGGGCTTAATATAGTTCACTTTTAAATTGTTA